>NW_026606746.1:0-402500 GCF_029890125.1 Rhinichthys klamathensis goyatoka
CGATTAATGTGTTTGTTTTGCCGCCTGTCTATTTTCAGCATCCGCTCATATGCGTTCAAACGATTGTTGTTATGCACTGGGCTAACGTTAGTTAGTCACCGAACTAAACTGCCAGTGTGAATGCACCCTCAATCACTTGTTGGCGAATTCCAAGCTAGCAGTTACTAACGTAAACAAACAGGCGCTAACGTGTACAAAAGGCTACTTCAACAGCTTACTTGAAAAGTCTAGGGTGCTTTCACACCAACTCGGAACAGAACGGGCACGGTTCGCATGAAAAATCGCTAATTATGTAAACGCTGTCTGTCATGCCGACCCGGGTGCGCACTGGGGTACCAAACCCGAGACTGCCTGGAGGAGGTGCGCTGAGTTCGGTTGCACTCGAACCGTGCCGCGGCTCGCGTGAATGTGAAAGCATCACGGACTCGGGTGCGCACTTGTTCAGGAAGTAAAGTGACCTGCGCATGCTTTTTAGCTGATTATGATGTATTTAGTGAAATAAAACACATGTAAGGGATGATAGTGTTGATAATTTACCTTGGATAAGAGCGAGAGTGAGTCTGTATTCGCACACATAGCGCGTGGACTCAGGGCAACAAATTAATGGAAATCCACTGTCTCCTGCGTTTGCAATCAGCAAAAAGCCAAGTGCGACGCAGTAAACCGGTGTTGTTCACTCAGCTGTGCATAATAGCACCAAATAAAAAAAAAACGCACCAGGATTCGATAGAATCAAGTTTAGAACTGTATGCAGTAACTGTTATATTTGCTGTTCTATTTGCAGTGCATTGAGCACAACATACACATTATGTGAATAGAATACTGTTCCTGTATTCTCAATAAAAGGCAAATTATAAGCATTTTTGTTGATTTATTTGAAACTTAATAGATATCATGTAAAAATATCGATTATTGAATCGAATCGAATCGCATCGCGGGGAATTCTGAAGTATCGAAAATAATCGAATCGTTGGCTTAAGAAATCGGTATCGTATCGAATCGTCATGTAGGCTCCGATTTACACCCCTACTATCCATGCTGAAGCTGTATGTGGCCGCTATTGGTTCGTTTCGTTCCTCGGATGACGGGCAATCGATCGGTAAGTACACTCTGGTGACCAGATTTCTGACCCCTAGCTTCGATTGCTGTTAAGGAGCTCCCTGAAAACGGCTTTGCTCCTTGCTCTCGCCTCTGCGAAGTGCATTAGAGACTTACACGCGTTCTTGGTAAACGACGTTTGTATCTATTTCGGACCCGGCGACTGCAGCGTTACTCTCCGGCCGAGACGGGGCTACGTGCCGAAGTCACTCTCTACACCGTTCACAACACAGGTTGTTTCCCTGCCCACCTTATCTGCTGAGCCGCCACCTTCGCGTGACGCTGATGCTCAGAGTGCAGCGCTACCGCCGTTGACACTGTGTTTAACCCTCATGCTCGAGTGCTTATTGTGTTGTGTCACACAACTTGTGTCTGCCCTGGATCAGTGCAGCCTTCACTTTCATTGCGTTTGGATATGCAAATTTTGATAGGGTCGGGGCTGATGTCTCATTGGTCTAGTTCCGCCTATCAGATGCGAGCATTCCTAGCGGCGCGGCTATTGGCTGACTGTCTGTCTCTTCCGTGGCTGGTGTAGCTTGACCCCGTTTCTCTGGGCTTATCTTCACTACTCTCACGGCGGGATTTAATACAGTTCCCGCAGCGTTGCTACGCAATGTAGAGTTACCGCTCTCGAAAGGGAACGTCTCCGGAAACTATCGTAACCTAGGTTCCCTGAGAGGCGGGAACGAGACATTGCGTTAGCCGCCGTGTTCGCTGCTTGATCAGGTGTGCAAGCATTCAGACATGATTCTGACGCAATTGTCATGCCCATGCATTTTATACTGCCCGTGAACCTGCCAGTATTTGCGTACTTCGCGACAATTGGCCAGCTGTTCCAAGCTGGCACTAGCCCATAAGATTTCAACAAAAGTGGAGAAGGGAGGAGTTCCCGCAGCGTTGCTACGCAATGTCACGTTCCCGCCTTTCAGGGAACCGAGGTTACGACAGTAAACAGGAGACGTTTTTTTCACCAGGAATTCCAATATTAAACACGAGTATTTAAAAAAAAAAGTTATGAAAAAGTTATTTAAATTATGCGGGATGATTGCTTCTACAAAATGATATGCCATCGATTAACAACATAGCTCACAGTAGGTTTGTCTTTAATGGTTTATTAGTTCTTGCTAAAAATCAATTCCCTTATGGAGAAAAGGAATGGGATTGTTTTACTTCTGGAACCTCACTGTTACACTCTGTTGAATAAGTTTGATATTAATTTCTTTTTGTCATGCCTAAGAAAACTCTTTTGTGTTAAAATCAATGTAACACCTGTCTTTTGTGGCATGTTGGTTTATTCCACTCCTGTCTATAATATATTCTCCCAATTTTTCCCATTCTCACCGTAACACCTTTGAGAATGCTGCTCGCGTCTCTCTGTCCGATCACAAGGTGTCATCCCTGACTGTGCTGACTTGGCACTTTACACACACACACACACACACACACACACACACACACACACACACACACACACACACACACACACACACACACACACACACACACACACACACACACACACACACACACACACACACACACACACACACACACACAGACAGACAGAGAGGATTGTTTATTGGCTTGCAAATATGTCCTCTATCTAAAGAGGACAGAGAGGGAGGAAAGAAGAGAGAATTGAATAAGTAAATGTTTTAATATGCAGGAGGCAAAGAGGAAAGGAAAGACAGGAAGAGTAGAAGAGAAAGAAGAAGTATTCATGAGGTAGAGGCAGAAACTGAAAATCAGTCAATGTAGAATTTTGGTCATTAGTGGCACTTACTCACATACTGTAAGAGTCACTTTTACTATTGCTAATATTTTTGTGATTTAAAAAAACTGCGAAAACTAAGTATTGAACTTTAGTGTGTAACTCATTTTACGCTATTTGTTATAATATTCATGCTAAAGACATTAATAAAAGCTCAAATTGGGAGGCTGGAAGAGGACTTCTATTTCTAAGCTATCAAATATATGATTTTCATCTGGCACAATGATATAACAAGCTGGAAAACAGTGAAGATGTATACGGAGTCAGAGAGCCTTGGGCTCTTTTAACTTGTACCTTTTAGCAGCCACCTAACAACCACACATAACACCCTAGCAACCTCCCATCTGCAAAAGAGGCTTGATCACAGTTGACACAATTACACAAATCTATTTTGTCAATAATTCTTAGAACGGAATAAATATTATTATATATATTATAGCTTTTAGAGCAGATCATAAGTGTCATAAAAGTAAATCACTCTCATAAATTATGTTCACTTGGTCATTTTGTCTTTCAACAACATTTCTATATTTACATAAGCATTAAAAAATGCTTTAAGCCACCAGTTGATGTTGTTTCATTGTGCCCCTTTTCCTCTTTCACTCTATGAATAGAAATCAGCATTTATGTTTTCTGTTTGCTTCTATGATTCTTTTTAGACAGAGAATGAATGCCGCCTTTGTGTGGTCAAGAAACAGAGCAGCAGATAAACTGTGCCTCTCTCTCTCTCTCTCTCTCTCTCTCTCTCTCTCTCTCTCTCTCTCTCTCTCTCTCTCTCTCTCTCTCTCTCTCTCTCTCTCTCTCTCTCTCTCTCTCTCTCTCTCTCTCTCTCTCTCTCTCTCTCTCTCTCTCTCTCTCTCTCTCTCTCTCTCTCTCTGTCCATTTCCCCCTCTGTAGTCATCATTCTTATACAGCCTACTAAATACATTTTACTCCGATTTTTTCAAATGCAGAATTAATCAAAAACATGTATTAAAATTCTTATCAAGGCTGCATGTATTTGATCAAAAATATATTAAAAACAGTAATATTGTGAAATATTAACTAAAAAATAGTTAATATGTGAAAAATATTTGAAATACACTTTAAAAGTACAGTTTCCTTTTTGAATATACACTCACCGGCCACTTTATTAGGTACCCCATGCTAGTAACGGGTTGGACCCCCTTTTGCCTTCAGAACTGCCTCAATTCTTCGTGGCATAGATTCAACAAGGTGCTGGAAGCATTCCTCAGGGAGTTTGGTCCATATTGACATGATGGCATCACACAGTTGCCGCAGATTTGTCGGCTGCACATCCATGATGCGAATCTCCCGTTCCACCACATCCCAAAGATGCTCTATTGGGTTGAGATCTGGTGACTGTGGAGGCCATTTTAGTACAGTGAACTCATTGTCATGTTCAAGAAACCAATTTGAAATGATTAGAGCTTTGTGACATGGTGGAAGTAGCCATCAGAGGATGGGTACATGGTGGCCATAAAGGGATGGACATGGTCAGAAACAATGCTCAGGTAGGCCGTGGCATTTAAACGATGCCCAATTGGCACTAAGGGGCCTAAAGTGTGCCAGGAAAACATCCCCCACACCATTACACCACCACCACCAGCCTGCACAGTGGTAACAAGGCATGATGGTTCCATGTTCTCATTCTGTTTACGCCAAATTCTGACTCTAACATCTGAATGTCTCAACAGAAATCGAGACTCATCGGACCAGGCAACATTTTTCCAGTCTTCAACTGTTCAATTTTGGTGAGCTCTTGCAAATTGTAGCCTCTTTTTCCTATTTGTAGTGGAGATGAGTGGTACCCGGTGGAGTCTTCTGCTGTTGTAGCCCATCCGCCTCAAGGTTGTGCGTGTTGTGGCTTCACAAATGCTTTGCTGCATACCTCGGTTGTAACGAGTGGTTATTTCAGTCACTGTTGCCCTTCTATCAGCTCGAACCAGTCTGGCCATTCTCCTCTGACCTCTGGCATCAACAAGGCATTTCCGCCCACAGAACTGCCGCTCACTGGATGTTTTTTCTTTTTCGGACCATTCTCTGTAAACCCTAGAGATGGTTGTGCGTGAAAATCCCAGTAGATTAGCAGTTTCTGAAATACTCAGACCAGCCCTTCTGGCACCAACAATCATGCCACGTTCAAAGTCACTCAAATCACCTTTCTTCCCCATACTGATGCTCGGTTTGAACTGCAGGAGATTGTCTTGACCATGTCTACATGCCTAAATGCACTGAGTTGCCGCCATGTGATTGGCTGCTTAGAAATTAAGTGTTAACGAGCAGTTGGACAGGTGTACCTAATAAAGTGGTCGGTGAGTGTATATTTTTAACCGGTTAGTTCACCCAAAAATGAAATTTCTGTCATTAATTACTCACCTTCATGCCGTTCCAAACCCGTAAGACCTTTGTTCATCTTCGGAACACAAATGAAGATATTTTTGATGAAATCTGAGAGCTTTCTGTCCCTCCATTGACAGCGACGTCATTCATTGGTACACTACGTCAACAGTTCAGTTCAGTTCAGTTCAGTTCATCTTTATTCATTTCCCGAAGGCAATTTGGTTGAAGCAAAACAGGCATACACATAAAAACACTGTCATACACATTCACAAATAAATACTTTTACATAGAGTTTAAAAACTTTACAACTGATGGAACAAATTAATTTTTAAAACGATTCGTTTTACTAAGCGGCATTCTATACCTACTACCAGACGGAAGAAGATTTTGAAAACACACAAGCTCAGGTGGATCAATGTCAGTAAAACAATAATCCCCATTTTCTCCATTTAGCCTCCTCCTTTATCAGTTCCGTAGGGTCTAGACCAAAATCCCGCATCCAACAGTGTTGGGGAAAGAAAAAAAGTTATTCTTAAGACGCACAAAAACACGAGAAACAATTGACAAACACAACGAGAACACCGACACCTGTAGCTTCGAGTCGCCGCGTGCGCATGCGCGGAGAATGACGTTGAAGAGAAGAGATTGTTGAATAATGTCGTGATTTTGGGCTTAATTTGCACACAAAAAGTATTCTCGTCGCTTCATAATATTAAGGTTGAACCACTGTTACATGGACTATTTTAACTATGTTTTTACTACCTTTCTGGGCCTTGAAAGTTGCAATGACGTAGCTGTCAATGGAGGGACAGAAAGCTCTCAGATTTCATCAAAAATATCTTCATTTGTGTTCTGAAGATGAACGGTCTTACTGGTTTGGAACGACATGAGGGTGAGAATTTTCATTTTTGGGTGAACTAACCCTTTGAATCTAGTTTATTCCTGTGATGGCAAAGCTGCATTTTCAGCATCATTATTCCAGTCTTCAGTCACATCATCCTTCAGAAATCATTCTAATATTCTGATTTGGTAATAAGGTTTCGAATTATTATTATTATTATTTTTAATGTTGAAAATAATTTTTGCTGCTTAATATTTTTGTGGAAACAGTGATGCACTTTATTTCAGGATTCTTTGATGAATAGAAAGTTCAAACGAACAGCATTTATTTTTGTGTAACATAAGTGTCTTTACTCTCACTTTTGAACATTTTAATGGATCTTTGTTGAATTAAAGTATAACTTATTTCTTACTTACCCCAAGCTTTTGAATGGTGGTGTTCCACAAACATATTAAGCAGCACAACTATTTTCAACATTGATAATAATTCTAAATGTATCTTGAGCTGCAAATCAGCATATTAGAAGGATCATGTGACAGTGAAGACTGTGTGTATATATTTATACATTAGAGCAAACTGTTTTAATTTGATCTAATAATGCATAACATGGATGTTGTGCCTCTAGATTTTTTTATAATGTAAAACATTCTTTTATAAATATATACTAGATTTTTTTTACATTTTCTGAAGAAAGTGGGAGTTGTTCTCGCCCATACAAAACTCGTCACCACCATTCTAGTGTGTTGTGTGTGCTTATAAGTATTAAGTATTATAAGCAAAGCAACAGTCAGAATTCAGAGCCTAAGCATTGTGTTCTTTTCATAATATACTGTACAATATAAAGTGTCAAAGGCTGTAAATGAAATTGATTTTGAACACTGAATAAGTCTCAAATTGTCTCACTGTGATCTAATTCATTCTCTCCCTCACTTTTCTCTGTTATTTTTTGTTATGGACATTTTTTTTTTTTTTTTTTTTTTTTTTTTTTGTGTTTTCTCTGTCATCTCTTCCCTCTCCTGCTCTTCTCACTCAATTGAAAATGAGAGACTGTAATTAGCTCTTCTGTAGTCCACACAAAACCAGCCAGAGAAAGATGGAGCTATTGTATTTCTCGGAAGAAAGTCAATAGATGTCATTGTGTATGTGTGTATGAATGGGTGTGTGAATGTGTGATTAAGTGTGTGTGTGTGTGTGTGTGTGAGAGAGAGAGAGAGAGTGTGTGTGTGTGTGTGTGTGTGTGTGTGTGTGTGTGTGTGTGTGTGTGTGTGTTTGTTTATGTGTGTGCTGCTTGTCTGTCCTTATTATCATACTTGATAGTAGTGAGAAAAAGAGGCAAAGGGCTACATAAATTCAATACCTAGCTCAAATGAAAAGAAAGAAAGTAAAGAAGACAACCTTGACCAATCAATAAAGGAGGGAGGGATTCCCTCCAGAGCTGAGCACTATGACATCATAGTAGAAAAAAAGAAATAAAAAAAAGCCAAAGAAAAAGATGCTCTGTCTTATCAAAGCATGTTAATTCAGGTGTGTGATGCAGTAAAGCAGGTTGATTATTGTCTCGAAATGGTGAATGAGCTATTCTTGTAAATATATCTGTAATGCGTACATGAGGACGGAGAGATATTTTGTATAGGTTGAGATTGGTAATCTTAACAGTTGAATGTCACAAAACCTGGTCACATTTCACCCCAAAATCAAAGAGAGAATTTTTTTTTTTTTTTTACATTATTTACATGATAATTAAGTGGTGGTGCAGTTACTTAAAAACAAAATACAGGTACTTAAAAATAAAATACACTTCCTGGCCAAAAAAACAAAAACAAAAAACAAGTCGCTGTTTGGATTTAAATAGGCGAATACTTAGGAGTCTATGATTGTGTCATTATTGCAGTGATTATCATGTTTCTATCATGTTATATGTTTGGCAACAGTTCTTCTAACCCCAATTGATGGAGTGTGTGGCTTTTCATTTCTTAAACAACCATGTAGGAAGACACTTCATGGCCATATTCCAGGATGACAATGTCAAGATTCATCACAGGCTCAAATTGGGAAAGAATGGTTGTGAGGGAGCATGAAGAATCATTTTCACACATGAATTGGCATCTCTGAGACCTTAAATTCATTGAAATTCTTTGGGATGTGCTGGAGGAGACTTTACAGAGTGCTGGACTCTTGGACTGTCAATACAAGATCCGGACCAAAAATGGAATCTAAAAATGGAAATAACATCACAACATTTATTTCAAAGGTTTCCTGAACGCTCAAAAACAGATGCCATGTTCTGAAACTTTCACAGACCCAATGTTTTTCAGGGTAATCAACCTTTTTTTCACATTAAGCTGCGATAGGAGAAAGTGTTTTAGTATTATACTTTTAGTAGTTTTAAAATTGGGAGAAATATGCTGATTTATTTTAACTTCAGTGAGATAAAGATGGAGATAAAAGGTTTAGTCACAAGCTCTTGGTTAAATAATTGCAAAACCCACAGAGGTAAAGGGTAACCAATTGTAATGATTTATGAAAAAATATAACAATGACAAAATATAGATCGAGATGCAAGGTTTCCGCCCGACAGCAACGATAATACATAAGTTGAAGATGTTTTATTTTCTTTTAGTTTTGGGGTGAAGTGTGACCCATTTACATGACATGTTTCCATGAGATTCCACCCTAACAGTTATTGTTAGTGAACGTTTATGAATGAAAAGAGGAACTTCAGTGAGACCTGTGGTCAACGGCTATGACAGCTGTTTGATATCTAGCATGGCAATAAATAGTAGAGCTACCCTGTGTGTGTGTGTGTGTGTGTGTGTGTGTGTGTGTGTGTGTGTGTGTGTGTGTGTGTGTGTGTGTGTGTGTGTGTGTGTGTGTGTGTGTGTGTGTGTGTGTGTGCGCGCCTGAGCTTTAATAATATGTCTTTGATCTCTGGGGGAATCCTCCCTTGTCCTCCATCTGCCACCAATCATAGCCGATGACAGAGTATTGATTGAGAAAAGGTTTCCATAGTAACAGGCTCTTGGGTGTGGTCTGATATATGTTTTATGCAGAGTTTGGGGGGGGGGGGGTCTTTGATAAAATGTAATAATATAATAATATTAAACCTACACTCTAGAATAAAACATCAATAAATAAAGAGTTATAGTGTTCCCGATAATACAGCAAATATCATCAAGATCTCATACAATAATAGCCCTGAATGTATGTGAGCAAGCGTGTTTAATTATATTAGATAATACTTTATTGTCCACTATACTGTGGGAATTTGTATTTGGCTTCACAAACAAAACTATATAAGAATAAATTAAACATTATGACAAGAAAATATAGTATGACAAAGAAAATCAGTGTCCTTTCAAATAAAATAGATTATGCATAAATAGAATAGATTAAGTAAATAATTTTGTGGGATTTATTTTCACATATTAATTAGGCTACACTAGTCACACTGTTTTATGTTTTATTTTATAGAAATACAAAATACTAAAACAAAACGTTTTTTTTTTACATTTGCAATGCCCACAGTTAGACAGACTAAATACCTGGAAAATCATAACTTATATTGTGATTTATAAAAACACAATCTTTCTTTGGGACCAGAATTGGTGGGGTGCTCATATTTTGCTCATTTATATTCACATTTTTCAAAAGAAAACAGAAAATAGAATCTAAAATAGAAATAAAAATGTGAAGCAAACTTTGTGAGATCTCTAGATTTTCTTTATGCATAGATTGTTTTACTAAGGATTGATTCACTACCAAATAAATGATGAAAAGTACTATGGTTAAAACTGTTTACATGATGTTTAAATGATTTTAAACACAGTCTGCTGATTAATTATATTGGTTATACATGCACTCTTTTTGATGTTGTGAATCAAACCCCTGACCTTGGCATTTTTTGCATCTTGCTTTTCCTGTTGAGCTACAGAAATGCAGTCTTATCTGATGCCATGGTGTTGGCATGACAGGCTTGTTTAGCCAGTGTGTTTCCAGTCCATACAATCGGCGCTTCAGTCATTTTTATGAGAGTTTGTGCGCGCTAGTGACCTCTGCATGACTGCATCGCTTCCATCAGCGGCTCATCCTGTCGTTCACTAAAAGAGAGGGATTCTTTTCTCTCTGATAATACAGAACAAAAGAGCTGTTGTCAGTAGATCTGGATTAGCTTTTTTTTGTGTTTCCGTGTGTGTGCACAGAAAGACAGAGCGAGAGAAAGGGAGGAGTGGTATCAAGAGATCAATGAATGAGCGTCTCCAAAGCTGCATTACTGTAAGCTTTGTAAACAGCGTTCTTCCTTTTGCCTGTGCTTTTAAGAAAGAGGAAACCATTCACACCCCCGTACATCAACACACCGTCCCACACACACTGCACACATTCCTGTTAGGCTGACACAGCGGGTTAGTGGATGTATAAACATTACACACCAGGATGAAAAGAGAGATATGAGCAGCTGAACTGCCGTGGAAATGCTTTTTTCCCCCCTCTTCTTTCTCTCTGTTGGGAATCTTCTACATGTGCTCGTGGCTCTTTTAGGCATCAAACTAATTAAAGCGTGCAATAAACAGTCCTTATTGTTTCAAAATCTCATTGCCTTTTTAAATGTACTCTGTTTAAAATCTAAACTGCTGCTGAGCCTGTGTTAATACTCGGAGATCTCAAAGGGGCCATATCAGAGAAAACAGGATTTTTCTTGCTTTTTTAAGACACAAAGTATTACATTTCAGCGCATAACACACCCTGCACCGTTTACACTACGCTCATGAATAATTCTGCAAATCGTGTGGCTTGTTGAGGAGAGCGTGAGGAGAGAGTGATTCAAAAAGATAAAAAATCCCTAGGGAGGGACCCTAGCCATATAAAGACTTATGGTAGTGAACACCACCCAGAACACCTTAGCGACACCCTGGCAACCATCCACAATTATCTACAAATGTGATAGATTTTCATATTATCTTCAGAAAATACAATTAATTTGCAAACCTTCAGGCTTCAAGTATATGTGATTGCCCACTTTTGCATATCAATGCCTTTTTTTTAGCATTCACTAACTTGAATGACAGAACAGAACTATGCTTATATGGGGAAGTCATTTACAATTTAAAGTAATTTAACTGCTAAAGCAAATGTTATAAAAAAATGAAAAGAAACCTTTAATTTACAATAATATTTGGGGGAAAATGTTCAAATAAAAATGCGGTTATACACTTTATTTTAAGGTGTCCGTGTTAAAGTGTACTGAAGGAAGAGTAAAGAGTACTGATTAATAATTTATTGGTTTAGGTTTGGTTTAGGGTTAGCATAATTATGCATAATTTAAAGTTATTACTATAGTAACTTTATGTAACGTGTAACAAGGACACTGTACAATAATGTGCTACCAAAAATGCCACTGGTTCATTCTAGCTCACTGTACGTCAATGTCATTTTCTTGTTATTCACATAGGGGTTCATGATTGTTGCTCTATCAGAGGAGAGATCACAGTCTTGTCATCGACTACCATAAATCAAAGGAGGGATGTTAAACTCAGTCTGTTTCCCTGTCAGTCACGGGCCTCTGTTTAAAGGTCTTTCTCTTTTTTTCTTCCACATTCTTCCAGGGCAAAAGCCCCTCAGTGTCTTTTAACCTTTGACTGCTCAGAGATTGTGCCTCTATCCCTGAGATGAACCTTTGGAGTTATAAACAAAAGCAAGACATGAAAAAAAGCTACCGGCTGTCCTCTCTCTTTCTCCCTCCTGTTACCCGTACTGACTGGTTACCCTATTTATTATTTTTCGTCTATTTCAACTGAATTTGAAGGGGTTTGTCTTTCTTCATTTGATCAGTACTTGGTTGCTTTATGGGGGTTGTTCATGTCCCATGATTGACAGGTGACAGACAAAGTGCAATGTTAAAACTACTTGTATATCTTCAAGGGAAGAACTAATGGGAAAAGCAAAAACATCCCTTTTGAAGCATACAGAACAGTCTGAATCTGAGCCTTCAGAATGAATTTCTTGCTTTGACCTTTAGAACGCCTGTCAAGTTAGAAGGCTGAAACCTCAGTATGTTCACCTCATAACTGATACTCCCCATAAATCCTTTGAAATATCTATATGATTTACTGAAAGGGCTCTCTTGTGTGACTAACATTTAAATTGTTGACCATGAAGACCACTAACATTCATAAAAGTCTCATATTTATGTTAAGTGTATATACGCTACCGTTCCAAAGTTTGAGGCCTGTATGATTTTTGTAAATAAATAAATCCTTTTGTTCAACAGGATGCATTAATTTGTTTAAAAATATGATAAATACATCTACTGTGTATAATGTTACAAAAATATGAAATACTTATATTATATATATATATATATATATATATATATATATACTGTACAGTATTAAGCAGCACAGCTGTTTTCAACATTGATAATTATTAGAAAGGTAAAATATTTTCTTGGAATATTGCTAAATTTAATGCAAACCTTATCAGTGGTGACAATGTAAGTTTGGAATGCTAGACAATAAATGTTTTTGCAGATTTTGTATTATTTGCTTTTAATGCGTTTCTATTTTTCTCTGGTTCTCTGAGACATCCTCTCGTCTGTCCCTGTTGTCCTTGATAATGGGCACAATACTAATGTCTGTTTACACCCTCCACAGCTCTCGTCCAGGCCGCCCACCAAAGCGTTCCTATGGGGCCAGTGCACAAGAAAGCCCCAGAATCCTTCACCACAGAGCAAACAGCCTTCTGTCTCCAGCCCTGCTGTCACCCACAGGTAAACCCAACCGTACACGCACCCGGCTCGCTTTTCACCACGTTCAGTGCACTGTAAATTTAGATGAGCCTCAATTTACTCACTCACAGCCCCCTTCAACACATATGAAAAGTATATGCTTAAATCACTCCCTCCTCTGCTGTCCTTCTGCTCATCTTTCATTCTCTCTCCCTTTCTGCCGCTCTGTTCGGTCATCTTTCATGCACCTTCTTTTACGGGTGACAGTGATGAATGACACACCCCAGCGGGATCACTCATCCATCTGTTCATCCCTCTTTATTTCCCTCTTCCTCTCACTGGCCAAAAGCCTCACATTCCCCGTCCTCTCTTCTCAAATCTACTGTATCACATTGGGAAGGGTGGATGCTAAAAATGTGCTGAAATTCGCCCAAAGAAATGTCTCATTTCCGCCAGAATCAGGGGTGTAGCAGTCATTATACCTGGAGGGGACATGTCCTTCCCACTTTCAGACAGTTGTGGCTTATTTTCAGGAAGAAAAAAAAATGTATTCTAAAATTATAGAAAATCTGGAAAGTGTAATTTATATATTTTTTGGTCATTTAAAAAAGTAACTGCTGAATTGTAAAGGAATCCCACCTCAGATCCAAAGTACCTTGGCATTAATCACAATAAACATAGAATTTTTTAATCCTGCAGGTGGTTATACAAATAATTATGTGTCATATATATATGTATATGTATATATGAGTGTGTATATGTATATATTAGTGTGTGTATATATATATACACATGCATTAACATGATTTGTGCCACTGTTACATTTTATTTATTATTAAAATAAATATAATATTTTTAATAATATTTTAATAATTATTTAGATTTATTTTAGTATTGTTTTTGTTGTTGTTACAGGGTAAAGATCAGAAAATAATTAAATACCATTACACCACAGCAGTGTTTTTTAGTATTGTTTGTATACTATTATAGTATTTAATACTATTTTTAATGTTTGGATTTCATTTTTATATTTTTAGTTTTCATTTTAATTAAGTTATTTAGCTAGAAAAGTTTGTCATTTTATTACGTTTTTTTAATTTATTTAGTTTAAATTTGTTTTTGTTTTTTTTATTGGTCATTTTAGTACCTGACCTTATTTTATTTCAGTTAGTTTCAATTGACAAAAACAATTTTTAAAGCTGTATTTGTACTTTTAGTTAACAATAGCAAAACTGGCACCAGACCACATTATCTACACAGTATTTTTTCCCCTATAACTGAGTGGAATTATTTAGCTTGATGAGGCCAATACAAGTAAACAGTAAAATAATTAGCCTTATTCCACTGTGGTCAAAGTAATAGCACAAAAAGAACCCCCTTACAATCTCTCACACACACACACACACACACACACACACACACACACACACACACACACACACACACACACACACACACACACACACACACACACACACACACACACACACACACACACACACACACACACACACACACACACACACACACACACACATTGATGCACCTATTATTATGAAGACACTCCATAGGCGTAATGGTTTTTATACTGTACAAACTGTATATTCTGTCCCCTTTCACTAACCATACACCTAAACCTACCCATCACAGAAACATTAATTAATAAAACATGTTTAGTATGTTTTTTATGCCATTTTAATTATGAGGATTCAGGAAATGTCCCCACGTTTACTTAGTATTACCAGTGTAACACCCGTGTCATTGTACAAGTCTTTGTCCTC
The DNA here is from genome assembly GCF_029890125.1 of Rhinichthys klamathensis goyatoka. NCBI lineage: Eukaryota > Metazoa > Chordata > Actinopteri > Cypriniformes > Leuciscidae > Rhinichthys > Rhinichthys klamathensis. Next base: position 14,556 of record NW_026606746.1, read on the forward strand.
ATAAATCATAAACAGTCACACACACAAAGTTGTGGGGTCACCATGGAGGATGCGCTAGACTGTGCAGTGATATTCTGCCATGTTTGAGCAGTTACCGTGGAGATGTCACTTACAGTCTTGGCATCGTCAAGTGCCAGATGTCAGGACTCGTTAGGAATGAGAGTAGGGCAGTTTGCTTTAATTTGCCAAGTGCTCAGTCATTGTTTAGAGCTATGACAGTAAGGTAAAAAAAAACATGGTGCCATCAATTGAGTGAATCAATGATTCTGTTCTAACAGCAAGATACAACAGGCCAGCAAACACAGTGGAGACATGACAGTATTTTGCTTTGCGTTTTGGTTTGCTTCCATATAAGAAAATCAGAAATGTATTTAATATCTCAATTAGGATGCTTCTCTGATTGTTTGCCTGAAAAAGAAAAAACAGAGTAATCTCTTATATGTTTCTTTAGAGCTTCAGAAGTGATCTCAACAATTTCTCAAACTGTGTTCAGGTTTGCCAAAAATACTGTGCAATCAAATGTTTGGAAGCTTGTTTCTGCCACATAATAAAATTGCAGAATCTTAATTCTGACTATTTTTTCTTGCAATTGCAAGTTTATATCTCACAATTCTGAGGGGATAAAAGTCAGAATTCTGAAATTTAAAAAAATCCCAATTACCTTGTGTATTTTTTTTATTCAGTGGCGGAAACAAGCTAATATTTCAATATGAAACATTAAAATATATATATATATATATATATATATATATATATATATATATATATATATATATATATATATATATATATATATATATATATATATATATTTATTGAATGACCAGCTATACTATATAGGCTAGTAATTGCCTCAAGATTTTCTTCTGGGATCTGAGGATGGATTTTGTTTCTGAAAGATTGGTAAGTAAAATTTGACTTTGACATTCATTTAAATCTTTTATTTTCATATTCTCTAATCTCCAACTAGTGCAAAATGGCCTCGTTGGCATGTTTTGGAATTTTTGGGATTGTTTATGACAGAATGACAGACAGCAGGGGGTTGTGCCAAACGAGTGAGGAGAGGAGAGGAGAAAATACAGTTTTTGATTTCCATATAATAGGTTAAAAGAAAACAGTCAATTTAACAAAATTAACATCTAACAAAAAAACAAAATTTCCTACTGTTATCGATGTTGAAAACAGTTTTTGTTGCTTAATATTTTTGTAGAACCTGCATAAATTTTTTTCATGATTCTTTGATTAATAGAATTAATGATCAAAAGAACAAAATTTATTTGAAATAGAAATCTTTTGTAACACTGTAAAAGTCTTTATTGATATTGATCAATTTAATACATACTTGATGAATAATGTATTCATTTATTTAAAAACAAAAATTGAGTACATGTACAAGTATATGCCGGCTAATCATTCTCTCACTGTCTGGAATATTTCACCCAAAAAATGAAAATTGTCGTTCCAAATTCTATGATTTTAAACATGAAAATCAAATGGAGATATTTAGCAGAATGTCCCAGCTGCTCTTTACCATAAATCAAAATTGACTGGTGAATTACATAATTGCAAAGCTCCAGAAAATGACAAAAAGTACCATAAAACTTAAAAAAAAAAGTATGATCTGAACTATTCTCATGGTGTGTGGCTGTGACCTCTGGTGCACCATTAGAGTTTAAGGAATAGAATTCCTCCCTCAGGACAGTCTCACTTCACATGAACGAGCGGTTTCCTTCTTGTCAAACAGCTTACGTAACTCAACTCAAGTCTCTGAAGATTATTTTCCCGTTAGCCCACAGTGAAGATCATGCAACAGTCAGCGTTTACATAGAGATATTGAAGTCACGATTAGCCAAGCAGTCAATGCTCTCCTAAGGGAATATGCCGGTCTGTACTTGTGTCCATGTGCACGTTAATGGTCCATTGTTTTTCTCCTTCTCGGCAGTCAGCATCACCTGCACTTTTCTTTTCCTTTGTCACAATCGTGACCTTGTCAAATGCAATACACACGCTCACCCGAACACATATGCAAAAATATACAGGCACACACACACACACACCATCACATGCAGAGTGGACATCTTTAGAGTTGCAGGGCCGCCGCGTGTTGAAAAATCTGAACTATAATGAGAGAGGCAGCAATTCTAACATCAATCACTTGTCCAGAGCATTGACCGTCTGTCACTAATCAATACTTTTTTTTTTTATGGTATCCAGGGTAACCAAGGCCAGAGCTCTCAGGCTGGCTAATTGCTGGTAGTAGGAGGAGTTCAAAGTGATTGATTGGCAGATGGCTATTTCTTGGACGACTTCCATGATACGCTCTCTGTCCAGCTAACAGAGAGTTATTTCGGGTCCCTTATCGCACTGCGACCCTCCAGTTGCTCTGAATAAAACTCTGCTGATGACAACATCCGTTCACTGTCAACTAAGGAATTTATTGCTGTAATTTTGAGTCTAATGTGCTTCATAAATAGCACATCTCTATAGCAGCCTGAAACCAGTATATTAAGATATTCAAGACCAAAAAGAGAAGCATATTTTTTTAAACTTTTAAATAGCAGTATATCAGACACTGAAGACTGGAGTAAGGATGCTGAAAATTCAGCTTTACAATCACAGGAATAAATTACATTTTAATATATATTAAAACAGAAAAAAGTTATTTTAAATTGTAATAATATTTCACAATATTACTGTTTTTACTGCATTTTTTTTATCAAATAAATGCAACCTCGGTTAGCATAAAAGACTTCTTTCAAAAACATAAAAAAATCTTCATTATTACAAACTTTTGACCAGTAGTGTATATACAGTATAAAATAGAAGCTTAGAGTATGTTGTCTTATTGCATTTTTGTAGCATTTAATTGTAGAAAATCTTGGCAAATCTGAGCTCAGTTTGAGATATTGTTTAGATCTCAGCTGAAACTGTTCTGAAGACACATGTGAGTTTACTCTCACATGAAGCAGAAGTGCCTCCATTCGATTACATCATTGCTGCGTGGGAGAAACAAGTGAGATGTGAGTGTTTTATGTACTCAGTTATTCGTGATGTTATTGTATTGCAGGTCTAACAACAATGGCTGAAGCTTTGAAGATACAGAAGATGAAGATGATGATGACTCTACACAAGGCCCATAATGGCTTAGAATTTGATTCAGATGAGCTCAACTCTAATACAGATACAGGTATGGTGTGTGCGTTGTCACTATTTGTTTGTTAAAGTGTTGTGTAAAAGGCAGCTTGTTTAAAGTGCAATCTGTAGATGTGCCAGACAGATGGCCTTGCAATAGTAACCTGGGTCTTTTGGTTGAGATGAGCCCCATCACAGAGCTCGCTCAAGGGGCCCATGTTGCAGGGCTGTGCTTGGTTTACAGAGACTAATGGTGACATTAATGACTGCTGCCTGACTGTGCATTTAGAGAAGACCAACAACGGACAGGAGAATAGTTAATCGTACACCAGCCTTAGAGATGAAACAAGACATTTGGTGCAGAGGTGCTTGTGTTTGTGCGTAATATGCTGTGTTATATATGCACAATATTTGTGTGTTTCTATGCATAAGAAGATACATCATTTGTGGTTTTATGATTTTTATATTGATTTTTAATTTGATTTAAACTAGATCTAATAATACACATTTATTTTTATTTAATTATATTTGTTTTGTCTAAATATATTTATATCCATATTTCTCACCCGTCTGATGTGGTATAATACAATTTTAGTATTGTAATATTATACAATTAGTATTGTATAAAATGAGACTTCATTTTGTTTCAGGATTCTATGATGACTAAAAAGTTCAAAAGAACAGCATTTACTTGAAATAGAACACTTTTGATCAATTTAATGCATTTTTGCTGGATTTAAAAAAAAATATCTCACTGACACCAGTGTTTGGATGGTAGTTTGTGTATATTAGAGGAATATTGCAATTTTTTAGTGTTTGCATTAAGCAAGACTTGCTAGACAGATTTGCAGGCATCACATGAAATCTTTAGTCTTCAAACACAGCTAACTGTGGCTAAAACTAACACAGATAATGTGAACTTCAAAGGCCACTCTCACAAGTGTTTAGGAGGAAGAGAGCGCAGCTTTCCTAGTGAGAACAGCTGTGGACAAGCAGAATTTAGGAGAGAAGAAAAAAAAAGGCCTTCATCAGAAAGATGGAATGCAGTCAAGGAAAATCAGCATCAAGGATGACATCAGAAGAGAAGAGAGAGACAGTGAGAGATACTTTTTTCCCCCTGCGTTGACAAGTTGAAAGAAAAATTCCATGCATTATTTAACAAGATGGCCGAAACCTGTCATACGGGTGATTGCCTGCGTTAACAGAAACAGGTGTGAGATGTGCGCACATACGGGTGTACGTTAGCACACGTGTGCTTGTTTTTACGTCCGCGTGCGCTTAGCAGGGAAGTCGTGTCTAGTGTACGCACACATTATCTGTTTGCCCATCTTTCCCTGCAAGCATATGGTCAGCATTTTTGGATCTTCACCCGTCCACCCCCTTTCTCTCTCTCTCATCTTGTCTGTTTGAAGTTGCCCTCGTTTTTTTTTTTAGGATGCTGTTTAAATCAGTAGTTTTTTTGCGCAGGCAATGTTTGTGTGTGTGTTTTGGTGACAGCAATCATGTAGAGACACACAAATCTGTTCTAGTTGACTTTTAAAGCATTTCTCACTTGATCAAACAGTCTAGACAAGCTGACCATCTGGTGTTTATTAATTACTAGGATACTAATTACTATAATTAATTACTGGCCAAAATAACTCCAAAGTGAGAAATAGCCATTTTTGTGAGAAAATTTGACCTTGTTTTGACCTTGTCATTGAGGCTCTTTTTCCCCTCATTAAGTGGTAGAACGTGCCGGTCGCGACATTTCTGCGAAGTGATATCATGTATCATCCTATGTTGCTGTAATAACTTTAATAGTAATTTGTGCGCCGAGTGGGTTCCAAACATGGCACACGGCCTTCTTTTAATGGAAATCTATGGGATTTGTGGCCTGTTTCATCATCCACCAGGTTAAAATAATCTGTCTATCTTGAATAACATGCACTTATGAATCACAATAAGGCCAGGAATGTTTATTAAAAAGTTTATATTGTCTTTTTTATTAAGAAACCTTTTATTTCATGGTGACTATTTCTAGACAGATCTGCCATCATATTTCTTACACCATCCTTTCAAAACGTCAGTAATCTAAACCAAAGCTGTTCTAGACATCCACCCAAAGCTGAAAGCTGTTTCTATTTGAGTACTTGACACAAGAGAATATACCGTATGCACGTGTGTGTGTACGTGTACGTGTGCATGTTTGTGTTAGTTTTAGTGTTTGGCAGCACAGCTGCAGCTCTTGTCTGATTGCTCCTGCTTTCCCTCCTCATCCATCTTCATATGTCTGATTACAGTGAATTTGCACCCTCTCACTTACGTTAGAACAGTCCTACAAGATATGTGAGCGTGTGTTGACACTAGTCTTGAGTTCCACGGACGTGCAGATCGTCGCACAGATGGCCGCTCTATTGTACGGTATTTATGTCATGGTGAAGGGCCCAGGTTGCGAAGCTGTCGTGGTGTTGTAATGCAACTGCAGTGTTGTGTTGTGGTGTAATGAGAGAGCTTATTGTTTTTAATCAGGTTATTTTTGTGCGGTCGTGTGAAGACCTTATTGGCTGGAGTATGTGAAAGTCTTAAGGGGACCGACTTCATCCTGCGTTATCATTGATTCCTTTGCCACAATCTGCCACCTAAACACCATCTGCTCTCATGGCACTGACATGAATGCTGATGATAGATTATTTCAGTTCATTGTTACTGCTGGTCCCTGGGCAACATACTATTTATTATTTCTTTATTCACTAAAAATAACATAATATGCACATCTTATAGTATTCTGATCACTTTTTGGGGGGATAACTTTTTTTAACTAAGTTTATCTAATGTATTTCGTATGGTTAAATGTGCACTTAAAGTTCTCCTAAAGCAATGAATAGTACAAATTCCAGTAATATTAGTCACTATCTTGCAGTTATTTTTGGTTTCAAAGTGCGATTAGGCTGTAAAAATAAAATGAATAGGGTATTTCTATAATGACATTACATCCACACCAGTAGGTGTCAGTATAAAGTCTAATGAAACAGTGACTTTAATAAGAACTACTTCTGAATTCTAGTATCTGCTTAGTATATGTATGTGTATATATTTTGTGGATTTGACTATTTCATACTCTTTTGTAATTAAACAGGATGTAGCGCATTGTCATGGGAGAGAGAGAAACATTCATCACCTGCTTCAGAGAAAACACAGCACAGCTTGAACAACTCTCAGCTCAACTCTCTCCAACACACCCATCTACTGGCCAACAGTGAGTATTAACCATTCACTTGCACACCCTGATGTGTTTAAAGGGGTAATTCAACCCAAAACAAAAATTCTGTCAGTATTTTCTTACCCTCATGTCGTTCCAAAACTAGGACTTTTTCTATGTTCAATTAATGGGAAGCTTTCAAGCTTAAAGTGACATGTGAAGCCCAAGTATGGTAACCAATACTCAGAATTTGTCCTCTTAACCCATCTAATATAGTTAACCCATATAATTCATCTTTGCTACAGCTACAAAATTGACTTTCTCTTTGTATTTTGTTGTTTGATTAAAGCCGGGTTCACACTGGGTGATTTTGGCCGTCTGAGACTAATTTTGAGAATACTAAAAGATTCCTCTGATCCTGTTCCAAAATCTGAAGTCTTTGAACGCTAGTTGGGCATGTTCGCCAATTAATGACCATTGCGATAAAATTGCCACAAAATTCTGGCAGTGTCAGAAGATTTGACACACAATGCTGCAGTGTGGCTTCTCCTAAGACAACCGTCAAATGAAAAACCAATAGGAGCGCAGAACCTGATGACACATTTAGCGAGACAACAACAAACCTCACTTGCTGTTTTTGAGAAGACATGATCAAAATTAACGCTAGAGACTGTTTTTGTTTGCTAGCAACCATTTATATCCCGCATGTAAATGCAGCTCACAGTCACTGAACGTGTCACGGATTGATGATGTAAAGCTCGGATAAGTCTTCTTTTTAAATGACTCGGATGAGTCTCGGATGAGTCTCTTTTGATTATGATTTCACTTTTTTAACTTTAGTTAGTGTGTAATGTTGCTGTTTGAGCATAAACAACATCTGCAAAGTCACAACGCTCAAACCCCGCCCCCGGGAACGCGATTTATCATGACAGAATATGCTAATCAATGACTAGAAGATAACTACACATAAGCTACATAAATTCATCAACTAACCATTCAGAAATGTTGTCTATATGTTGTCACTTATTCTTCTTGAGTCTCTCCATCTTTGCCCGACTCTGGTTTGAACATAAAAGGCTAAAAGTTTTTAACATTTTTAGGACACAAGCTGTTGTAGCTCCGCCCTCTGTGCCGGGAGCAGCAGCTCATTTGTATTTAAAGGGACAGGCACAAAAACTGCAGTTTTGCTCACCCTCAAAAAGTGACAATTTTAACATGTTATATAAAAATATCTGTGGGGTAAAATATCTTTTGAGCTAAAACTTCACATACACACTCTGAGGACATCAGAGACTTATTTTACATCTTGTGAAAAGGGCATTATACCACCGCTTTAACACGTCTTGACTGTCGTACGGTCTGACAAACTGAGATCCCAGAGTGTGACGTGGCTTACAGCGAGGATCATGTTCATACAGTCTGACAAGTAACAGTCGTAAAGGACTATTATAAATCGTACAGTGTGCACCCGGCTTAAAATTAATGACACAGACAGCAGCAGGACTATTAGGCTTTTGTCACTTTAAGACTGAATGCACGGATCCAATATAATGATACGCATCTGTTTTCTTTCTCAATTGTTTGTTTACATAAGCCATAAGCAACTGTTTTTAAGAAGATACTCGACGAGACAGGCATTTTGACGTTCAAGCACGAATAAATGTGAAAGAGAATGGAGTTCAGTGCTCCGAATTGAGTTCTTTCGCACCTTCTTGCGCTCGAATGTTTAAACTGACAGTAGCTAAAAATGATAAACTTTCACTCTATCACGGATAAACTTTGCAATTAATCCGAGAATCACGAGCGTTTCGAACCGTGCTACCTGGTCCGTACAGATCAACTACGATCCCGATACTTGACATCGCTCATCCTGTGATGTGCCTATCGCAGATGCGCACATCGCGATATCGATGTTAAAAAGGTATATCGTGCAGCCCTAAAAAGCATAATAAAAGTAGTCCATATGATTAAATTCCAAGTCTAATCTGAAGACATTCAATAGATTTGTGTGATAAGCAGACCTAAATTTATGTAGTTATTCCATGATTCTTTCTTCTTTGCATAGGACTGGACCTGCCCTTCATGATGATGCCCCATCCCCTGCTTCCTGTTGGACTTCCTCCCGCCTCTGTTGCCATGGCTATGAACCAGATGAACCACCTTAATACAATTGCCAACATGGTTGCCAGTGCACAGGTGCACAGCCCCGTCTCCAGGCCGACATCTGCCATCAAGGTAGGACATGCTGTACACACCAGACACTAAAACACACACACATATACTCCAAGAGCTCTTTTGCTGCAAGGTCATCAGGGAATGTTCACACAGTTCTCGCTTGAGTTTATTTATTTTGAGTCACTTGAAGCAATTTGCAGCTTGGACTAAAGGGGTCCAAACTGCTTTAGGAACTTGTGTTGTGTTGCCAAACACATCTTGACTATTAAACTAGCTTCACCACAAAGCTGTATCTGGGAAAAAAGGTTTTATTTTATCACACCTTTACGATGATATGAACCTCAAGCCAATCTGACTCTCTGATGGATTTCAGACAAACTGGGCTGATGAAGATGTGCTGTCATGTAGGGAGAATTTCTATGGGTGTACAATTGTTTACAGGACTGAACTTTTTTTTTTTTTTTTCAGCAAGAGTGTTTTGAAGAGAGTCCCTCTTTGACACCATCCGTTGAGGGAATTGTTCCTCAGAAAACTGAGCCCTCACCTCAACTAAGCAGTTCATTTCCCAGCAGCCCCACACACCCTTACACACACTCTCCTAAAAAAACAGGTGAGTTATTCAGTATGGCTGTCAAATGAATTAATGATATGCTGAGTAATTAATTGTATTTATTATAATTGATCAAACTATCCATCAATATTTGCTGAGTAAATCCCTCAAATGCACAAACACTACCGTTCAAAAGTTGGGGTTGAGTAAATTTTTTGAAGGAAATATGCTTTTATTCAGCAAGTATGCATTAAATGTATCAAAAGTGAGAGTAAATACATTTGTGATGTTGCAAAAGTTTTCTATTTCAAAGAAATGCTGTTCTTTTGAACTTTCTATTCATCAAAGGATCTTGAAAAATAATCATAAATGTTTCTTGATCACCAAATGTACATATTAGAATGATTTCTGAAGGATCATGTGACACTGAAGACTGATGCCACTGAACATTCAGCTTTGCCATCACAGGAATAAATTCCATTTTAAAATATATTAAAATAGAAAACAGTTCTTTTAAATTGTAATGTTATTTCACAACACTACTGTTTTTACTGTGTTTTTGATCAAATAAATGGAGCCTTGGTGAGCATAAGAGACTTCTTTCAAAAACACAAACATTTGAATAATAGTGTAACTTAAAGACATTATTGTGCCATACGAGTAAACAATTGAAAGGACAATAGAGGCAGTAGCATTAGAAGCAATCACAGTGAAACGTTAATTTCATAAGCCTATCACTGGCCTATAGTCCACTTAGAAGATCTTAGTAACTGTACAGAAGTGTACAAAAAAAACCCAGTAAGAATCCTGTAGCAACTGCATGGCAATATGATAAAAAACCACTCAGGACACCTTAGCAAATGCAAATCAGTGCCCTGGGCTGGCAACCATCAACAACACCCTAGCATAGTACCATATATATATATATATATATTATTTTATTTTTTTTGCCCAGAAAATGTAAAAATGTAGTTTCTGAATGTTAGTGGATTTATGGAGACCCAGTTATTGTGGTTAGCATCTTCATCTTGAAGTTTGATATTACTGTTGTTTCATAATATCTTGCGTATAATGTCCATAGTAAACAACATTATATGATTTACATTGAGAGAAAAAAGATGTTACTGTAAACTAATCAACAAGCCTTGCAACAATTCTGGTGCGCACACAATAACAGCACAAAGCAATATGTGTTTGTAATAGTCTGTGCTACTCGGAAACTTCTTGTTTCATTTATCTACTGTCTTTTTGTATTTCTTTCTCTCTCTGCAGCATATGACGTTCATGATGAACAAAGGGAGATAGACTCAGCTCTGCATATGAACAGACTTTCCAACAACAGGGGTGCATTTTCTCAACATAAACAATATTTCATTTAAAATAACAAAATTTCACATAACATTACATAAAAGCCTCTGACCTCCTCTGCTCTCATTATAGTTCAATTATTACACAGAGCCTTTATATTGCATTTAGTTGGGTGATGTAATGGTATATTGTTGGTTGTAAGGGATATTCTAGGTTCTATACACAAGTAATCTCAAAACAATTAAAATAATATGCTCATGCCTTACTACATATCATCCTGTACTGGAAAATATTTAAAAAGCATAAACCTACAGACATATACACTATAGGATCATGTGACACTGAAGACTGGAGTAATGATACTGAAAATTCAGCTTTGCCATCACAGGAATAAATTACATTTTAAATTATATTAAAATGAATAAGTATAATATAGTATTTTAGAATATTACAGTTTTTACTGTATTTTTGATTGAATGCAGCCTTGGTGAGCACAAGAGAAATCATTTAAAAACATTTTTGATATTAAAAACATTTTAAAAAATCTTACCGACCCCAAACTTTTTTGGTCAGTTTTATTATTAATTTAAATATATCTAGTTTTTATTAATTTTTATTTCAGGTTTGATTCAAGTTACATTTGCCTTGGCAGCTAGCTGAAATAAAAGTTTGAAAATTAGAATTTTTATTTATTTTTTTATTTAGTTGTAGTTAACTATAATAACCCAGAGTAAATGCTGACAGTATTAAATTAAAGGCTAAACTATGCCTTTATCAGTCAGCCGATCAGTCGAATTATTTTCTTTGTGTTTATTATTTTGCAGTTGAGCAGAATACAGTGAAGCCAAAATTATTTGAGAATATCCCAGCTCAGACGTTTCCCTCGGGCTTCCCTGCTTCCCTCCTTTTCACAGACGGCCTCTCCTCCGTGGAGACGCTGCTCACTAATGTCCAGGTACAGCCATGAAGGAATACACGCACAGAGAGAGACACACACACACAAAACAATGTTCAACATCAATAACATGTGGACATGTGTTTCAGGGTCTGCTAAAGGTGGCTTTGGAGAACGCCCGTCTGCAGGAGAAACAGCTTCAGCAGGAGAGGCGAGAGCTCAAGATGGAGCTGTACAGAGAGAGAGAGATGAGAGAGAGTCTGGAGAGACAGCTCACCTCTGAGTTACGCAGTCGGGGTAGAGTGTTATGTTGTAATGCATGTATTGGAAAATTGAACAACCAGAGATCATCCGGTTCCATTGGATGTTTACACATGGAACTTTTCCTTTTCTCATCTAGCCACCATTCAGAGGCGTCTGAAGAAGGAGAAGAAGGCAAAGAGGAGGTTACAGGAGGCGCTGGAATATGAGTCCAAGCGGAGAGGGCAAATCGAGCAGGCCTTACAGCAGGCCACCTCATCAGACCCTCTCACACACGGTGAGACACACTCACACACACTCAGTGACTTTCATTCAGGCCGATAGTCTTTCAGCAGGCTTTGTCAGCTGTCGCTGTCTGTTAACACAGATCCAATCAGTCTGGACATGGAGACGGAGCGCTGCAGAAGCCCAGAGGACAACTGCTTGTTACAGGGTATTGAATGGAACTGGCCCCTTTTCATATGTGTTTCTTATTGCAGAACGACATATTTTTATAATATTTTAATAAATATATAGTACAAAAGTTTGGGGTTCAAAAATGTTTGCTTGTGCTCACCAAGGTTGCATTTATTTGATTAAAAAATCAGTAAAAAAAACTGTAATTTTGTGAAATATTAATACAATTTAAAATAACTGTTTTCCATTTTAATATATTTTAAAATGTAAGACATTTCTGTGATAGCAAAGCTGATTTTCCATCATCATTTCTCCAGTCTTCAGGCTCACGTGATCCTTTAGAAATCATTCTAATATGCTGATTATCAATGTTTAAAACAGTTGCGCTGCTTAACATTTTCCAGGATTATTTGATGAATAGAAAGTTCAAAAGAACAGCATTTCTTTAAAATAGAATTAGTTTACAACTATGTCAGTCTTTAGTCACTTTTAATTCATCCTTGCTGAATAACAGTATTCATTTCTTAAAAATAAATTTCAAAAAACGTTTGAACGGTGATGTACATTTTAATGATAAATATGAGCATTCCCCGTATTGACTTTGAAGATAGTGCTAAAATATTTAGTATTTAGATTTTTCCTAGTACAAAAAAACATGGTTATCAACTCACTCCTGTATACAGTGTGTATCTATACGGACGTGCACAGTTTCAGCTGTGGCTTATTCAGATTTGTTGTTTTGACCTCACTTCCCCTTCCCATCAGTCTTTCTCAGCAACACCGTGTGTCACTCGCCCGTGTCCTCCAAACAGATGAGATCATCGGCTCCCTCTGTCTCAGAGCGAAACCATTAGCAAATAAACACATAGATGAATCAAAAGACTGGGGACTAATTGCAAGTTTCCTGTGTAAGCAAAGCCTCACCGCATGAATATTCCAGTGCCGCCCTTCCACCCGTTTATCTGTTTCTGCAGCTGGCCGTTCTCGTTCTCTCCCCCTCTGTGAGACAGCTAAAGCTACATGATAAATTACTTGAATTACACCTCTTGTTAATTTTATTAAAATGGCTCCCTAATGCCGAGAAAATCTGCTACACGTTGGCACAGCACTGGACTGGAGGAGGTGTTCATTTACTGTCTAATGTCTTTTTACATGATGTGCAAAAATGGTCTATTTTAGAGTAAAAGGCCATTTGAAATTGTATATAATATTTCAGAAATACAAGTAAATATTTTATTTTTATTAATTACATTTTTTGTTATTTTTATAATTACATTTGAGTTGTGTTTTAAGCATGTCGGTCATTAGGCCCACCTTAAATTAACTTAAATAAAATTAAGAATTAACATAATGTAACTGAAAAAAATAAATGAACTGAGATATGAACTACGACAACAAAAAACATGCACTACCATTCAAAAGTATGTTTTGAAAGAAGTCAATTCTGCTCACTAAGGATACATTTATTTGATTAAAAAATACAATAAAAACAGTAATATTGTGAAATATTATTACAATTTTTATTTTAATAAATCTAAAATAATTAAGGCAGTTAAGGCAAATTCATTCAAATTCATCATTACTCCAGTCTTCAGTGTCACATGATCCTTCTGAAATCATTCTAATATGCTGATTTAGTGCTCAAGAAACATTTCTGATTATAAACGTTGAAAATAGTTGTGCTGCTTAATAATTATGTGGAAAACAGGATTCATTTTTTCAGGATTCTTTGATGCATAGAAAGTTCAAAAGAACAGGACTTATTTGAAATAAAAATCTTTTGTAACATTAGAAATGTCTTTACTCTCACTTTTGATCAATTTAATGTGTCCTTACTGAACAAAACGTATTATTATTATTATATTATTTAAGTTTAACTAATAAATAATCATTAAATAATATTGAAACAGCAAACACTTTTTGTGGTTTCAGTCTCTCCCCATTACAAATACATAAGAAGAACATAGAAAGCATATTTGTTTTCCAGACTGCTGTGATTTACAAGTTAAACCTGTGGTTTAGTACTCTCAAACCTTCCTCTTGATGTCTCTTTTTTACAGAAAGCAGAACATACACAAAAAACCCAATAATGTACTAAGAGGAGGTGAACTACCAACGAGAGGCCGAGGATGTTCTCCACATCACGGATCATCCCTACACAAAAAACAATCAACTTCCCGAATGCAGTTTCCGGGGAAGAGAGGACTTCAAGGTTTTACATAATGAACTACGTTGGAGAAGGTCTGAAGATTTGACCCACTCGATTGCTCCATCCACTCTTATTCCCATCCTCACAACATTCCAGATTCCTCAACTGTTGTTTTATACATATATTGTGCTTAATTCCCCGTTTAAGCTCTGTGGAGACGGTTGACGTCCTGTTACTTGTTTTGAAGCCGTGACATTATCCCTTTAGGACAGAGACCTTCAGTCTAATGCCCTCAGGATGGGCTGATGTAAAAAAAACATGAGGGAATGAGAAGGAAAAGAGATGAATCTGGCTTGTTTCATTCTTGTTGAAAGACTCTGAAGAGTGTGGAATGTTACATTGTGTTGCTTTTCTCTTGTTTGTCCATCTTCTTGTTCTTCTGTCCATTTATCTCTCTTTTGTAGGCCAGTTTAGCTTCTTGATACTGTTTAAAATGTTCACCAGCTCTTCAGTTTGTGATAGTTTTCGCGTTAACTATTTGATTGGCTTTCAGTCAGAAGGAAAAGCTACTGAATGTGTTTATTCTGTATTTTGAATCTTTCCTAATGAGAAATACAGTATTACCACCATGTCATTCATTCAAAAGTCTCGAAACGTCTCCCTGAACGTTTTGCCCAGGTTTGTTGAAACCTGTGGTTCCCATGCATTTACAGAGATTTGATTCACTAACCATTTTAGCATAGGCTAAAACTAGACACCGCAGAGGATATTTGGCATTTTCCCCAACATTCAAATCTTTATTTAGTCTGAGTGTTGCTTAAAGAGGAAAACAGACTTCCCGCAGAACAGAAGTTCCCTGCTGCTGTTGTCAGGACGAGCCTTGAGCCATCATTCCTATAGGCATTTGAATGCTAAATGATGTCTTGAAAGGTGTAGATCGATGTCTGTCACCGTTTTGTGCACCAGAAAGAACCGACGACACAAATAAACAATGCGATGCTCATGTCACCGGTGTCACCTTGTCGTCAATAGCGTTCCTCATGAAGCAAAAGCCATCAAACAGTCCTATTGATTCAGGTCATGCAAATGAGACCCCATTAGTGCCTTTATTGACACATATCAAAGTCCTCATTAACATTCAGTTTGTGATCCGGCATTTCAGACACAAGCTAAAGTGTCATTAAAGTGTGTGTCCTGTACTCATGAGTCTAAAGGGACCCTTGAAAGCACCAATTTCCTTTTCCAAACAAGGATATCATGACTCAAAGTACAGTACTGCAACGTGGAGTTGTAATATTTTTCTTTTGCATACTTTAGGAATATCACCCGAGACCATAAATCTGTGGGGACCATAAATAGATTTGAAAACAATTTACTCTGATTTAGAATTGCACTCTAAAAATGGGAGATGACCATTTGGGAACGTGGGAAATGTTCGGTTTAAAAACTACAGCTAGCGAAAGATAGAGGCGGAAGATAAACATATGTGTTTAGGATACAGAAATGGCATGATTGTTTTGGGAGAAATATATCAGTACTGTTGCATTTATTTGTGTATTCAGTCAATTTCAGCATCGTGGAAAATATGTTATTTTAGTTATACACAAGTTTTGAGTCCCTATGTAGAAGGAAATTACATACAGGATATTGATCACTGACTAAGTAGGCTGGAAACAAAAAAATAAACAATAAAAACGAAACCTCATGTATGAAGAACATGGTCACTGAAAAAAAATGGCTTTGAAACTATTTTCACTCAGAAATTGCTAGAATAGTTTACAAATAAATACAAAGAAATGGCAAGTAACAGGTAATTAAATATGGAAATTTGAAGTAGTTGCATATTCTTGTAAAACGTACTCTGCTGTGTGAAAAAATGGTGTGGTTTTTTTTTCAAAGTTTTAACAAACCAATTTATGGCATTTATTATTTTCTTCAAAACAATTATCCAAGCTGTGGGGCGTTTTTCAATTCCCTCGAGCCAGATAAAAAACATGTGCCTGATAAGTCATATTGTTCCCAGGATGCACTGAGGGTGGCTGCTGTTTTCTCAGGGTGGTACGACTATGACTATAGATAGTCAGAGGCACTGATTAAACGATTTACCCATAATACTGCAAACAGAAACATGAGTTTATTTTGTTACTCATGAAAAAGGCAGCCCAGATATTATTTTTTATGCGATTTGAAGTTAGTTATAGAACCATTTCATGCACCACAGCCTTCAAATAAAGATAGACATTGTGAAGAAAGCACTTAAGTAAGACATGAAAAAATGTTTGTTTAACTAGATTAACCATATTAGGGCACACTGGGATGGAAAGGGAGGAGACGCTTTGAAAGGAAATTATTAAATCGTGATTAAGTCATTGAACCCTGAACAACTTTTCTCTTGACATCGAAAGAGAGCAGAGGATATTTTTCTTCATTTAAAGTGACCAACGTTCTAATCGTTTGACTTCCACCATATAGAAGAATGAGAATGTTTCTTTAAATGTATGACTGTGTTAATACAAGGAAAAAATAATTGATATATGTATAGACCTACACTATGTTGCAAAAGTTCTTTGAGATTTTTTAGTTCCTTATGCTCACCAAGGCTGCATTTTTGGGTTAAAAAATATAGTGAAATATGATTTAAAATAACTGTCATTTTTTAAAAACTTTTTATCATTAACTTTTTTTCTATTGTAATATATTATAAAATGTTATTTATTCATGTGATGGCAAAGCTGAATTTTAAGAATCTTCAGTGTCACATGATCCTTCAGAAATCATTCTAATATGCTGATTTGGTGTTCAAGTATGACATTTTTTTATTATTATCAATGTTGAAATGTTGTGCCGCTTGATAATTTTGTGAAAACCGATCATTTTTTTAGTGACTTTACTGTTATTTTTCATCAGTTTGATGCATCATGCTGAATAAAAGTATTAATAAAAAAAAACCCAATATATATATACCATTCAACAAAAAATAATCCATTAATACTATACTAAATTAATCCTGTATTTTTTAATTAATATATAGCCTACATAATTAATTAGCCTACTGTCCACACCCATATTATTAACAACTAATAATCTTCACTCCACCAACAGGGTTAAAAAAAAACAGGCCCAATTCTTTCAAATTAAATGTTAATCACCATGGTAAACTGGAAACCATGCAGGATATGATTTCACTGACAAAAACAAAATAAAAACAAAAAAAGGCCCACCGAAGAGATATTCATATTCTTGCTCACACATACTGTCTCTGGTGTAATATACAAGGTGATTGCAATGTAAAAGATCAATATTTCAATTTCAGACTGCATTTTTATTCTCAGAGATTAGAGAACAATCAAATACTAGATTTTCTCCATCTGCCGAAGGAAGAATCTCCCGGCCTTACTGATAGCAAAATGAAAAGGTTTTAGCCTGGGTGCAAGATGTTTGTTTTTGTGAATTATTCATTGAGATGTGTTTGTGCAAGTGAATAGCCATTTTCTCCAATACTGAAGGGCAAATAATACAGATTGCTCAAACATAACAGAAGGAATTTGACATTGAGAAGTGGAAATGCGGACAAAGGCTTCAGGGTCACTTACTGATAAACAGTCCTTGTAACAAACGGAGCGACACTGAAGCTTGTTTATTACAACAATTCTTACATCTGTCTTAAGAGATTTGATAGATTTGTAGGATGTTGATTGTACACATTTCTAAGAAAGGGGGAGGGGGAGGGGGAGGGTGGGCAAATCACCGGTAATATAAATCACCGGTAATATAAAATAATTTCCGTGTCTGTTGTTTTTGCTCAAGGTTAACTTTGCTACTAGAGCACAAGTTTATAACAAATAAGAAGGACAAAGCTACATTCCAAAGTCGGTATGTCAAACGGAAGTAACGATATTGTGACATATCCGAGTTAAAAGACTTCTCGAACAAGAACAAAATATTTTCTATTGATTTTGTCCATGTGAAAATAGATGGGATCGTTGTGGTTTGACAAGTTGTGATAGACACACACACGTTGGGTTTCCGTGTTTTATGGGGACTTTCGAGACAAAGCAAAGGATTTTTATACGGTACAAACTGTATGCACAAACACAACCCTCACAGAAAAGTTTCTGCATTTTTACATTTTCAAAAAAACATAATATAATTTTCCTCATGGGGGAGACAGGGATATCTTCAGGTCGGAGTAATGGGCGTGTCGAAAGGTGACTTCCTAAACAGAAACTGACCCCACATCCTGACAGACAGCTTTCGCGACCAATGATAAAGACCGTTCTACACGCGCCTACCTTTCGGCACGCCCATTAGTCCAATCTGCAGATACCCACACTTGGTGAAATATTCTGCTATTACTATACTTGAGGGACATTCGGTCCCCATAAAGTCGTAGGGAATACCATGATCTCTCTTCTCACACACTCGGACAAGACACACACTCGTTGAATGCGAACCTGATAGTTCTGTTACAACAAACCACAAGGAAACTATTCAGAATATCGTAGTAACACATTCCCACAAAACTATAAAAGCAAGGATTTGTTTTCTTCTTGGCGTTACCACCCCCTTGTGGTAAAGGCTGCAAACCAACTGCCTAAAACATTTTCTTCTGACATATTTAAATAATAATAATACTAAACTAATAATAATTCAACCCAACAGTTGCTTGTTGTTGGTTTCTTTTTTATTTATCAGTCATCTACAACTCAATGAGCTGGTCCCAAGAAATACAAACCGGCACATGTTCCTCCCGTTACAACATTTGCATATCCAGTTCAATCTCAGGTCAATAACTTTCATACAGTCCACATCGCACTCCAAACAACACTAATCTGAAGACATACAAACACCTGCAGGAGCTCACACACACACACACACACATATTCCTACATACATACATACAGCTTTTGGAAATAGCCTGATATCAGCCTGATATATAAACAGTTGAAGTAAACAATACCATACAGAAAAGTATTAAGAAAAAATTAGGTCAACCATTTCCTGTAAGTGACATCACATACACTGCAAACACAAAAACAAATATGGACAGATCAAGCAAAAATGGTACAACCATATTTGGATTTTAAAAACGAAAGAAAGAAAAAAGGCCCCTACTTTCTCAGGGTTACATCTGCATTACTGAAATGAGAGATGTGGGAAATTAAGAGGTGCCAAGTTCAGACTGTTCCATCTAAAAAATTTAATAATAAAAAAGGAAATTTTGGGGGAGAAAAATATACCATCACATTTTATGGACATGTTGAATCACAAAAAACAAAACATATTTGTTGCATCACACAAAATGTTTTCATAAAAATATTATCCTATACAAAAAAATAGTCAAATTTAACATTTTGCACCACCTAATCCTGGCTATTAATACTGAAAAAAGATCCAATAATGTATTTTCTTATTTGGAATCTAAAAGGGATCAACAATGATGAAAATTAATGGCAAGTAAAAGTAACAGTGGTTAAAAGACTAAATTGATAACCTATAAGCTAAACTAAATTTTAGGAAAGAAACATGAGTGAGAGGAATAGAAATGAGAACCATGAGAAGGATCTCCAGAATCCATTCCAAGAGCTTGCCAGCTTCATTGATTCAAAACACTTCCTATTTTAGCATGTTATCAATGTCACCAACATGTACCAGCATGAGAACAAACACAAGCAAACGTTTAAATCCAAGCTCTGATTTGATTGGTCTACAGTAGCTGCCATTTTTGGATCTGAAATGGCGTTTGATTTTAGCATCTTCCAGTTCATGCAACATTCAAGTGACATGTTCTGTCTGATCTAGAAAGAGGACCTCGATATTACCTCCTTCTCATGGACTTAAAACTCAACGTACATCTTGGTATCAGTTGTAATTTTAGATGTCAAGCGTCAGAAAACAAACAAACAAAAAAGGCAAAGAACTATATCAGAGTTCAGTTTTCTCCTGATTAAGAGGAACTTTCTTCTGAATCTCCTCCTCATCTGAGGTGTATCCAGCTTCTTCGGTTTTCCGCTTTTTGGTGTTGTGAAGCTTGGACTTTTCCTTCTTCTTCTTCTTCTTCTTCACCTTCTTTTCCTTTTTCTGCCCATCCTCGCTGTCTTTACCCTTCTTCTTTTTGCCCTTCTTTTTCTTCTTGTCCTCTGCGATAGCTGCCGTGTCTCCCTTTCTCCCAGCCCATGTCTCTTTAAGACAGTCTGCAGAGAGAAGCACGTGTTTGCACAGTTCCGATCTTTATACCGACTGCCAGCACTGTTATTAGCAACAAGTGATCAAATCAGAGCTTTGTGTTCGGGAAGTGATGTCTTTTTCTGGCAGATCTATATTGGTTGCTATAGCAATGACATGAGAGCCAGCACAATGCCAAATTAATCATTTATCTTCTATAACAGGAAGCAACAAGCGGGTGATATGAAGACAGACAGCTAAAAAATTGTATTCGGACCACAACTGTATAAATGACGATTAAAAGGGATAGTCTACCCAAAAATGAAAATTCTGTCACAATTTACTCATCCAAAGAAGATCCAACTCATGTTGTTTCAAAGAAGACATTTATAAGAATGTTGGTAACCAAACAGTTTTGTTCCCATTGTCTTCCATTGTATGCACAAAAAATACAATGAAAGTCAATGGGAACCAAAACTGTTTGGTTACCAA
Organism: Rhinichthys klamathensis goyatoka; assembly: GCF_029890125.1. Classification (NCBI taxonomy): domain Eukaryota; kingdom Metazoa; phylum Chordata; class Actinopteri; order Cypriniformes; family Leuciscidae; genus Rhinichthys; species Rhinichthys klamathensis. The sequence goes on from NW_026606746.1 coordinate 35,260, forward strand.
CATTCTTCAAAATATTTTTTTGTTCATGTTCCACGGAAGACAGAAAGTCATACAGGTTTGGAACAACATGTGGGCGAGTAAATTATGATATCATTTTTGGGTGAACTATCCCTTTAATGCATCTTTGCAAGTATTTCTTTCAAAAAATATATTTTTTTTAAAGCCTTGTCCATTTAGTTGTACAACCAGAGGCGCACAGGACACCAGCTGAAGCTGCTATATGCTTTAGGGTACGTCATTTACTATTTCTGCTCCTGTGGCCTTGAGTAACTGTCTGATTCTTCCCAAAAACAACGGCTCTTAAAAGCGGTGCCGATAAAGGAGATCAAGAGTTTTAGTCATAATATTATGTCTAGTGCAGTTTAACTGTTAAGTGGGTATATGTGATGAAGTAAAACAGCTGTTAGTTTCACATTACCAGCGTCTTGTCCTTTCAGCACATGTTTTTCACACAGGTAAGTGGTGAGATCTTCCTCCTGGCTGCCTTTATACCAGTCTTCGATGACTTCTTCATACTGCTCTACCATCACATCACACTGAGGGAAGAAAACACATCTCTTACTGGGGCATATCAGATCTCTCATTTACCTGGATATATACTGCAAACATGTATTTACACAGATTGTTTTGTACACTTAACCACTAATATAATACAATATGCATACATACAATCCGAAGACATCAGAAATGTATACAATATACAAAGAATATAAAAGAGTTTATCTTTTTTAATCAATTTGTTTATCTTAGGAGTAAAGGACAGCATAACAGTTTGGAGCAGTATTATAAAGAAATGTATATAAACATACATACAGTATAAATGTATATATGTATATATATATACTCATTTATATATACATATACATTTATACTGTATGTATGTATATGGGAGTATGTGTATATGGGAGTGTGTGTATATATATATATATATATATACACACACACACTCCCATATACTGTATATATGGGTCAAAACACACACAACTGGTCTCAGCTTGATGATAACATGGACAATTAGGTCTCGGCTTGTTTTGTTTTGTGTTGTTTTTTTTGTGTTTTGTTTTGATCCATATACACAATGTTTTGAAAGAAGTCTCTTGCTCACCAAGGCGGCATTTAAAAAAAAAAATACAGTAAAATATTATTACAACAATTTAAGATAATTATTATTGATGCTCAAGAAACATTTCTAATTATCATCAATGTTGAAAACAGTTGTGCTGCTTAAATGTTTGTGGAAACTGTGATCAATTTTTCAGGATTGTTTGATGAATATAAAGTTCAAAATAACAGCATTTATTTAAAATAGAAACTTTTGTTACTTTAGAAATGTCTTTATTGCCGCTTTAAGATCAATTTAATTCAACCTTTCTGAATAAAAGTATTCATAATAAAAAAAACTTTTGTACAGTAATGTACTTAGTGTATATATATAAAAAATAAGATTTTCAGCAGAAATCACATTAATGGCAAAATTAAATCCACTGAAAAACCCTAATTATTACGATCTCTGTCACTCGCACACCTGTTTTTTGAGGTCAGCCACTTCTGCACTGGTCTCATTCCACAGTTCAAAGGGAATGTCCATGACCACCTTCACGCCTTTATTAACCAGGTTATGTAAGGTAGAGAATGTCTCAGACATACCCTGAGCAGAGAAAGAGAAATGATCAGATCTCACCAGCTATAATACAGTTTGACACATCACAGCATTCATATTACAGTAAAACAATTCACAATCTCAACATCACATACTGTACATCTAGATTATCAATTAAAGAAACCTTTTGAGTTGACACAACATTGATGGCATTCATGATATGAAATGTGATCATTTATCATTGGCACTGCAATTTGGTGCATTCAATTTTCATTCAAAACTTTTTACTCTACAATTAAGTCTTGAGTCACTCAAGAGTGTTCAACAGATGTTAATTATTTAGTAAGAGCACTAAAGTTGTGGTGCAAAAACAAAGGTGGTAGAAGAGGATGTAGTAGCCGACCTTTGCGAAGCGATTGCTGCCATCTCTCTCTTTGTGTAGATTGTACTGCATAATCCTTGAGCAAACGTTCTCCATCACCTCTATGAAACGAATATCACTGAAAAGCAAAAGACAGCAGTAGATGTTGCTCAACTCTAAATCTAAATACAGTATGCACATGTCCACTAGACCAGATGCCTCATTATTTAGCTTAAGATCATGGTTTGCATTAAAAACACTTACGATTTGACATATTTGATTGGCGGTGAACCTTTATCATCCAGGAAACGGTAGTTGGTTTCAATCACTTCTTTTGTTTTGCCAGTCTCTTCAAATGCAGACTTCATCTCAATACTCACAAATTTGCACACTATACAAACATATAGACCACATTCAGATTTAGAAGACCGAAGAGGAACAGAAAGCTGCTGCGTCTCAAAACCTAGTGCACTGCCTACATAGACTGCACTGTTGGTCATAATAGGCCTATTCAAACGTTTCATGCAGTCTAGGTAGGCAGCACACTAGGTTTTGAGACACCAAGTAAGTTACATTGAAAAGGGTAATATGTTGCTTAATACCAATACTTTAAATTATTTATGATAATTATTAGAATTCATTCATCATTAGAAATGTATAGTACACTATACCACATATAGTAAGACAGGTAAAATAAATAATGTGGAATATCAATTAGTTCAATGTTCAGACAGTTTACCGTTTTTAGAAATTTAAATGATTCAAGTGATCTCTTTCGATTTAAAGCTGCTATGAAACAAAAAACTAAGTAGACTGCTATTGATATACATGAACCTCTGAAATGAGTCTGAAACAGATCTTAGACCTCTTATATTATGTAAAATATGTGTGTGTGATTGTATTCAAGCTTGATTTGATCAAGTATTGAAAACTGGTGTAGAAATGCACAAAACGTCATGATGCATTTAAAATCAACATATTGATTAATTATAAATAAGGACAGTTTACCTTCACATTTATCTGGCAGATGCACCCACTCATCGTCCCCGCTTTTTTTAGCAGCTGCGGCACTTACGAGAAATAACACGACGCAGGTAAATACATTCATTTTTGTTAGTGGGAAATATTTACAATGAGCAATACTAAAATACCGGACATGGTTATTTATCTAGCCGCTATTTCCAATGCAGCTTTCACTTCCGCTGTGGCAGGTTGACGCAGACACTGAACCGAGTGGACCAATCACGGACGCCGAAGTGGCATGAGCGAGCCAATGAAAACCGTGGGCGGGGACGACGATAAGTATTCTTGCATGAGAGTTGTTTATGACAGAATGTCTTGACGTTTTTTAACAGTAAGTTAAATTTAAAGAAACAAAGAAATTGTACGTTTTCTTAAATGCGGTAGAAATTCCTCTTATGCAGGTCAGGTTCTAGATTCTAGAACAATACAACTAAACAAAAATCTAATCTAAATTAAACTACCAGAGTATTTGTGCAATGGGTGTACGCAACCACTAGAGGGTATCGCACTCCACATAATTAGATTTTCCACAGGAACAAAAATTGCACTCATAAATTAGCATGTCATGTGTTTGCAGTGTTTACTAATCTTACCCCTGCTAAAGACCCTTAGGAACATTTTCTCTGTCATTTACAAAGTGTGTCCCTCATTTTCAGAGGATGTCAGTTTCGTTTTTCCTATTCCGCCTACAAAGTTCGTGGTAATACTAATAAATGTGTACTAATAAAATGTTCTCATTTAAGGGCATTGTCTTGCCTTTATACAATAAACATTTTTAGTATTGTGTTGGGTGGCCTTGATGTCTAACGAAAAAAATAAAATAAAAAATAGTGTCCAAAGTGAGTTAATAACCTGTCCTGCATTCATTTTACATGCATACATTTTTTATACATGCATGTTGCACGTGCAAAGTCCAGCTTGATTTAACACATTAAAACTCGGTGACTGAATGTGCTGATTAATAAAAGGTAATTAAAATGCAAGGCAAGACATCACATCTGAATTTGCAGTGCCAATTTGACACAACTACTGTACTGTGGTGTTTGCATGGATCCCTCAGGAAAGTATTGCATATTTGCATTGTATAGGTACTTGTTTTGTTAATACCAAAACTTTGTTCTCAATTTACTGTAGGCATATAGGCTACATCTTAGAGCCAGCAAAAAGCAGAGCACATATCGACATTTATATCTTGTCAGGAAATGGCAAGAAACCAAAGACATCACCAGGGTTATTTAGCTTTATTGAATCTGCATATTCGGCATTCCCTTGAGTTCAGTTTCTGGCTGTCAGAACTACTTTTTATCTTCATCGTATGTTCACACATTTCCAAGGAAAAGTAGAAACTCGTAAGAATCATACAAGAGTAGCATGTATTTCATTCAAGTGTTTACATAAGCATTTACAGCGCCTTGGCAAAAGTAATCAGGCCTTGACCAATTCTGTCATGTTACTGGATTACACAGTCCCACATTGCAGTTGTGCCCATTTCAAAGCACCCAAAATCATGTGACATTGTTTAGTTACATTTAATCCCAACATTGTCATATTTTGGAACCTTTTTATGACAGCATCACTCAGAAATGTTTAAATAGTTTTTTTTTTTTAAATTTAAATCTATTTCATACCATTAAATATCACATCATCCAATACTCTGCAAACTGCAAATTTTTAGATAATTTCTGCCCCAAAACCAACTTTTATTCCTATTTTCCAACATAAAACAATGACAAATTAAAATAACTTCTAAATACAAGTATGAGTAATGTCATATTTATAACTCAGTAAAGTATCAGAGCTGGTTAAATGACTGAATATTTTTGCAAGGCACTGTACATGGTTCATCAGCATTCATCATCGCAGAGCAGGGGGATGTCTTATTCGATGCATCTCCCCCATACCTGATTATAATAATATACTAATTAATATTCACATACAGTAAAAAGTAAGCAGTCAAAGAAAAGAAAAAAACAGCTCCAAAAACATTATAATAGTATAATCTATAAATAATGTCTGTCTATACTAAAACAGTCTTGAAATTAAATCATTTGTACATGCTATTCAAAATACAAAAATAAGATTTCAGTCATGTTAGATTCTAGCATAACTTCAGCCCTCCGGGTGCATAACACAAGTAACGTCACACTATGATGTGCACGTATCATAGCACTAAAGTGAGAAACCTTCACCGGGTGAGTGCCAGCGGCTCACTGATCAGTTACTGAGATTCAATCCTGTTCCACCAAGAGCATCATGTCCTTAAACGTTCACTGTAAGTCCATATCAGATGTGTTTCTTGCTCAAGTACACTTTCCAATGAGAACTTTCTATGAAAATGAAATACATGAACTGACAATGCTTCCAGTGCACATTGCTGATATAGTGTATTGACTGGTGTGGTTTAGGGTTTACATCAACATGAAATGGCACACGAAAAAAATTATTCTTATGTAATGTGACATTTTTTGAGTGAAATAGGATATTCAATGTTAAAAAAAAATGAGTGTGGGACTCAAGTCCACCATTCCCAAAAGTATCCCATTAGTAACGCTTTGCAAATCAATCAATTATGTGATGTTATTGGCGTAAATTTCTTTCAATTTTAACTTTAACCGACATTAAATTGATGCTCTAACAATTTGATAAAAAGATGTTAGAACATCTAATTCATAGCCTGCACAGTCTACGTGACATCAACCAAAAAGACAAGTCGTTTTAGTGGCGGAGCAGGTTATTACAATTTGATTTATAATATTTTTATCTTTGGAATAACATGCATTGATGCATCACACACAATACAACCAGAAAAATTGATTAAGAAAATAAATAGTAAATTTTGATTTCAAGTTGACTTTTAGGTTCACCCAAAATCTTAACCCTCATGTTGTGTTCGGGTCATTTTGACCTGGAGAGGATTTTCTTTCCCCAAAAATGTGAGTTAATGTTGTCACGTTAGAATAAAACTTACTGACTTCATTCACACAGGGTATTACTACTTCCCAATTTTTGGGGGATAATGTTTGTACTTTTTTGGAGATTTTTTTCCCCCCACCCTGTTACACTTGTGGTATTACACTTGTACAAAATGGAACAAAGCCACACTTGTGGTGTTCCCGGTCAAAAATGGCCGGCATACAAAAAATAGCTTATAAATCTATCGTTATGCTATATTATCACCAAATATTGGATTCAATCTTTTTCTCAACTTGATTTCTTTCAATTAGGACAGGTTTTGTATTTATTTTTGAAACTGACTGATTTTCGGGTGAAATATCCCTTTAATGATATGACGCAATGAAGACGCAAAAATGAGTCCTGGGTCAAAAATGAGTTTGTCTGCTTTGCTGATTATGGCACTTTTCTGTCCCTTTCTGAATCTCTGTCATCCACCATTTTATTTACTCACCCCATCTGTCTTGTAAATGACTTTCGATTTGGTTAAATCTCAGAGAGAAATGAAAAATATTGCAGCAGCAAACAAAAGAACAAAGAAGAATCGGTTGTTGTTAAGGTAATAGTTATTGATATCATCACTGATTATTGTTATTATCAAAGTGCTGTACAGTATAGACTAGCAATACTATAGCTGTGTGGTCACCGAATCGTCCTGTTCCGTTACCCAGCGGGACGAGTCTGGCGTTCGTCCGCCGCAGGGCCCGACCAACCCCTGGAACACGTCCTCGTTTGAGTCCAGGAGGCGGGAGCTGGAGGCGGAGAAACTGGAAGCACAGTGCAGGGAAGAAGGTGGACACAGAGGTCCTAGTGTCAGTAAAACATCCCTCCCGTTAGCTCTCTGTCTGGTTGGCATTGCAACACTGTCGCCCTCATTTAAAGCGGCCACGTCCACCTGATTAAGGTTGGTCTCGCTGCGGGTGACCGGACCATCGCCTCTGGTGAAGCCCAAGTCCTGCCAGGCTCCCGGCGGGTGAAGCAATCCATCTGAGATAGTGTATGTTGCAGCAGTGACACCTGCGGCCTGCGGCATGTGGCTGCCCATGCGTGAGAACAGCAGCCCGAGTCGTCTGAAGGAGTTCTTCTTGGAACTAGAGAAGCGTGAAAAGCGCCTCCAAGTCCGTGAAAGTGCAGGTCTTGCTGGAGCCACTGAGGACAGGGAAGAGGAGGGCGAGGGATTCTTCCTCAGTCCGTTGATCTTTGGTTTACCTTCCCTGTACGCAGACGACGATGCTGCCGCCGTCGTCTCCGTCGCGGAGGCCTCCATTCCGGAGATGGAGCGGAAAAGGGCGGAGACTCCGTACGACGGATCTGAAGGCGTAATGGTTTTGAAAGAGACGCCTTTGGCCCCGATGCTGCTCCCGTCGCTGTGGTAACAGGCCTCGCCATCGTCGCTGGCCTCGTCTCGAAGCGTGGCCTCGCTGCTCGAGGAATAGTTCCGCCGGGGCGGCTTTCGGTTGCCGAGAAGGTCCAAAACTTCGTAGCGAAAGCTGGAAATGTCCTGTTTCAGCTCCTACAGCAGAGTATTACAGAATTACATGATGCATTCGAAAAATATCCTCATTTTAGCACAACAGAATCCAAGATTCTAACACGATGCAAGACAAAAGTAAATCAATACTAGTCCGAACATATTCAATGTTACTATTCTGATGAACTGTTTTTAGAAACCAGATTTCACCGTGGGTCGAGGAAGAAAACTAAAATTAAGGCACTGTCATGGATTCATTTCTTTATGACTTAAGGTGCAATTAATGGATGAAAATATCCTGTATGTATATCATTGTAAAAAAAAAACATCTGTGAAATTTATGGTAGAAAATGGCAGCTGTGGTCGGCAGAACTTTACTGTAAAAAGACTTTTTAAGCAACATTTTAAGTTTTACAGATTAAACTTAAATTTACTGTAAATTTCATTAACTGATATAATGTTAATGGCAACACTTTAGTTTGAGGAACACATATTCACCATTAACTATGACTTTTGCCTCCACAAACTCCTAATTTACTGCTTAATAATAGTTAGTAAGGTAGTTGTTGTAGTGGTTAAGTTTAGGTATTGGGTAGGATAAAGGGATGTAGAATATGGTAATGCAGAATAAGGCATTAATATGTGCTTTATAAGTGCTAATAAACACCCAATTTGCAAGTAATATGCAAGCTAATAAGCAAAAAGTTAAAGGTTAATATACCAAAGTACTCAAATCTGTCTTGTATCTCTATAAGACAACCACCTTAGAAATAGAGAAAACCACATGATGAGTCAAAGTAGCTTTTCCACGAGCTGAGGTAAATACTAATTTCCAAAACAAAAATTTTACTGTTAAATTATGATTTGTCCCTTTAGATTATAGTTTATCACTGTATATTGTAAGGAAAGTATCATTACTGTTAACCAATAAACAGGTTTTTTACTTTTAAAATAGTGATCATAATAAATATTTCACATTTTTTCTAGTTTTTTTCAAGTGTGCAAGTGTAGTGTGCTAGTGTACCAAAAATGTTTGTTACATGATTATTCGCTAAAGTAACAATTAAAGATAATAATAATTAAATGCAAAAGAAGATGCCCAGATTTTCTAGAAACACTTGAAAAGTGTTTCTAAAATGATTATTTGTGACAGTTTTTTTTTTTGTTAGTGAGCATCCATTTCCTAATGTCTATGCAAGATTAATAGAGAGCAGTCAGTTTCAGAAGCACCTTAAAATTCTCCTCCGTCAGCCCTTCGTTTGTCTTAGCGTTGCGGATCATGGACGCCACGTACCTCTTCACTAGACTACGGATGACCTCCTGAGGGGTTGAAGGAGAAGAAGAGAAAGCAAGCAATCAGACAGAACTCCCTAATCTTGTTAATCTGGAAATGTACAGCTGGATCGTTGGTGTGACATTGCAAGGAAAAAGAGAGACGGGAAAAACAAAGCCAGAGGCGAAGTGATGTAATGCAATTACATGCACAATGTTGTTTTCTTGCATATGTGTGTAATTGCAGAGCTTTATCTGCTGGCATACCTGATAATGCTGATTCTGGATCAGCCTGTCAGCATGCTTTTCCTATTAAAGGAGAAACAAATATTCACATTGTAATTATAGGGTTATTGAGCTCATTGACTAATTAAATACATGCCACTTATTTATTTGTTTGTTGGATAATTATTCAATTAAATTCCAGGGTCATTCACAATCAACAAATTTGTGCGCTACGTGTCCCCATCACTTACAATTGACATTAACAGGTGCACTAAAGTTTAAATGAATTATAATGAATCTGAATTTAATACATTTATAAATTAATTATATATAATTTAGTGTAGATTACAGATTTAGTTTCGTTTGTCACTCAATATGCATGTTCACATTCGTCATTTCTACATTTGAATGGCGTTGAATAGTAAACCATACATTTACCGTAGTTTTTGCATATTATTTCCCTCTGTACTTTCTGTCTAACAACTGTACTGTTGTAAGTCGTTTCCCTACTGTACTTTGATGATTGTAAATTTAGGGTCAGAAAAAAAGAAAAGAAAAGAAAATTAAGTTTCTGTTACCACTATGTTTGCATTTATATCGGCCTCGCCAATATTAATTTCACACTGCAGTTAGAATATTTTTTAGCATAGGAGATGTTGATAAACACACAATACCATTCAAAAGATTTGCGGACTGTAAGATTTTTTGCTAACCAAGACTTTGACACTCATTTGATTAAAAATACAGTAAAAACAGAAATAATGTGAAATATTATTCCTGTGATGAAAAGCTGTATTTTCAGCATCATTACTCCAGTCTTTAGTGTCACATGATCCTTCAGAAATCATTCTAATATGCCTATTTGATACTTAAGAAACATTTCTGATTATTATCAATGTTGAAACAGTTTTGCTGCTTAATATTTTTGTGAAAAACGTGAATTTGTTTTATTGGTTGATGTTCATGAAAGCTCACAAGAACAGCATTTATTTGAAATAGAAATCTTTTGGGTTACACTTTATTTTAAGGTGTATTTTTTACACTGTAATTATACATTTAAGTACTGAGTAATATTAAGCAACTACATATCTAAGGTTTAGGGTTAATAGCATGTAATTATTCATAATTTAGTAACTGAATGTAACATAACAATGACACTGTAAAATAAAGTGTTACCATCTTTTGTTACATTATGAATGTCTTTACTGTCACTTTTAATGCATTCTTGCTGAATAAAAGTATTCATTTCTTTTCTTTTTCTTTTTTTTTTAAGTCGCACTGACCCCAAACTTTTAAACAGTAGTGTACATCCTGGACTGACGGTGATGATAAAAATGACAGTTTGACACTGTCGATGCTGTTGCCATTCAGGCTGCTGCATATTTTTACAAAAAAAGTTGGGATAGTAAAAAGACACAGTGGCTATGGAAACAAAGAAACAATCTTGGGTTTATATCAACACTTTCCTTTCACATCCACAATGAGGGAATTAATCAAAATGTTCAAATGCTATTTAAATGTAAATTCTCATGTGCAGCCCTACAATGCTTTTGCAGAGTATCGAGATGTATTTATCCAGCAGATGCTTTTTTCAATTGGATATTCGCACACTCTGAAGACCAGGGCAAAATGTGATGCACATGCAGAAAAAGGCATTCTGATATCGCAGTATGAGCTGTAAAACATCTTTAATATTCTTATCAGATATTGCAGGAGAGCTGCTCTCCTCTTAGCTCTACATGTAGGCAGCTTTATATAATGATCAAGGTTTGATCCCAGCACAGCAATGCCAGCAAACATGTGGGAGAGAGTTTTGAGTGAGTGTGCTTCGGCTGTGTGTGTGTGTGTGTGTGTGTGTGTGTGTGCGTGAATGACAGTGTGAAAAAGAGAGAGAGAGTGCATGAGCATCTGTATTGCTGCAGACCAATAAAGGCCGTGCAGAGAGATGGATTTGTAATAAAAGTGCATCAGGTGGAACAAGAGAGGTTATATTTGAAACAGAGATGACGAAAGTCCCGGGAGTTTCGAGGGAAGTTGCATGGCAACACAGGAGTTTAAACTCCAGACAGACTTGGGCCATGTTACACCTCATTACATCATCAAAGGAGACATACAAACTGGTTGAATAAAGGAATCTTCCTTCATAGAAGTTTAATTAATTCACATGAAACTCCACTGATTCAATTGCAATGAAATTTGCTACCAATCTGGCCACTCTGAATGAAAGCAGTACTTGGAGTTCGGGGGAGGGGGGCTGACAAGCTGATTGTGATGTCAAAAAAAAGGCAAAGACCTGTCTCATGAATATTAATTAGGTCATGCTGACGTTGCTAGGTAACCTTCCTGGTTATCTAACTTAATTCATATTCATGCACCAAGCCTGTGCCATAGTAGCCCTGATAAATGGGTATTTCAGATAAAATGCAGCTGACCTGCAATGTGACATGCTAAAAACTATGTTAAACCGCATGTTGCCAATTCTTTTATAAGAATTATCCAAGCTGTTTTCTTGACCTCATATTAATTGATAGACTACACAGAATAACTGTACTTTTAAAAATGTATAATGCAAGACCATTTAAATGGTACTACTAAAGACAAGAAGTAATGGTGACCAATTTTCAGTTAAAATATACTCTACCTAGAATACAATATTTTTAATCAGCAAGGATGCATAAAATTGAGCAAAAAGTGACAGTAAAGACATTTAAAATGTTACAAAAGTTTTATATATCAAATAAATGCGGTTTCTTTTGAATTTTCTATTGATCAAAGAATCACGGAAAAAAAATGTATCACGGTTTCCACAAAAATATTAAGCTTTTTTCAACATTGATAATATTTATAAATGTTTCTTGAGCAGCAAATCAGCATATTAAAATGATTTCTGAAGGATCATGTGACACTGAAGGAGTAATGATGCTGAAAATTCAGCTTTGCATCACAGGAATAAATTACATTTGAGAATATATTGAAATAGAAAACAGTTCTTTTAAATTCTAATAATATTTAACAATGTTACTGTTTTACTGTATTTTTGATCAAATAAATACAGCCTTTATTTTGTCTTTCTGACCCCAAACTTTTGAACGGTAGTGTATACTGTACTTTCCCTTAAAATGAATGTATATTTGAACCTAAAGTCTTAATGTTAATACAAAAAGAAAGCAACCCAATGAGTGTATATGTGCACTGCAGATATGTTTGAGTTGTGAGGTGTTGTAGATATACAACACTGACATCACTGACTCAATCGTAAGATCAAGGTTTGAAGCATGAGTATTTGATCTGATGTTGATTTGAATGTGCTAGATTTTTTAAGTTGTTGTCTTTCTTAAAGTCAAAGGTTTTTACATGTACACTATCTCTTTTACCCAGTGATACCTGGTAATGCATGATGATACCAGTCTAAATACAATTACTGCAGCCCACTATGTGTCAAAAAACCAATAGTTCAAAAGCAATAAAAATGTAAATGAGCTGTTTTAGCATTCAACATGCTGATATATGTGTGTGGCTGTGCTGTTAGTCACTGTAATGGGTAATCAGTTACACAATGAGCCGGCTGCATTGTGCTTAAAGTGTCATTTAAACCAGAACCACTTGATCAGATTCAGATGAAATCACAGAGAGAATGTTCAAATTAATTCAGGGTTTGTCTTTACCGTAAACTCCTTCAGATTCTCATGTTTATGGGGGATTTCTTCAGGTGGAGCAGTCTCCGACCCGCAGAGCCGCCCGTGTACCCACAGGCACAGGTACCAGAAGGACTTAGGACTGGGGACTATATTGAACGGTGGAGGGAGTGTCCCACCCTCATCAAAGTAACTCATCCACAGCTTGGTCCGAGCAAACTTCCATTCGATGTCAGCATGGTCCTGGGGCACAGTAACAAAAGAATTAATAATAAGAAGAACTGAATCATAATAATCAACAAAATATTCGACCAATTCATCTAGTACTGTGGTTCTCAACCAGGGGGCCTCAGTAAACTTCCAAGGGGGTCGCAAGATGAATTAAAAGTATTTAAATGAATAAATGATTATTAATATATTCAAATAACTTTAAAAAAAAATTCACTCAATAACTATTGTTTTAATTGAAGAATATACAGTTCTGGAATCACAAAATCAATCATGGTTAACAAATATATCAATACTCTCAGTTTTTTTTCTTAAAAACATTTTAAAACAAGCAGCTTTGTCATAATCATGGCAGACATACTGGAAATATCTTAGGGGCTTTGAATATTGGGGGGGCTTCAAGTCAAAAAGTTTGAGAACCACTGATATAGTATATAATAAAACAAATTAATATTTATTTTACACAGTATATTATATATAAAAAAAAAACTATGAATGACAATTTGTGATGATATACACTACCGTTAAAAAGTTTGGGGTTGTAAAGGTTTTTTTTTAAATCCAAGAATGGATTAAACTGATCAAAAGTGACAATAAGGAAATTTCTTTTTCAAATAAATGTTTCTTTTAAACTTTCTATGCATCAAAGGATCAAATCAACATATTAGAATGAGGGATCATGTGACACTGACTAGAATAATTGCAGCCTTGGTGAGAAGAAGAACAACATATGATAAAAAAACAACCCATAAACCAATACCATAAACTAACACCTATTGAAAAGACTACATCTCTCGTATTCGATCCTCTCTAAATCAGCAGGATGCTGAAACTGTATATTTCTGGCCTTTGGATTATTGTGCTCAGTACTCACAGCGATCAGCTGGTAGGAGTTGTTCATCATAGCGATGAGCATGTTGAGGAGAACCACCAGTGAGATGACGTTGTAGGTGCCGAACATGGTGGCTCCAACAAACTCAGTAAACTCGTGCCGAGCCTTCACATTGGTTACATAAAGATTCAAGAGGCCAAATATCGACCAGAACAGAGACTGAAGTGTCTCAAATAACCTGAAAGATTAAGGGAAAAAAGGCAAGAAAGAAAGAAAGAAAGAAACATGATTAGGAATAATGTGCAACAGCATCACAGATGCGTTAAGGATGGGCCAGAGAAGATCACAAAGCTCCAGGGGTAAACAGTTCATTAGGAAATAATGTGAAATAAATCAAGTTATTAATGTGTGTGAATGACTGTGAATGTGAGAGATTATGACTTGGAGAGATGGGGGCAATTGTAACAATACCACCCCACCCCCCCCCCCCCCCCCCCCCCACCCCCCCCCCCCCCCCCACAAAAAAAAAAAAGTGAAATTATGTTCCCATATTCTAAATATGTTAGTAAATATACATAAAATATACATAAAAAGCATTGGACACTTCAAATGGTCACATTTTGTTAAATATGCTTACAATGCATAAACATATGCTTACAACGCTTAATGCTTACAAATGTATATATACTGTATATATCAGTGTTTAAATCTATTGCTATATTTATAATTCTATTGCAGTTGCATTCATCTTCATCGCACTGACAGTCTGAAAATGTTTTTAAAATGTAATGAATCTCACAAATTGATGGTTTGCACACACACAAACATGCACATACAATAAGACATGAGTCTCACAGCTGTGTAAAGAACCCAGCTAGACGCTACAGTACTGCAATGCACAGCATCAAAAGTCCCATTAAATATTCAACATGGTCAGCATTCATCAAAGTTTTGGCAGAGATAAATACAATATGGTTTCCAGAAAATAGGAAAAAGGAGTTGAACAGAACAGAAATGACATAGCACTGTGGATCATGCATGGGAGCCAGTGCCGACGCTCATGTCCCCTTTCAGTGGCGGATTTAGCAAATTGGGTGCCCAAGGCGAAGGTAGTATGGGGCCCCCCATCCGATCTTTAAAAGAGAACGAAAAAAGTAAAAAACATAATTGAAAAATAAACCATTAAATGGCACTTTCTGGAGAGTTTTGTGCAAAGAAATATAGAAAAAAAGTAGGTCGTCTAGCAAGTCTTATATTTCTGTAATTCACACAGATCAAACACAAATATGCTGACTGAATAGATTGCTAGTTGAGAAACACTGCTTTAATTAATGTTTTTATGATGAATTTGTGAAAGGTTAACTAAACAGCATGAGCTGTCTTCCTGCTGGCCAGTAAGTTTTTTGGCAAATTTCATTCATACAGATCTGTATTATGCTATAGTTTTTGATAGTGTTATACATTTCTTACAGATAATCACGATGATCATTGCGTTTGTCTTACCGAATGTGGTAGCTTTATGCAATTACAGTTTGTCTATAAGCTTTTTTTGTATTACAGTTTTTTACAATCACTTTGCTACTATTTTCAGAACCTTGATGTCATTTTTCAAAACTCTAGACACAAAACTCAAAACGGTTATCACTTGTAACACAGGCTGTCTAATGTTCAAAACATTGCATTGTGCATTCATATCTTTAAAGAAATCTTGCACTTGCACAATCATTGGTCCAAAAAACAAATTTACTGTGAAATACCATTGAAACATAACTATAGATCACCCACACACAAGCAACCGATAGTTTCACTGTGTCATTGTTCGTTCAATCATTAAATATTGTAGAACAAAATAGGTGATACAGGTTTCATTATGGTACTACATGTACAGTAAATACATCTCTGTAAAAGTACTGCAGTAGTAGAGAGAATACAGACATAGTGGAATCATTGAGCAAAGTTTGTAATATATTGATGCAAAACACTACAGTACAATCATAACATAGGTTTATTGGAATCAAAGCTAAAATATAAAATATTAGGCTACATCCATGGATATTGTAGTCTAATTGGTTCATGCTCCACGCTAATTGGTGACAATGAATCTCATTATCTTGAAACTTTCATGATTTACTGTAAACATGGAAGATTGTGTGTCTGTTTCCATACAACTATGCATTAAGAGTACTGCAACAGTTACTTATCATTTTGAGCAGTTGTATCAATTGATAGTTAGATCATTGTAAGGAAATGAATAGACACTCATTTGAAATGTAATGTGTGAATTGCCTTTTGAAATAGTAGTACTTTGATGTTAAGTTGTGTCAAATTGAGCAGGTGATTTTTGTTGAATGAACAAATGATCTAAGTTTTATGTGTATTGTATCCAAGCAATTGAGAAAAGGGTTAGAGTTTTGAAAAATGTGCATTTTGATCATTGGTTGTGAGTTTTGTGTCTAGAGTTGTGAAAAATGACATCAAGGTTCTGAAAATAGTAACAAAGTGATTGTAAAAAACTGTAATGCCGACAGTAAAATGTTGCCAGATTGCTACGAAAAACAAGAAAAACAAAACAGAATAATAATCCGAAATAAGTTCAAAGCTTGTGTTTTGGAAATAAGATTAATATATCACTAACCCTAACATGCAACTTTCCACTTTAATAACTTCCTAAAGTGTCACATTAAATCAGAAAAACAGGTCCAGAAGACTACTGCCACCTTTCTATTAGGTGGATCTGGCAACACGGAGGCTGCATCCGCGCCCTCACTCACAGCGCGCTCTCAAGCCCCGTTCACTGCGCCAGCTTCTCGCAGCAACATGAATTGCAAACACTCATATGAGGTGGTTTAAACGGCTAATTAATCATTCAGAGAGCTTGACATTTTATTTTTGAATGTAAAAAAACGACAGAGGTCCGGACCTCGGTGACCTCATATGGCCATGGACTTGTAACATATCGTTAGCATTGTTGTCATTGTCAGCGGGCATCACAAAAAAGTTTGTTACCTTCTGCAATTTTGCTAAAAACGTTTTGCTTTCCTCCCGCTTCCTGCTTTTTCAGCACCGCTTGGGTAGCTTCGCTTCATTTTAACTTTGTCTACTACTCTGTACACTGTCTGTCATTTTGTACACTGTCTGTCAATCACTTCTTTTTCTGCGTCAGTTCTTTTGGCGCATTACAGCCTTGTCACTTTCGCACGCAGAAAGTGAGATAATGGAATAGTCCAATGTAGTGAGGTGGGGGCCCCCTCCTGTCTGCAACACTAATGATTTGATGCATTTTTTCGCAAATGTTTTTTAGAAATATATAATTTGCGAAAAGTAAAAAAAAAAAAAAAAAAAACTTAAGCATAATTTAATGGGGCATTTTGGGGGCCCCTAGGTAGCTCGGGGCCCAAGGCAATTGCCGACCTTTGCCTAATGGTTAAGTCCGCCCCTGTGCCCTTTGTAGGGGCTTTCGGCTGTGGACAGGGGTCATCATAGTGACCAGGAGCAACACACTAGGCTTGCCATTACAGAAATGCTATGACCCAGTCGTCTGACCATAAAAATTTGGCCCTTGTCAAAGTAGTTGCTTAGATCTTTATTCATCCTGTATATACAATATACTATATATATATATATATATATAATATATATATATATATATATATATAGTATATGTGAAGAGGCAAGTGACCTCCGCAGGGCATTGCTATATCTGTGTGAACAGTGGTGTCCATTTTGATCACTTGGACCAAATTTAGAAGGCTGTATCCATGTTATATTTTTGCCACATTCATATAATAAATGAAAATAAAGCATGTCCAGCACCTGAACCACGTGACTGCCGTGGCAGAGCCCTAATGGAGGCACACAGGTTTGCCTCAATCACCTCACTGACTTGTCAGAGATAGTGACATAACAACTGGCAGCCCACTAGAGCCAGCAGCTCTGCACATCCTGTGCCGGTTCAGTCGACATGTGGCATTTCAAGCTTTCCAATTCAAAGGCCAAAATAATACAGAGAAGACATGAATCATTTTTTAGTGTACCTAAGACCTGTCCTCAGAAATCTTTTTTGCTGCTATAGCACTGCAAACAAACAAACAAACAAACAAACAAACAAACAAACAAAAAAAATTAATATGAAAACATCCATAAAAACAAGATTAATTTACTTGAGAAGCAAAACGTAATTATTAAAAATAAATGTTTAAAATGTAATTCTCAATTATTTGACAATACTTGTTTTCAGAGAATAAATCTTGAATCAAGTTGATTTTTCTTACCCTATTGGGAAATTGTTCTTAATATGGTATCAGATTAAAAATGCCAATAGTGCAAGTTTTACTGAGAAAGCAGACAAAATACTGATTAATAAAAACGTCTCTCTTTGAAAAGCTCACGCCGTATGGGATGTCAAAGACTTTAATCTGTGAAGGGGAGTCTCTGTGACTGAACCTCAGAAAACACCACAGGAAGCCTGAAGGAGCTTGTGCTGCTTCAGACGTGATATGAGTTGAGGGATTTGATATCTTGGTGTGGTAATGCCACATAAAGCTCATATGCAGCTGCAGGCAAAAAAAAAAAACAGAATTCTGATGGAAATGCAAGAAAATCCCAGGACGCTTCAACAACATGCTCAGATTTTTTTAGCAGTTTATGTTTCACAGAGTAGCTGCAGTTTTCTGAGAGACACAGCACAGATTTATCTTCTTCTTTCTCAACGCTTGCTCTCAAATATCCATGAGGTGATTCTTGAATTTATTGTGTTATTGTGCAGTGGTGGATGATTGTGCAGTTATTGATGTGTCATTGATCAACAAATCACTGGAAAAGCAAGAGGTCTTGATGAATATTCAGAAGCAGCATCAGCATTGACTGAGCCTGACCTGGAGCTGCAGCGCAGGGAAGAATGAATGTATGTTGTAAACAAACAGTGTTGAGCAAGCTTCCTTCAAGGTACCATTTTGACTACATAGTGCTAATAAAATGTAGTTAACTACATTGAAGCTATATGGGGGCCAATAGAGTGCTGCAGGATGACATATTTTTGTACTTCAGTAAGTAGTCAATGGGTTTTTTTAAAGTCTGTTTTTAATAAACGCTCAAATAAGGTCTGTTTTTAACAAAAGCTCAAGATATTTTTATGTTTTATCCTATGGCATAAAATACATCAGTAATACCTCCTTGTGATTTTTTTTAAAGCTTTTACTAGTCATGAATTAAGCGGTTGTTAACAAATGGCTAAATGGGACCAACCCTATCTGAGGGTTGTCCACCACTGAAAATATCATTAAAAACCATGCTGCGTATTGTAAATAATATAATGATATATACTTAAAATAATTGAAATAAAATTTTGAGTCCCCCCTCCCTTGCTTCACAGGGCTTTGGTCCACTGCCTGCTTTCCCCCTTTTTAGTGTTGCAAAGTCTGCGGTTTTCCCGTGAAATTGGGCTACGTTTACACTGGTTCAAGTGTTGAAACGTGTTGAAGAGACCCCAATAACACACGATATGTACCTTCCAGAATGTGATTTTTACCAGAGAAACCCTGCCAAAAAACTTGGATTTTACCCCCCGGAACGCGATTGGGATAAGTAGACTGTCAAGGATGTTTTATTAACTTTAAACATCGGATGAAGTGATTCATTTCTTTTTAATACAGATGATGCTGAGTCATTAATAAATTAGTCATGACAAAAAAAATTATGATATCCAATGTATTTTTCCACGAGTCCGCTATGCTAGCGATTATAATGGCCATAAGTCTATGTGTGAACTGATATAGGCTAATATTGAAGATATTTGTGTTGGGTTTTGCTCAATATGATGTTAAAGGGTTAGTTCACCCAAAAATGAAAATTCTGTCAGTATTTACTCACCCTCATGTTGTTCCAACCCCGTAAGACCTTCGTTCATCTTCGGAACACAAATTAAGATATTTTTGATTAAATCTGAGAGCTGGATCACTCCTCCATACTAGTCCATAGGCTTCTTCAGGGATTGAACTTGCCGGCCTCGAAAAGTTATTAAAGACATTGTTAAAATAGTCCAAGTGACTACAGTGGCTCAATCTTAAGTTTATCAAGCGACGAGAATACTTTTTGTGCGCAAAAACAAACAAAAATAACGACTTAATTTCAACTATTCATTTCCTTCTCTTTAGGCCTCTAGTCAGTTAACGTAGTGTGATTCCGTAGAGCTACGTCACACGTATAGGCTCACTATTGGTCGACGCTGGTCATGTGTGTGATGCGTGTGACGTACAACAACAGAAGCTTACGCTATTACACTAGTGAACTGACTCGAGGCCCACAGAGAAGGAAATGGCCCACAAAGTCGTTATTTTTTTTTTTTTTTTGCGCACAAAAAGTATTCTCGTGGCTTGATAAACTTAAGATTGAGCCACTGTAGTCACTTGGACTATTTTAACGATGTCTTTAATAACTTTTCAAGGCCGGCAAGTTCAATCCCTGAAGAAGCCTATGGACTAGTTTGGAGGAGTGATCCAGCTCTCAGATTTCATCAAAAATATCTTAATTCGTGTTCCGAAGATGAACGAAGGTCTTACGGGGTTGGAACAACATGAGGGTGAGTAATTACTGACAAAATTTTCATTTTTGGGTGAACTAACCCTTTAAATGGCAGATCAGTGGGCTTGCTGCAGTTGAATATAAGAAAGAGACGTCCTCTGTTTCTAAGGCTTTCCTCTGTGTACACATATCCTTACAAGTACATTTTTGGCTGTATTATTTGTGTCCCCTTCAAAAATTGCTCTTGAGAAATTTTGTTTATTGTCCCCCCAACTGTTAGATGAAATTTACGCTAATGCTACTAATACTCAACTAATTCTCTAATGAGAGTTAGTAGTCATGTACGTGCAACATTACTTATAGTCAAGAGAATGTGTTAAAGGGACCATCAAAATAAAGCGAAACCAGAATCATAAACTTTTGTTGGTCACAGAGTTTATATTCTGCAATAATCCAAAAGTCAAAATGGAAAAATCCCATTGTGAACCAGGGTGATGATAACTTCCGACAAAAATACGTTATCACTGCAGTACTATATATTGAAGCTATTTAAAAGGGCCTCCAATATCTTTTAAATATGTAACATAAAATGATACATAACAGTCAATATACACTCACCGGCCACTTTATTAGGTACACCTGTCCAACTGCTCGTTAACACTTAATTTCTAAGCAGCCAATCACATGGCGGCAACTCAGTGCATTTAGGCATGTAGACATGGTCAAGACAATCTCCTGCAGTTCAAACCGAGCATCAGTATGGGGAAGAAAGTTGATTTGAGTGACTTTGAACGTGGCATGATTGTTGGTGCCAGAAGGGCTGGTCTGAGTATTTCAGAAACTGCTAATCTACTGGGATTTTCACGCACAACCATCTCTAGGGTTTACAGAGAATGGTCCGAAAAAGAAAAAACATCCAGTGAGCGGCAGTTCTGTGGGTGGAAATGCCTTGTTGATGCCAGAGGTCAGAGGAGAATGGCCAGACTGGTTCGAGCTGATAGAAGGGCAACAGTGACTGAAATAACCACTCGTTACAACCGAGGTATGCAGCAAAGCATTTGTGAAGCCACAACACGCACAACCTTGAGGCGGATGGGCTACAACAGCAGAAGACTCCACCGGGTACCACTCATCTCCACTACAAATAGGAAAAAGAGGCTACAATTTGCAAGAGCTCACCAAAATTGAACAGTTGAAGACTGGAAAAATGTTGCCTGGTCTGATGAGTCTCGATTTCTGTTGAGACATTCAGATGTTAGAGTCAGAATTTGGCGTAAACAGAATGAGAACATGGAACCATCATGCCTTGTTACCACTGTGCAGGCTGGTGGTGGTGGTGTAATGGTGTGGGGGATGTTTTCCTGGCACACTTTAGGCCCCTTAGTGCCAATTGGGCATCGTTTAAATGCCACGGCCTACCTGAGCATTGTTTCTGACCATGTCCATCCCTTTATGGCCACCATGTACCCATCCTCTGATGGCTACTTCCACCATGTCACAAAGCTCTAATCATTTCAAATTGGTTTCTTGAACATGACAATGAGTTCACTGTACTAAAATGGCCTCCACAGTTACCAGATCTCAACCCAATAGAGCATCTTTGGGATGTGGTGGAACGGGAGATTCGCATCATGGATGTGCAGCCGACAAATCTGCGGCAACTGTGTGATGCCATCATATCAATATGGACCAAACTCCCTGAGGAATGCTTCCAGCACCTTGTTGAATCTATGCCACGAAGAATTGAGGCAGTTCTGAAGGCAAAAGGGGGTCCAACCCGTTACTAGCATGGGGTACCTAATAAAGTGGCCGGTGAGTGTACACTAAATACCACAATTAGAATTAGAAAACCTCTCAGTTTATATATAACATAGTGATAAACTACAGAACTACAAAATGATTGTAATAGAAACGAGAACTGTATTTTGTACATCACTTCAAAAAGAAGTAAAACGCTGCACAGGATTTACTGCAGGGACAATAATTAATCTGTGACTTTGTTTTTTACTGATTCAAACAAACTGATTCACTAAAGAATTAAAAGAACTAAATAACACAACAAACGGACGACAAAGGGAGGGAAAAAGAAATATGAAGATGCTAGCCCGGTCAGAAAAGCTGATAAACTCACGTAGAGAATGCATTGTTCTGTTTCTCGCAGCGGATCCCCTTGCAGTGGTTGGGTTCGTCTGCTGCCTCGGTCTCGTAGTAGAAGTAAAGCTGGTTGAGTCCATTGGCAAAGGCCAGCAGCACAAGACAGTAGATGAAGAGGAACTTGAGGATGTCCAGCAACATACGGCCCAGAGAAATCTGCAGTGGGCCCAGATGAGAGTTGGCTGTGAAGAGGGAGATGAGCCGAAGCGAGCTGAAGATGTTAGCAATGGCAAATAAAGCCTCAGCGATCAGCGTCGGATGCCACATCTCCCATTCCTCTCGTGGACGAGAACTGTTATACTGGAGAGAACATAAAAACATTCAGAAATATTGCCAATTATTTCATGATTTAGTTTCAGAGTTAGAAGGGATTCTAGCTACGCAAACATGATGCAAAAGTACTGCAAGAATGCATACATACACTGCCGTTCAAACGTTTGGGGTTGGTAAGGTTTTTGAAAGAAGTCTCTTATGCTCACCAAGTCTGCATTTATTTGATCAAAAATATAGTAAAAACAGCTTTCTATTTTAATAACTAATATTTTAAAATGTAATTTATTCCTGTGATGGCAAAGCTGTATTTTCAGCATCATTACTCCAGTCTTCAGTGTCACAAGATCCTTCAGAAATCATTCTAATATGCTGATTTGGAGCTCAAGAAACATTTAATATTATTATCAGTGTGGAAAATGGTTGCCCTGCAAATATTTTTTTAACGGTAGTGTATGTACAATGGGACCATCCTTACAGTTGGTTGGCCAAGAGTTTCCATATTTGTGTAGAGTCCATTTTTAGCCTTATTCACATACTGTAACACCCACAGTCCAACATAGCAGGTGCTAAATGCACTGGTAAAGCGCTGCATCATGCATATTTAAATTCATTGCCAAGTCACTGTCATTTGTTTCTGGGCAAATAAGCCTCCTCTTATGCAAATGTGGCTCAATGGATCGAATTCACAAACATGAATGGATTGGCTTATTTGCCTGATGCAGTTAACGCTGCGCTATTACCACCTGCAGAAGCTGACAGTAATTGTATTTAAAAAGTATGTTTGTGTACATTTTCTAGCGATCCTGGCAGCAGTAATTCATCAAATGATGATCAAAAGATGGAGAACAAAAGACGTGCTGTGTAGTCGAGCAATATTTAGCCATTTTAAAGAGCCTAGATTGCAATGGTGAAGCACTGCAAAGAAAAAAATTGAAATGCAAATTGCAATCAGCAGTAATTTTGTGGGCGTGTTTGCACCATTACCTGATTTGCATAATTCCTTGAGTTAATCAGGTGCTGTAACAATACAGACAACAGATGCAAATGACACAACACTATCAACAGGTTTAAATCATTAGTGAATTCCCTCTAGAATGTTTTTGAAAAAAATAAAAATAATAATAATTGAAATTTTTATTGCAGCACCTACAGATCCATTAGTTTTTTTGTTTTTGTATTGTTTTTCCAGGCAGTTGAGTCAACAGTCTACAGGTTCTTGGACATTTCCTGAGCTCTTGCCTTGCACAACTTGAGGGTGGAACAAGACGGCTTCTTTCCTCTGCACCATCCTTCAATTCCATGTTTCAGTGGGCAGAGAAATAAGTCTGGCTTTTGAGTGCAAGGTATGGCCGAGCTCTTCTTGCTTTAAATTCTGCTCTCTTCTGGGACTAAGACCACAATATTAACTGACTCATAAATTCACCCTCTATTCCCACGTTTTGAAATCATACAATAAAATGATAATACATGTAGTCAGGAACATTCACACAAACATTTATAGCTTTAAATGCATTTCTTGAGAACATGTCCAAATGCAAAACAGAACATAAATTATATGGCTTAGCCCATTGGATTTCTCATCTCACAAATGTACACACACACACACGCACACGCACGCACGCACGCACACACACACACACACACACACACACACACACACACACACACACACACACACACACACACACACACACACACACACACACACACGCTGTAGGGGACTCGTGTGGGCTGAAACCCTTCCATGCAGGGTGACTAACACAGCTGCAGATGGTCATGGAGTCTGGAGTGTGTCTGTGTGCATGTGCTCGCGTGCATTCGAGAATGAGCAAGGATGACTGAACCGAGAGCAAAACAATTAAGGGAGGAGCTTACCTTGACATAAGCAACAATCTTTAAAGAAATAGTGGCCAAATACAGAGAATTCATAGCAAAGTCCATCAGGTTCCACCAGTCATGGACGTACTCATTAAAACCTCCGTCCCACATCTCCTTAATCTCAGCCCATATGAAGCCTATGTGCAAAACACACAAACATAGAAATAAACTTGGGATGCAATATATCAGTTATTGAAAAATACTTTAATTTATCATATCGGTTGATGTAACTGGATATATATTGGATAATATTGCATTAATAATGGTGCATGCTCATTTCCCCTATATTTACATTTAGATTAAAAAACGGTTACACTTTATTTCGATTGTCCAGTTTAGATCTACTAACTACAAGTAACTTTGTAACTACATGCCAACTAACTTTAATTAAAGTATTAGACTTTCTGCTTAATATCTGCTAACACTAACAGACATTCTATAACTATGAAACTACATGTCAACATATTCTTCTTACCCGAATCCTAACCACTGACCGTCTTCTAGTCTACTCTAATGAGAATTAGTTGACATGTAGCTGCAAAGTTACTTATAGTTAGTAGAATGAAAAAGGTAATAAATAATTCAATTTAATAACAATGTTAAATGTAATCATAAGCAAATCTCACAATGAATATACATTTTCATACTGTACATTATAACGCTGTGATGCCTGAATTCACTTGTAGATTTGTTTTAGTTATTACTGTTTTAATTTTTATTTATTGTATCAGTTTTTGTATACATTTATTGGATGAAATTGCATATTTAATCGTTCATGCTCATTTCCGCCACTTTTACATTTAAATTAGCTTTGCCATCATTTAACATTCACTTTTACTTTTAAAACACTAATAACTTAATAATTTAATAACACAGTTAAATGTAATCAAATCTCACAATGAATATCAACTGTACATTACAACGTTGTGATGCTTAAACTCACTTTAATGTTTTTTTATTTATTTTTTATTTAGACAAAATATCATTTAATTCTAATCTTGACAATTTATTGGTTATTGGCAATAATGGTATAATAATAATGGGTTTATCAAATTACATATTGTTATTGCACATATGCACTGTAAATTATGTTTTATCTGTATGAGATAGACGTTAAACATTACAAATTAAATCAAACATTTCAATCTATGTCAGTTACATTTTAAATTGTAAGTCAATGTGAGATTTTTTAACTTTAATCTTAAAGGTCCAAAACATGCCTGAAAACACTCAAATAAATATAAAAATATACAAATATCAAAGCTGGAAATAATCTACAAAAAAGTTGAAAGCTGTTAGTGTCACACATTATGTTCTTTTGTTCAGTTTTCCCGCTCCTCATTATTAGTTCTGTGTTCTATTAATCATCCTAATTTGTGTTTGCTATATAAGTTGGTCCCTCACATTCATTCTCTGTCCGATCACCGCTACCCCATGTGTGTGTTTCCCTACTTGTTTGTCTTCCTTATAGATATTTATCATTAAACGTTTGTGTTGGAACTTGATTCTTCTGTCTTCCTGAACCCACACGTGACAGTTAGGGCTTAATATAATTGCCGGACTTTAATACTTAGGGCAAAGCGTTAAGTAAAAATCCCTTATACAGCGTCAACTTGCACACACTATAAATTTGCAATTTCATTATATATTTCATTACTAATTTTTACAAGCTAAACAACCTACATCTCCATCATCACACACACAATCATACTCACCCAGCACCCAAGGTAGTATCATCCACTCCACCACAGTGGGCGGAGGGCCCTGTATGTGTAGGTTGGTGCGTGCTATGTGCTGTGAGGCCAGGAGGAGGAGGAAGAGGAAGGTGAGGTAGGAGGCTGTGTGGCAGATAAATTTAATGAAGGGTTTTTTGATGAAGAGCCCCAGCGCGCTTTTGGGAGCCAGCAGGTAGACCAGCGAGAAGACAGGGAAGAGCAGGCCGATAATGAAACACATGACCAGCTTAACTGCCCAGTGACGACGACGCCAGCCAGGAAATCCATCATACCATAGTGTGGCCAAGAGCTGCTGACAGTTTGGCTGTGCCACGAACTGTGAAAAAAAAGAGAGCTTTGTAAATGGATTTGTAAATGCTCATGCATAATGGCAACCATACGCAGAAGGACCAATTAGCTTGGAGAAAAAGATGCATTACTCACTCTGACAAGAATGAGCAATATTTCATCTATCCTACAGATGGGTAAAACTACATATTTTCATAATCCTCTTGTTGGTGGGTGGCATGAATGACTAGTTGACTAGGTGATCTTAAGGAAAACCTGTATAATTAGGGTCTACCAGACCATCAAAATCAGATATGTTTCTTATGCGACATTCAAAGGATGCATTCAAGTGTCAAAAAACAGCTAGATGGAGAAACAGAATGGAACAGGATTAAGTGCAATATGTGGTCTTGAGCTGAACTTGTTGAAGATGTTTTCAACTTCACATGCAAACAATCATGGTGCAAACTTTTGATGGGTACTCTATATAATCACATTTGAGATTTATGATGCATCTTACCAACAACAATAAAATGTCTCCTTTACAGTCAAATGCACAAGCAAAAGTACAGCCAAAAAATTAAAGTAACTGCCTATACCTATAAAAAAATGATAAATCTATGTACATTTATTGCATGGCTCGCTTTAAAAGACAAACCAATACTGTGATTCATTTCTCCGCATTTGTTGTTGATTGAACCATGCGTGTTAACACATTTAGCTCTGAAATGTCACTCATGGTTTGCAGCTGAATGCGAATGTTAGAACAGGAAGACAAACGACAAAGACAAAGAAAGGAGGTTGAAGCTTTCAAGTGTCAAAAAGGACACAAAAGCACAATAAAAGTGTCAGAAAATAAAACACATGATGTGATTGTTATATTCACAATCTTTTAGGGTGCTTTCACACTAGCACTTTTGGTGCACACCCGGATTTGATTGATGTCAGAGTTCGGTTCATTTGGATGATGTGAACTCTGTTTTCCGAACTCGGGTGTGCACCCGTGAACTGTACCAGTCCGCATAAAAACAGTAGCACCTCAATGCAGTACATGAGATCCACGGGGAGGAGATGGGTAGGATTAGGGGTGGGTTTAGGGATCAGGGGGCGGAGATTGGTAGGTTTAGATATATGTAAGGTGGGAGGAGTTGGATCTAGATCCGACTCCTCCCTGTGGATTTCATGTACTGCATTGAGGACCATCTCCATAAAAAGGGTGGTCTGGGGTACGGTTCATGTGAAATCAAGTACGGCTTGCTGCTGATATGAACGCAATCTTACTAAATCGCAGAAATGAACCGCTATTAATAACATACGATTTGATAAAACTACATGTTTGAGTGTGTTTCACTCACTTTCCTGACAAGCGTGACTGACCAACGGATTCTCATCCCAAGGCGTCATATACTGACGCTTTTGCCAAAGCGTCTGCATCCGACGCACATGGCACCCTTTAGCGTCAATATAACACGCTTCGGTTATGGGTAGGTTTAGGTCTGGGGTAGTGTTAGGGTTAGACCACTAGGAGGCGCCATATATCTGCGTCTCATATTGACGCTAAAGGGTGCCATGTGCGTTGGATATAGACGCTTTGGCAAAAGCGTCAGTATATGACGCCTTGGGATGAGAACGGGCTGGACTGACGTACTGCAAGCAGAGAGAATGTGTAATTTCTGATCTTTTTCAGCAGAAATGGACTCCTGTGTTCTTTAGAACATTTGCAGTACATTCGCGTCAGACAGACACAAGTGCCATAATGTGCTGATGCTTTGGAAACCAAAGGATCAAAAACCAAAATCTAAAAGTGAGGTGAGCACCGTTGTGCATTTTGCCACCATCTCCTGCGTCGTCGTAGCCATGCAACAAGGGGTAAACAGCTGCTGCTTTGATGCAGTTCGGACAGAAATAATATAATGTGAACACAATCCAAAAACTGGTAAGTTATGTTGCTTGTGGTTCCCCCCTCACAAACCTTTTCACATGATGAACACAAAAGACACAACCAATGGATACATTGGCACATTTTTATTCATTCATGTACACAGTACAACACACACACACAAAAATTTCTTTCTGTTTTACTCTTTTACTTTCTCCTCTAAAAAAAAAATATATTTACTTACTGTAAGATGTGTGTGACCATCATATGACAGTAAAACAGCACACACAAACCTTATTCTAATATGGAATTGTTGGAATGGTAAAGAGTGTTGGTACGTGACAGGAGGGCCTCCACTCAAGAATACAATATGATGAACAAGTCTAAGAATGTTTCACATATGGTTGAAATACCATCATTGGCCTAGAAAGATAACATTCTGGGAGTCAAGACTATAAAGGAGAAAGGATGCCCTCCCTTCACTGTCACACTCTGCAGCCACTCTGTATGACTGTACGAATGCTGGCCTTTTCTTGCAAGAAAGTAAACCTCATCAAAGACAATTGGAAATGTTTGTCTCTTATTCAGTGATAGAATTTTGTTTGCCACCGCACCTCCCTGAAGGTTCTGATGATAGAGGCGACGGTGAAGTGACTCAAGTTTGGCCTTACTCGTTGCCCAGCCTCCCTCATAGTCATACCATGGACAAGGACATGGTCAACTAAAGTGGCTTGAATTTCATCCGAGACTGCTTGTCTTCTTGCCCTTCCCTTTGCCCTTCCTCCTCCTCCTCCTCCTCCCCCTCTCCCTCCTCAACCTCTTCCTTCATGTCTTTCTGGATTCATAATTCCAAAACTCAATAAATTGATTCGGGCCCTTTTATCTATCTATTGAAGGATCTGATTGATGCGTGTTCAATTTTGACTCTTAGTGTTTCCACTTGGGTAATTGTGTGCTAACTGAGCTGAAGCTGTGCTGATTTGAGTGAACAATATTGAATACTAGTGCTTTCTAAATGACCACATGGTCTAGGCAATGAGAAATGAAGGGATTTGTGTGTAGAGATTTGCTGTGACAGTTCAACAAATCTGACTCACGTGTCAAAAACAGGGAATAGGCCTAGTGTTTATGGTTTAGTGAAATGGGTGAGCTTTTTGATAAATGGCATTATGGTTTTCAAATTTTAGTTTAAAAGCCTGGTTATAGTGTTTAAGCAATCGAGAAAAACTGTAAAAAGACTGGACATTCTTTAAAAAAATAATGATAAAAAATAAATAAATACAAATACCTTTTGTGATCCACATAAAGTAAGTGATAGGTTTTCAACAAAACAAGAGCAATTGAATAATGACAAAATCTTCAATTTAGGGTGAACTATTTCTTTAATGATGCAAAAAGTATCATTATTATCAATCATTCTCAAAGTAGGAAGTGGAGGATGGATGGAAAAGCGCTTCTTTCGAGTGTAAACAAAGCTAATTACCAGTTTAGTGCACTGCTGTAGGATGTAGGAGAGCGTCCTCAGAAACATCTGCTTTGAAATGAAGCGAGCCAAGAACTGACTCGCCTCATATTTCATAGCCCATTTGTGATAAGTTATCTAGTGGCTATAATGGAAAATGCTGCGTGGGATGACAACACTGCATGATAGATGAGTAACAACTCTATCTCAGATTTTAAAGTTTCCGTTGTCAAGAGTTTCTGTAGCAAGCCTGAGAAAGCAATGGCTTCTGAACCAGCCGTGCCCCTCTGAATATCCACTAAACCCACAGCCAATTATTGGTTTCCCACAATCCCCACTCAAACTCATTGCATATATCACAAAAGGTCCCGTAGGAAAAAGACAATCAACCTCCACTTAATCAAGTAAGCTAATAGAAGCACCTGAACCCTAGGGAGGGGACGTGGAAAAGGGTAAAAAAAGGACACAAGAGTGAATTTTACAAAGAGCTTTGAGAAAAGAGATAGGACAGTAATTTCCTTCAGGTTTTATTTTATAATGAACAGTTTGGGAGGATGGGTCATTTCCCCACACCTGACTTGCTGGTATTTCATCCATGGTGTGAGAGTAACACTACAGCAATAAGCTTCTTCATCCATCATTATGAACACTAACCTTCAGGCGGCCCTTTAGCTAACAACATCATTCCTCAAACTGCCCACGAAATGAGACTTACAACATCCCAGCCAGCCAGCACCACTACGGACTGTAGTAATGACTTACAACACGTGGCTTGCAAGTAAATAAATGGCGTCTTGTATTCTGACCTGGGAGAATGGTGTTGAAGCAGGGATGGCGCACATATTGACTGCAACACTGCGTTGAAGATAAATGAAACTGTATTACTGTAAAAGATGGATGAATTTGCTGTAGTGGTGTTTCAGTCGACTCTGATATGAATGAAGTGAATGAATCTTTCTTGCTCACTTCCATGCAGTCCTGTGGACTAACTAACTCAAAGTAGTGATGCTACTAACCTAACTACATTCTCAGAACCGTGACAGAAGCTCAGCCACATGATAGCTTTTCCAGTAAATCTCTCAGTACAGAGATTCCCAATCAAGGATAGTTTGCAAATATTTTCGTCTTGCTTTTTTAAAAGATATAAAACCGAAATGATGACTGAATTGCATTTAATTTTTAAATAAATTTGTCTTTCTCAGTTCTTAATGATAGCCCACAGAACTAAAACCTGTGAAAGACAAATTTTGGTGGCTCATTGAAGGAAGGAGAACCTATTTGTTTTGTTTTTATTCGCAGTATTCATTGTCTTAGTTTATACATGAATGACTGTAATAATATCCACTTTAATAAATTAAATGTTAGTGTTTTGAATTAATATTTTGGGTAAATGATAAAATGATTCACTCATAATTTAATTGGCATAATGACTCAAGCTAAAGAAAGTTATCAGTGAATTCATCTTTTTGGTGAACAGATTCAAAAGAGTCGAGCCACTGGGATCAATCAACACTATTAGTTTGTAGGTTTACTCTGAGCGACCTTTATAAGACAGGTCAAAAGGTGAACAGAGGGACAGGTAATGATGTAATCTGTTGTTCTTCTGCCTTGTTTGACAGAAGCGATTACAGAACAACAGATGTCCTGTTCATGTTCTGGTTGCTAGGGAGCAATATGCTAATGAGGATTGATCTCCAGCTCTGATAATGCAAAGAGTTTAGGCTGGCTCACTCTTGAAGAGTAACTGACTCTAATGCAGGGGAATTAACTTCCCCTAACACTGTAAACACCTGCATGAGATGAATTTGACCTGCATGAGATGACTGTGGCCCCAACAGTATTTGGACACTGATGTCACGCTTAAAAATGTATGAATGCATTAGGTAACAAAACATCAAAACTGCATCTGCAAACAAATTATGTTAAAGGTTTTTTTCAGATCTGACTTTTCTGACCCATTTTTGGTCACACTTTAGATTATGTTCCACCTTTGCCTCAATAAATGCCTAATTACTGCTTATTAATAGTTAGTATGGTAATTGTTCATTTTAGGTATTGGGTAGGATTAAGGGATGTAGAATAAGGCATTAATATGTGCTTTATAAGGACTAATAAAACAGCCAATTTCCTAGTAATATGCGTACTAATAATAAGCAGCTAGTTAGTAGTAAGAATTGGACCCTAAATTAATATCACATTAATTATGAACATGTTTTATTAACATCTAATTACTAGAGGGTTTCAAAATACTCAAAAGTCTATATTTTGAACAATATATCTATAGACCCTTTTTGCGCCGACGTTACAATTACATCAAAGGGAAAAAACAAAGGGAAAACTGGAGGCAGCCAATACAAACCAGCACAGATTCGGCTACATAAGGAGCTTAAAATGTCATCTTGTTGTGTCGTTGGGTGCCAGAATCGACGAGTACAGACTCCAATTTGAAATTTTATCGCATAATGTTTTCTAAACTATTGTGATTATTTGTGAATCATCTATGATTGTATTGTTGTGGATTGATTGTGACTAGACTTTTTGAAAAACCTTGTAAGAAAGAATAATCAAATACATAGTTTGAAAAAAAAATATTTCTAGAAAATATTCACATCATTAAAATTGCACTGTAATGTCACTCTTTACATGGTCGTCTTCTGGCCTTGACGCTGACTAGGCAAAACTTCAGATCGTACCACACAAGTCGTGTATGACCATTCAGCAAATAGTTATAGCCATCTAAAGATTTATATGCCCTCAGTTTCTCTTTATGCTTGGTTTCAGGTAGGTGTAGAAGTCAGGCCACTCAACTGGAGATAATCCTGTCAGATCCATTGACAGACTGTCAGATCCATTGTCAGATCCATTGAGTGAGCGTGTACGGGTCGGAAAATCTGGTTCCGTCCATTAAAAATGAACTTTTCCAAATAACAATCACGGTCCTGGACGGTGAGTGACTTTTTAGATTTTCTTGAGTCATTGTTAAAAAACAAGCTAACTAGCGTTAGTGAAGCGGCCTGAGGAATCGTTCTGCTTCCACCTAAGCTCCGCCCACACAAAAAAGTCACCATGTTTTAACTGAAAAGGGGTCTATTGTTCTATCATACTTGAATATCAATGGTTTAATGCTCTCATTAGCCAGTAATTTACTTCACAAAGGACGAATCATGTTTGTGGCTCATAGCTTTTGTACCATGGGTAATATTTTCTTTAGTATACCAGAATATTGTAAAGTTTCTTAGGACAAACTGCATTCAGTATCAACAATAACCAATTTTGGAAGTTTTCTCTTTTTAAAAGTATTTATTTTTCAACTCATGATATACTATGATTCATTATTGTCTTTTAGTGTTGTTTTCTTGTCTTTATCAGTACAGACCTTCAAAACATTTTAAGAACCACTGCCTTAAAGTGCAACTTCATAGCAACATAAACAGCCACCAGCCAGTTTAGGTATACCTTGCAATAGTACCGGGTTGGACTCCCTTTCACCTTCAGAACTGCCTTATTTCTTTGTGGAATATATTCAAAAAGGTGCGGTTAAAAAAAACAGTTTGAGATTATTTGATCTTTGTGACATGGTGCGTTATCCAGCTGAAGTAGCCATCAGAAGATGGGCACACTGTGGTCACTACATGATGAAACTGGTCAGCAACAACAATACTGTTGATACAATAATTAAACAATGCTCAATTGAAGGGACCCAAAGTGTGCCAAGAAAATCTCCCCCACACTACCACCACCAGCCTGAACCGTTGAGACAAGGCAGGATAGAATAATGCTTTCATGCTGTTTACGCGAAAATCTGACCCTACCATCTGAATGTCGCAGCAGAAATCGGTGGGGTCTTCTGACGGACCCCCGCGTCGAAAAAAAAACGTCAAGGGTACACCTCTTTCGTTGAAACTTGACGCCAGGGGTCCTTGACCATGCGTCAGACATTTGACGAGTAGGGTGTGAGTGTGTTGGTAGCCACCAAACAACATCTTTACTGCAGTTTTCTTTACTTCAATCTCAAAAACTTACAGAAACCTGCAAAATTGCACTGTGATCAGCGTCTTTTTTATTTCTGACAAATTAAGTTGCCACTGGGATCTTGTTGTTCCCTAAACCCCAGACACAGCACCTCCTTAATCTTTTAAAAATGGCTCTTTTGTAGGAAATTGTTTCTGTAAGGGGGCAATGCTTCCCAAATCCCTTTGAAGCATCTGCTGTAAAAAGGCTTTGCGCATCAAAGTTTCTCAATATAAGCTGGTGGACTAAATTGCATACTGTATCTGGCAATAAAGTAGGAGGTGAATCAAAACTCATACTGCAGTACAAAAGAGTGCTAGAGAGAGAGGGAGAGAAGGGATGGTGATTCGTTTTCATCTTCAGTGCAATGCAATAATCGTTTATATTCAAATCTGAGAAAAACAGTCATTAAAATCTCATTATGCACAGGGAAAAGATTTTCAGCAGTCTTGAGGCTCAAGAACAATTATTAAAAATCCAGATGTCCATAAAATACGTATGATTTTTCTTGCATCTTCATACAGAAAGAAAAGATTAATATGTCATATGTAGAATGGACAAAAGGTTATTCAGGTGCATAAGCACTCCCTTTAGATTACGGAACAAGCACTATTTAGCTGCCACTTTGACTTTATTTGAGTAATGGAACTTGCAAACCTGACAAGGCAGTGGGTACAGGCTACAGGCTACTTTAAGTCACATTAGTATAGAGTTATCGGCATGTCAGCTGCATCTACTTGAATCACGGTCTGAAAAGACAGTTTCTCATTAAGTTCCTCAAAAACAGAAGACAGTATGTTTGAAAAAAATATATCTACAGTAAGGTAAGCCATTACTGGCTGCTTTTTTTCAGGATTACATAACAGATTT
The DNA here is from genome assembly GCF_029890125.1 of Rhinichthys klamathensis goyatoka. Taxonomy (NCBI): domain Eukaryota; kingdom Metazoa; phylum Chordata; class Actinopteri; order Cypriniformes; family Leuciscidae; genus Rhinichthys; species Rhinichthys klamathensis. The sequence goes on from NW_026606746.1 coordinate 69,908, forward strand.
TTTTCCCCCTCATGATGTTTATTTCGGTGATGCTATATCTGTATTGAAGAAATAGCCTACCAACAGCAACATTTGAAAACATACATAATGCTAGCCCTAACAACAACAACAAAAAGATTTTTTTTAAAGTGTGACAGTACCATGGTACGGTCATCGTGATTTTGAAACATACTGTAAGACATGTTCATGGATCCTGGAACAACATTACTGTCCAAAATGTAGTCCTAACCCTATCCCTACCCCTAAACCTCACCCTACCAATAACTTATCCCCAAATGCAGAGGGAAATAATAGATGAATAACACTGACGTAGAAGCACCTAACCCTGGCTGTAAGCCTTAACTTGACAAGCTGTAAGCTTGTCCCTCAAATCTGATTGGTTGACTGGAATTTTGTTCCAGGATCAACAAAGATTGTGATCCTGGAACATGTTGTACTTGGTGAAATCACGTTCACCACCATGGTGCAGTGAAGGTATCAGATGGTAATACCATGATATTCTGTATAACATGGTACAGTATGACCATATTTAGGTATGGTTTACACTGTATATAGGAATTTAAAGAATAGCATGGGTCATATTCCATGCCCAAAAAGCATGATAGTTTTTACTCTATAAAGCCTAATGTATCATATTTGATACACATAGTAAAATAAATGGAAGAATAACTTTTATATTGTTAGTAATATCTCAAGATGAACACTTTACTTGATTATTTATTAATAATTTTTTAGAAAATGAATCTTAAAATATGAGTATCAAAAAGGATACACCATGCTTTAAAAAGATGATCTCTCAATCATCATTCTGGTTGGTTACACTTTTTTTTAAGGTGATGTATCAAATATGATACTATAATATAATATGTATCAAATATAATATAATATTATTGTATACAATGACAATACAGTTATTAAGTGCTTATTTAACATGCAATGGTCTAATTTTCTATCAACAATTAGTCCTTTTTTGTTGTTGTGTATACTATTGACCAAATTTTAGGGTTAGCTTAGCTTCGATACTACTTTAAGGGAAATCAGTTATTCAAACTCTACGCTTCTAATCTTTCCCTCCCCACCATGCGGTTCTCATTCAACCTCCCCTAATAAGCGTTCAGCTTGCTCAATTTTATTTTGCACAGTTCAGGTCAGATGTGATTTAAATGCTAATTCACTTAGCCTCTCCAGTCCCCACAGCTGCATTGTTGCTGCAGTGCCACTGCAATTCTGTAAAGCCCCGGCAGCGCTCCAAACGACAGATCACGCACACTGTATAAGCAGATTGTCATTTGCTCTTTAGCTGAGCATGAGCAACCCAGATAATGCACCACTGGCTCCGAGATGTGTCGGATGCCACTCCAGCCAAACTTCACAAATCATGATGTAAATTCTTACTTGCTCTGCACAACAGGGGAGTAAATATTAATTTCATATTGTTCCACTGCATGCTATATGTAATTGTATTTCAGCATATACACTCTCTATGACATCATTATAATTAAAATAATAGAATAGATGTAAATTAGTTTGGCTTAGATAACGGTCTCCCCTACAAAGGGAAACCAACTGCATATCCAAATACTGATTATTTACAACCTCTGCCGTCAAGCAAATCAGATAGGAGTAATGGGACAACGTCATACAACGTAATTAATCTTCATGAAAAGAAGAAATTAGAAAAAACTTTAGTCGGGGGCAGCCCTAATATAGATGGCCTTAAAGGTACCAGATGGAAGCTACAGTATAAGCCACTGAACAACAATAATGATGTCATGGGTCTTTAAAGAGCTATGCTCATAATTTGTGCTCAAATAGAAAAATGCTCAAGAACAATATAATGGTTATATTCTACTACCAAGCTCTACTGAACACCAGTCTAACGTCAGAAGTCCAATCCCAGTGCTGTACCGCATGAGAAAACAAGCTGTAAACACTTCCCCTGATTTCCTGAGTGAGGAATCATCAGGACGTGTTCTCCAGGGCACAATCCACCAGTGAGAACTTCTACAACCTGTACACTCACTCACCAGCAAACCCACAGAATAGATAAAAATAACCGCTGCCAGTGATAGAGTACGAACGAGAGGGAGAGATTAAGAGATGGAGGCGGAGGCCAGCGAATAAGTGAGAGATGCAGAAATGCAAGTGTAAGACTCTGGAGTGAAGAATAATCGCTCCCAGCTTTTTCCACGGAGGTCTTCTGTCCCTGTTTGTACTGTAGAAACAACATAGGGAGGGGAGGACGCAGAGGGGAAAAAATAAAGTCAAAGAGAATCTTGATGAGACAGAATAAGAGTAGGATGGGGACCAAATTTTAAAGGATGGAATCTGCCAAGAGTTAGTGATTTAACCATACTGTATCTCCAACAGCCCATTGGAGATACAGTATGGTTAAAGCGCTAACTCTTGGTAGATGCCACGGCCGCTGTCCTCACAGGTCTGAGGGGGTATATTAATAGGCATTGCGCCACTTTAGTAAGCTGTGCCCGCTGGCATGTTTAACTGCCAAAATGACATGGCAAAAGATCCCAATGTTTCTCTGTACAATGTGTAAATACCTCTTTAATACTCTGAATTGAATTATGAACAATGTTAATGTATAATTCAGCCATTTATATGATGAAATCCCTCGTAATTCATATTTAATCTGGCCACTAAGCACAAAACAACTTTGAGCTAACCACAATAAATGTTTCATGGCAGAATTCAAAGTACAATCAGAGGTGAAATGTTCAGATCAGCGTCCTCGGATTTTTTTTATTTTTTTAATTCAAATTGAGAATAATTATGAATGTCATATCAGCACAAGAGAAAGACAATGACATCAAGCAGAGCAGATTGTGAACTGTGAAACCATTGATTTTAGTTTACCTAATCATGCAGCTGAATCACAACTACTGTATACACTGAAGTGCTTGCTGAGGTGTGAAGTGGTTTAATCGGTACATACTATAAACAGTTGTAGGTGACGTTTAGCACTGAGGCAAGTAAAGATATAATTAATGCGTTGCTGAAACTAATGATGCAGAATATGCATAAATGTCACAACAGCACACATCAGATCCTGAGAAAATTCAGCGAATCTTCTAATCAAACTGTGCAACTATCCAGTTTCCCTACAGCAGTGTTCGCATGGTTTATGAAAAGTTTTCAAAACTTTCATAAATTACTTTTTATGCATTTTTTTTTTTTGGTCATGATCTCAACATAGCAAAATATGTTTTCTCAGGAATGACTCATCTCTCAAAATACAATATTTTATATATGCTTATATACAGTATAAATACAATACTCTTTTTTTCTTGGCTTGGCAGTAACAAAGGCCACTTATTTCACAAGAAAATTAAGTTGTGATAACAAGAAAACAAAAGAGAGAAAAAAGAATGCATGGCCTCTAAACATTTTTTTTTTTAATCTCTAAATCCTTTTGCTAAAACTGCAGATATGCACCAATGTTCAAAGTTTGGGGTTAGTAAGATTTTCTTTTAAAGAAATTAACACTTTTATTTAGCAAGGATACATAATGTTGATTAAAAAAAAGGAAAGGACATTTTTAATGCAACAAAAGATTTCTATTTCGAATAAATGATCACAGTTTCTACAGAAATATTAAGCAGCACAACTGTGTTCAATGTTGATAATAAAAATAAAGGTTTCTTGAACAACAAATTAGCATATTTAATGATTTCTGAAGGATCATGTGATATTGAAGACTGGATTAATGGCTACTGAAAATTCAGAATCTTCCGAACTCTTGAAAGGCAGAAAGAACTAAACCATACCTTTTACCATATCCTTACATTTTCAACACACTTTAACAAAGACATACCGTTTGATAAGAACACTGTGTGTGTGATCACACATGGGGAATTGGTCTGAATTGGCATGAACGCAGTATAGTCCAACTGTCCTTTAATTTGGCTGTAGCTCACTCGCAAATACTTACATTTCCATGCATACTTGAATGTAGGTGCGTTGTTTTTGATCTACACAATTAATAATTAAGCAAACATTCACATTAACAAATATGTATTGTCAACTATGCACCAAAAGCCAAGATAACATTTTGTCTAATGGGTTATCCCTCGTCATAACTTCCTTGTGTTTTTAAGTTGTTGAGAGAAATCGGCTTGTCACAGAGACACTGGAGTGCTGGTTAATTTATGCAGTCCCTGCTATTCTTACCGAGTGAGATGAATAAATGACAAGGGTGGGCAGGGTAGTGTAGTGTAGTAGAAGCAGACGGGCAGCGAACTGTAACTCTTGTTCTCATACAGGCTGCCAAGAATAAGCCTGATGTTACTGTACAGCCAGAAAGTCATCTCTCTTTTTTCCTGGCTGGAATAAGCTCTTTGTCTCTCTTTCTCTCTGCCTCTCAGCTTCCTGTAACCTCCTTCCCCTGCTTCCTCCTTTAGTCCAATACTCCAATTTACAGCTCATATTAATGTTTAATGAGGCTATGACTGAGCAAAACAGCACATATATAATTTTTAACAGTATATAACATCACAAGTAGGATAAGTGTGCACAGGAAGCTTGTACTATTAAAACAAAATTGTACAAGATTGTGGCAGAAAAGTGAGTAATGTTGCCATTGCAGGCAATATGTAACGGTAGAAAGCCAATGTCAGAATCTAATGTTTCCTTAACATCCTGTCTACTAAGATTTCTTTATCTGGTTGGTTTTTATAGAATATAGTATCCTTTACTGTCCATCCTACAGTCTTCACTGCATCTCAGTGGTTGAAATGAGTAAATTAATATAAAAAATCATCCAAAAATATCTTTGGATAAAAAACTTTTTAATGTAGAAAAGGCAAAAACTATAATATATATATACTGTATATACACACTCACCTAAAGGATTATTAGGAACACCATACTAATACTGTGTTTGACCCCCTTTCGCCTTCAGAACTGCCTTAATTCTACGTGGCATTGATTCAACAAGGTGCTGAAAGCATTTTTTAGAAATGTTGGCCCATATTGATAGGATAGCATCTTGCAGTTGATGGAGATTTGTGTGATGCACATCCAGGGCACGAAGCTCCCATTCCACCACATCCCAAAGATGCTCTATTGGGTTGAGATCATAGTGACTGTGGGGGCCATTTTAGTACAGTGAACTCATTGTCATGTTCAAGAAACCAATTTGAAATGATTCGGGCTTTGTGACATGGTGCATTATCCTGCTGGAAGTAGCCATCAGAGGATGGGTACATGGTGGCCATAAAGGGATGGACATGGTCAGAAACAATTCTCAGGTAGGCCGTGGCATTTAAACGATGCCCAATTGGCACTAAGGGGCCTAAAGTGTGCCAAGAAAACATCCCCTACACCATTACACCACCACCACCAGCCTGCACAGTGGTAACAAGGCATGATGGACCCATAGACCAACGCTACTTTTGCGTCATCGAAGGGTAACGCCCCTTTTTGGGGGAAAACAAACGGATTCCCCCGAGAACAGAACTCGCTCTAGATCTGCTAAGTTTCTTCAAAAATGGCACAAACATACACACTCTCTTTGCCGGCCGAGGACCGTGGCGGTATTTAAATAAGCTACTGGATACGGGGTTACAGAGGTGTCCCTTTTAAATGGTCGAAAACTGGATTAATGACCCCACGCAGTGGCCAAATATGGACTATTCAGACATCTAACGTTACCACTATCTCGTGGAATCACCAAGTAAGTAACGTTAGCCTATTTTTTTTGTCATTAACACACTCACAGTATGACAAACTAGACGATGAGGCCATGTCACTTGGATCATATTTAACTTCATTTAAGCTATTGACATAGTTTTGTTGACTAGCTATACTGCTACTATACTGTTGAAATAGTGGCAGGCTAGGACTAAAGTGGACTTGGCTGGTTTCTACTTGTGTCTAGAAAGTGCTAGGACTTTGAAAGTTGTAAAAAAGGTTTACAGTGTACGGCAAAATATGTATAGGACCTATGTATGTATGGGGCTATCAAATTGGATGTTGTGACATTAGGCTACGCTATCCTATCTAGCCTAGAAGGCTTTATCTACTGCCGTTCGTGTTGTTACATGTAGCCCAGAGCAGTGCTCGTCGAAAAGTCATATAGGCCTAAAGCACTTTCTAGACACAAGCAGAAACCAGCCAAGTCCACTTTAGTCCTAGCCTACCACTATTTCAACAGTAAAATCAGTTAACAGCCAATTAGCGTGCCTAGTGAGAGCTAATCACATAACGTTAGCTGCTAGCAGCTTCGTCTTTCTAACTAGTATAGCTAGTCGACAACAAAACTATGTCAATAGCTTAAATCAAGTTAAATATGATCCAAGTGACATGGCCTCATCGTCTAGTTTGTCATACTGTGAGTGTGTTAATGACAAAAAAAAATAGGCTAACGTTACTTACTTGGTGATTCCACGAGATAGTGGTAACGTTAGATGTCTGAATAGTCCATATTTGGCCACTACGTGGGGTCACTAATCCAGTTTTCGACCATTTCAAAGGGACACCTCTGTAACCCCGTATCCAGTAGCTTATTTAAGTTTGTGCCATTTTTGCTATCAAGAAACTTAGTAGATCTAGAGCGAGTTCTGTTCTCAGGGGAATCCGTTTGTTTTCCCCCAAAAGGGGGCGTTACCCTTCGATGATGCAAAAGTAGCGTTGGTCTATGTTCTCATTCTGTTTACGCCAAATTCTGACTCTACCATCTGAATGTCTCAACAGAAATCGAGACTCATCAGACCAGGCAACATTTTTCCAGTCTTCAACTGTCCAATTTTGGTGACTGTCCCTCTTTTTCCTATTTGTAGTGGAGATGAGTGGTACCGGTTGGGGTCTTCTGCTGTTGTAGCCCATCCGCCTCAAGGTTGTGCGTGTTGTGGCTTCACAAATGCTTTGCTGCATACCTTGGTTGTAACGAGTGGTTATTTCAGTCAAAGTTGCTCTTCTATCAGCTTGAATCAGTCGGCCCATTCTCCTCTGACCTCTAGCATCAACAAGGCATTTTCGCCCACAGGACTGCCGCATACTGGATGTTTTTCCTTTTTCACACCATTCTTTGTAAACCCTAGAAATGGTTGTGCATGAAAATCCCAGTAACTGAGCAGATTGTGAAATACTCAGACCGGCCCGTCTGGCACCAACAACCATGCCACGCTCAAAATTGCTTAAATCACCTTTCTTTCCCATTCTGACATTCAGTTTGGAGTTCAGGAGATTGTCTTGACCAGGACCACACCCCTAAATGCATTGAAGCAACTGCCATGTGATTGGTTGATTAGATAACTGCATTAATGAGAAATTGAACAGGTGTTCCTAATAATCCTTTAGGTGAGTGTATATATATATATATATATATATAAATAATTTATAAATGTAAAAACCACAACCAAAGGGAAAAAAATTATACGTGTTGGTTAAGTGATACAGTTTTCAAGGGGACCCATGTTCAAATTCAGATCTAATAATTAAATATTACAGTTATAAAATAAGTTGAAATGACTAAAACTAAGACTGATTAAAGCTAAATAGAAATATAAAAAACAAAAACAAATAAAAATGACAACAACACATAACAAAATTATAAAATTATTGATGGTAAATCAATAATACTAAAATAACACTATATACTGTATTTTACAAAATACACTTCATACACATGCCCCAAGAAGTTCCTATAATCTCTATACTATGAATATAAGGGCCAAAAAGAAAAGCAAGAAATCTTTGCTCAACTTATTGTGGATTCCTGTAACGAAATAAGTCATCAAAGCGGAGAAGCATTGATTGTCTTTACACACAAGGTCTAGAACAGCAGAATAGAGCAGCAGAGTGCCAGAGAGAAAGAATAAACCTATCTCTCTCTCCTCCCTTGCTCTATCAGAACAAAAGAAGCCATTGCTGCTCAGTTGGCCGGGAGCGATCCAACCTGCCGACCAGGCACAGTGAGAAATTGATTTGCGTTGTATTATTCAGCAACAATTTGTTCAGTCAGATACTTTTACTGTCTTTTCTTTATCTATCCCTCATCCTTTCTGCCCCCATCACTCTGTATGTGTGTTTGACTTGGATCAGTACTGGAAAGAGAGAAAATAATGTTTTGAGAGAGGCAGCGGAGGGAGCGTACTCTAATCCCAGGGTGCCGTCAGTGAGCGTGCAGTGAGAACAGAGCGAGCAATTCCTCCGGCAGGGTGCAGAGCTAAAAATACAGGGAGATATCCAATGTTCATCCAGTATCCACCGTGAAGAACAAACGGGAGATCAGCGGCCTCCTTCACCTGACCGGTCTTAGGGTACATTTACACGACAACTGTGTTCTTCGCGTTTTTGAAAAGTTCTGCGTACATACGACAATGTTGTCAAAACAATCCCCATTCATACGGATCTGCCAAAATGACACACAAAAAAATATATTATGCATGCCAAGCAAGCCAGTAGTTGGCGATGTCACTTTGTAAAGAACCACTTGACTACGCACATACACATTCTTCTACAGTGCCAGACTGAACATGCAATAGAGTGGTGCACAGATGACATATTTTGTAGGCCAAAACATGGAAACAAGTTAGCATTTTAGCACTTCCGGTTCCATTGTCCTGAAGTCAATGGGTTTTTGGTTATATGCCTGAAATGAGGTCTGTGGCGAACACAAGCTCAAGATATTTGCACGGTTTATTCTATGACATAAAATGTAACTTTTTTACTTGTCCTTTTACTTGTAAACCTTTTACTTGTCTTGAAAAAGGTGGTTACTAACAAGTGGCTAAATGGGGACTAGCGGTTGACGGGGACATTAAACTGCATCAGCCGAACAGGTAAACTCATCTACTCACTAGTCCGCAATCACAGCCTCCTTGTGTTTGTAATCGCGCTCTTGAAAACTAGTATTGACTCAAACTAGCTTGGAAGCCAGCCGAACTTAGCCCCGCCCACAACATTTGAGGATGGGAAGTTCGGTCTGGACTTGATCCGTTGAGAAGTAAGTATGCCCGAACCAAAGCTGTTCGGACCAATCAAATTGTCAGGGCGGGCTTTATATGATGATGAACAGATGATCAACAGTAACGTAATCATCCACGTCACCAAAGAGCGCTTGGGTTGAATTCGTTTACAACAAAGACTGGCTGCCGCTGGAGAATTTAGATATGTAGATTCAGCCATCGCGTCTGTTATAGAAGATGTAGACAGCGCATTCATTTTAAAAGAGGAACAGAGAACCGCGATCAAGGCATTTGTCGATCGGAAAGATGTTTTTGCCGTCCTTCCTACGGGATTTGGTCTATCCAATTGAGTGCAGAGGCTTTTTTTTTTCCTGGTTCGGTTGAAAGACGCCCCATAATCACAGCCCAATGGAGCAGTATCAGACTCACATTCTGACTAGAATCTGAGTATGACGACGTCAGGCTAAACTCAAACCCTATCAAAACCTCAAATCCTATTGGGTTTTTGTTGAGAGAACCAGTGTGATGCTAACTTCCGGGTGGGCCTACAAGATTACGTCATCCCTGCACCAATCTATATGCATGCGGATGATGTCACCATTTTCACATATTCACATTTTTGTAGTTTACATGGAGACGATAATGGCATCGTTTTCAAAAATTTGCACTTTCAGGCCCCCAAAACGCTGTTGTCGTGTAAATGAACTGCCAAAATATTTAGTTGAAAACTGTCGTGACTCGTGTAAACGTCCCTTTAAATAGTTCACCCATAATTGAAAATTCATCTACTTACTCTCATGTCGTCCAAAACCATTTGACTTACTGTCTTCCATAGAACATAAAAGTAAATGTTTAACTCAATTCCCAAGCTGCTCTTTTCTCTATAATAAAAGTGAAGGGGGACCCTTCTGATCCTTGCACAAAGCTATCACAAGGAAACAGAAGACTTGGAATGTAATGCACAAGGTGTACATTACTTTTATGGCGATTTTTTGTTGTTGTTGTTGTTGTTGTCTTTTTTGGAGCCTGACTCACTTTCAATGAATAAAGGAGAGCAGCTTCTGCTAAATTTTCCTTTTTTGTTTCCAATGAAAGAAAAGAAAAGTCAGGTTTGAAATGACACAAGGGTGGGTAAATGCTTCATGTGTCTTAAAATTACTGAAATGTCTTTATTTTAATAAAACTGAAGAGTTCTATTGGGAGGTACTAACTGAAGTAGGCTATGTTCATTTACTGAGATATTCAGCCAAAAAAGCAACAACAAATAAAACAATTATTTACACATTAGTTTAGAGACCAATTCTCACTATTAACCAGTTACTTATTAGCTTGCATATATTACTAGCACATTGGCTGTTTATTAGTACTTATAAAGCACATTTTAATGCCTTATTCTGCATGACCATATATTCTACATCCCTTAATCCTACCCAATACCTAAATTTAACAACTACCTTACAAACTATTAATAAGCAGTAAATTAGGAGATTATTGAGGCACACACTGTAGATAAATTAATATAACAGATAAACATGTTAGTAGTAGTCTGAACACACTTCACCGGGACTAAGAATTATGCTAGAGTAGCAATATGTAAAATTTGTTTGGCTGAAATATCGAGAGGGTCACTGCCGAAGAACTTTTCTACAACTGGTTTACTTTATCACTTGAGAATACAAGAATACTGAATAGCTCAATTAGTTCATTTACCCAATTAGCTAAGTCTAATTGCTGAAACTTTAGTTTTGGTTTCTGTTTCAGTAAAAAAATAAAAATAAGTGCATTGATAAGTGTCCTAGATTAATTTTTACAAAATGTACACACTTCAGCTTGATGAGGTAATTAAAGCTTTAAAGTAAGCATGAAACAGAAATTGCGATCATCTTTTTCTTCTTTGTTGTGATGCATATCCAAGTGTATGGAGCCCAAGACATGAAATCTAAAAAAAAGGAAAAATAAATCATTACCATGAATTAAGAATTTCTTCCAATGATTTATTAATTTGTTCCCGCGTTTCAGTTAAGTCGTGGCATTGATTTAACGACAGGCGGGAACAAATTAATAAATCATGGGAAGGAATTACTACAACTTGGCCATGATTGACCTAAAACGTGGTAACAGATCAACTTATCAACCACAACCAACTTATCAACCACTATCAACCACAGTGTTATTGAAGTCCCCTTCAATAACACTGGCCAAATCCCAGAATCCACCTCTGTACAGTTATAACAGCAGCAGTTGTGTCTATCGATGCGCATGAATACAGCACAGACTTCAAGCAGTAGTTCAGATGAGAGGCGAGGTAAGGAGATTGAAGCACAGCAGTTATTGAGCAAAGTGCTGCCCAGAGGATATGGGGTATGTAATCCTTATCGATTCAAAAAGCGAATGAACGGAGGGGTGGGATGAGGGAACATAGGGAATGGGGGGAGGGGGGTTAAATCAACTGCAGTAAATCAACTTTCCTCCATCTTCCAAAATTAAAGAAAAGAAGAGATGATGGTAGGACAGGAGGTGATGAGAGAAAAAAGGATGGGATGGGAACGACATCAGAAGAAGGATAGAAAGGGCCTATAGAATCTTTTATCTATCTGATTGCTTAGAAATGTAACCACCTCTCCACAAAAAAAACAGAAGTATCTCGGGGTATCATTCATATTCATATACAAACAACATGGGATAAGTTACACAGTACACACCAAAGTTATTAACTAACTGAAATGAAGCTGACATCAAAAAAAGATGAAACCTTGAACAAAAACACAATTTAAAATGGCATCTATTTTCAATTCATTTTGGCTGAATATTATCCGCTGCCGAAATTTCAGGGCATCACTAATTTCAACACTGAAAACAATTACATGCTTTGGCTTTAACTCACACTGCGCCAGAAAGTTCGATTATGATTGGTCATTGCCTGTATTCTGAGATCAAATTTTTTGTTGTAGATTTGTATTTTCATGTCTGCTTCGTGTCAGAGTCCTGATCACCTTGTCTCGGTTTATTTTGTAATAATGCATTTTGGACTGTACAAGTACATGTTCCGGTACTTTGTGTTTTGGGGCTCTGTAATATGACAAAATAAACATGTACAAATAAAATATAAATATTAGATGAAAAAAACGGAAATTAAAAGAAATTAAAGCTAAATAGAATTAGAAATATTTAAAAATTACCAAAAAAATTACCAAAACTTAAACTAAAATTAAAATGAAAACTTAAAATATAAAAATAGAAGCTCATTCAAAATATTAATAAATACTAGGGGTGTAACGATACCCTCATGTCACGATTCGATACATATCACGATACTGAACTCACGATACGATATTATTGCGATACTCCAAGACATATGGTAAAAGGGTAACAAAAAATTTATTATTGATTACAATGCTAAATTTGATATTACATTGTGGGTTTAAATGAATAGTTTTGGACTTGGTGCTGAAACCCAAGGACAATGGTGACACCAGAATAACAATATTCCTGATTCTGAAGCTGAAAATACAGAATAATTTTAGACGAATATGCTTGCACTCTGTCACTGACTAGATATATTTAAAATAAATGTCAGGTAACATAAGACATTTGGCATTATCAGGACCCACAAATATCCCCCCACTGCATTATTATACACTATATTCAACAATATATATAGTAGTTTAATGTAGTACTGACACTAAAACTCTGTAAACTTTAATTTTTTTAATTTTTATTTTGGGGGAACTATCCTCGATACATATTGTCACTATCCACGATACGCATTGTTGCATTTTTCTATTGCGATATATTGTGGCACGATATATTGTTACACCCCTAATAAATAGTATATAAATAATACTAAAATAACACTGATACTTAATGTTTGAAGCTTGTTCCAATAGGTATCAGTAATACTGAGTGCATCTACAAGATGAAAATCCAGAAACCAAGTAGATGTCTTGCCAACGTTTATGTACAAGGTTGTACAACCCTTTATCAGCAACAAAAACAACAAAAAATACCAGAACGTTCAGAGAGACCAGAATCATCCCATTAAAGGATAGCTCTAAAGCAACAACACAGAGTCTCTTCCTCAGACCTGTGAGCATAAAATGAAATCCATAAGCAGAATTATCTGTCACTATAAAAACCTTGAGAGATGTTTCAAGGAAGCCTGTCTGGCTGTATTTGATTCTTTCTCCTCACCTTTTCAGCCCAGTATTACGCCATCATCTTCTCTGACTCATTTCATTGTCATATTAACAATTTATATTAGAAAAATTACTGTGTGAAATCTCAAGTAACTAGCTAGAAATCTCAAGCTAACGTTTTCTCAATTTTTTATCTCATCCTAAAACTTTAATCACTACAAATATTATGGCACACTAAATGTGCTCATAATAATCCTGATCTCTCTTTCAATTGTATAGCATGTCTTGGCTCAAAGCGCCACATCTGTCTTCTTGACCATCTTGCATGTGTGCGTAAGCGTACAGCATTGTGATCTGTATTCACAGCAGCTTTCCTTGAGGTGCACAAAACAATTAGAGCTAATTGCAGGAGCAGTCTCGTAGGGCCAGGGCTAACATCACCTCTGACTGACAGGAAGAGAAACCAACTGCTTTGACATAGGCTCTCAAATCCTCCGTTTGGAACAAGTGTCAGTTCTGCAACAAGACGGTTTGGGTTTCAAAATGAAAAAGATCACTAGAATCTCCCTAGAGAGCCCATGACGCTTTTTAAAATTGATTTACACAGTCTCAAGTAAACATAACTTGAGGTGGTTTCCAATGGACCATTATGGTGTTTTTCACGCAATTTTGATTGAAAAGCATGATAGCCTTTAAAAAATGTATTAGACCTTGCATGTTTCCTTTTATTTACGACTTTAGTCCCACTGTATCCCATATGCTGTTTTTTTTGTTTACTACAGATATCATCCATGCTGCAACGCTGTTCAAAAGTTTGGGGTCAGTAAGATTTGTTAATGATTTTAAAACAAGAAAATAATCTTATGCTCACCAAGGCTGCATTTGTTTAATCAAAAATACAGTATATATAGTTTTTTTTCTGTATTTTTTTTAATATATATCGTATATCATCTAATATAACATATTAGAAGATCTTTTTAGTTTTATTTAATTTTATTACAATTTTAAGTAACCACTTTCTATTTTTAATACATTTTAAAACAATAGATTTTTTTGATGGCAAAGATGAATTTTCAGCATCATTACTCCAGTCTTCAGTGTCACATGATCCTTCAGAAATCCTTCTAATCGGCTGATTTGGTGTTTAAGAAACATTTCTTCTTATCAATATTGAAAACAGTTGTGCTGATATTTTTTATGGAAAACATAATAATTTTTTTCAGGATTCTTTGATGAATAAAATGTTGAAAAGAACAGTATTTATTTAAAATAGGTTATTTGTGCATTTTTTGTTTAACAAACATAAAAGTCTGTATTGGTACTTTTGTCAATGTGTAAAAAATGAATAAATCTTACCGAGTCAGACCTTTTGAACTCACTTGTATGTTAGTGCTTTAAGTTAGCCTGGATGCCAGCCCGAACCCCGCCCACAACATTTTTTGGTCGGGAAGTTTGGTCTGGACTCGCTCCATTGAGGAGTAATTATGATCAGTCAAAAAATGTTCGGGCCAATCAAATTGCCAGGGCGGGCTTTATACGATTATGGACAGATGATCTGCAGTTACGTAATCATCACGTTATCAAAGAGCGCTTGGGTTGAACTGGTTCAGTGTTGCCAACTTAGCGACTTTGTCGCTATTTTTAGCGACTTATCAGACCCCTTCAGCAACATTTTTTCAAAAAAGCGACTAGCGACAATTTTAGCGACTTCTTGGACAAACCTCAGTAACTTCCAAATGTTGCCAGTACTGTCCTGTGAGCGCGAGGTCTTGCTTTCTCCCTGTCGTCGCTGTCTCTAGCTGCGTCTCCCCTGTTGAGTGAATGGCTGAGAGGAGCGCATGGCCGCTGACAGACGCGAATGAGCAGTGTTTTTCCACGGACTTATCACTTATCTGCTTTTCTTTTGTTATATTTAAAGAATTTAGTTTGACCATTTTAATTTTATTTATTTTCTTGTGCTTACTTGTAACACTCACTATCACAGAGCTTAGTTCATCCGATTTCCTAACTTTCTCAATTCAGATAATGTTCCACATAGGCCTATAGAAAATGTAATCATTCACTATATTATAGCTACTCGTTCTATTGTCTGACAACAACAAAAATAGGAAATGAAAACAGCTTTATTTGACATTCGGCTATATTATATTAAATAGAGCATTAATTTAGAGAGAAAACGCACTAGGCTGACAAAACGCAAGTACGACGCCATGACGTAATGAATATGCTAATTGACGTATGACATCATCTAGCGACATTTAGGGAAGGCGTTAGCTACTTTCCTTTGAAAATAGTTGGCAACACTGAACTGGTTTCCCTCAGAGATAACTGCTGCTGGAGAACTGAGATGTATTCCGCTATCGCGTCTGTTGTAAAAGAAATCGACAGCGCATTCATTTTAATAGACGAACAGAGAACTGCAATCAAGGCAGTTGTCGATCGGAAAGATGTGTTTGCCGTCCTTCCTACGGGATTCGGCAAAAGTTTAATTTATCAGCTGGCTCTGATGGTCGCTAAGAAGATGGGACGCAATGAAAACCCTGTGGTCGTTGTGGTTTCTCCTTTGGTCGCACTCATGGAGGACCAAGTAAAAGAAGCAACACTCGTTATTTTACTTCTTCCAGCGTGCGTGCATTTGAGTTCTGTAGTTGACAACTTTGCTATGCAAGGTAGTTGACTTACTGCGTTGCTCTCATTGGTTGTCTATCCAATTGAGTGCAGAGTTTTTTTTTTTCCTGGTTCGGTTAAGACACGCCTCATAATCAAAGCCCTATGGAGCAGTATCAGACTCACATTCTGACTAGAATATGAGTATGACGAAGTCAGGCTAGCTTTAAGTTTGATAATGCCAAGTAAACAGTAATAAAAAGTAAGGAATTATGTACAACAAACCATCAAAATAAACCCAGTATGCAAACCATTGCCCTGAAATAGTTTATATTGACTCAAAAATTATCCCACTTATTACATGCAGTATGACCAAAATAAACCCTCAGTTGGACATTGATATTGTTTTTGATTTAAATATTTGTTTTGTGATGGAAGCCAACAGCAGCAAAATAGTCAAAATGTTGAAAGAAATTCAATTTCAAATGCAAGTCTACATCGAAATATGTTCAGAAAATGCTGCAAACATTCTACCTAGCACATCACTCCCTTGTTTTTTCTTGTTCTTCTTCCAAAACCTAGTGATCTGCCAACAGAGGAAGCATTTTCAGGCATCATTGGAGCGCTTCCAGTACGAAAGCTGTTCCAAAAGGTAAGCTTCAAAACTTAATTATGCTGCCTTCTTTTGGCCAGATTCTAAGACAGCATCATGTATCTTTTGTGGAGAATGCAATCCCATAATGCACTGCGACAAGCTCAGTGGAAAAAAATTAATCCAAGATGGCAGATGAGGAGAAATGTAGATTAAATATATATTGCATTCAGTGAAGTGTCAATAAAAATGGTTCAGTGTAATTCAAATTTAACCCAATATTTGTGTGTGATGTATTTTTATGTTTATTAGAGTATTGTGTCATTTGAAATCAATTTTAAATCAAGTCTCAATTGCAAAACTCTATTTATTTGTTGCATTGATTGCTATTGCCTAGAGAGTTTCAAATTACTTCCAAGACTATTTGGATGCTGACTTAGAAGGCTTCTGCCTATAGGCAGTAGGCAGTGTGGCAGCTCACAAGGTTTTGGAACAAAGCTCCTGTCTTTCATCTGCCTAGTGCTTCTTTCTCATTGTCTCTATCTCCTGTCTTTCTAATCTCGTCAAGCCTCTGGTCTTCAGCACACATCTTATCTCCCTGTGGATCACAAAGTTCAGAGAGAAAGATAGAAAGGTGTCCCTACTGCTTTAGGTTTGGAACAAGCCATTCTAAAGTAGAGAATATTCCAAGTGTCTGCAGAATAATAATAAATTCCACACAAAAAAGTGAGTGGACTTTTGCCATACAATGAAATTCATGCATAAGCTATATTTTTCTAGCTGCTAAACTGCTAAAATTTTGGGTTGGTGAAGCAATTGGCTTATGTCATGCACCTAAGGAAATTACAAGAATGACAATAAAGGCATGACAATTCAAATTTGATGTGTTTATGCTGCATTGTTATGGCAAAAAAAAATTAGACAAAAAGTTTAAATCAAGTGCAAAAAATGTCATGGTGTATGTAAGTGCATCTCCGAAAACCTTTTAGAACATGTCCAACATTTCACCCCAAAAATATATTTTGCTTAAAGCTGCAGTCCGTAGCTTTTTTGGGTTAAAAATTATCCAAAATAAATTTTTGAGCAAATACATAACCAGCCAGTGTTCAAAACTATCTGCTTGCCTTAGCTCGATTCAAAACGGTAAGCTTGTAATAATGTTTTTAACTCCAGTGGTACTGGTGGATTTCCGCGGGAGATTCAAGCATGTCTTTGCGTCATTACGTCACATCTGTACACATAAAGAAGGAGTCTCGGCTAGTAGGTGATGATGTTGGAGGAGGAGATTTATAGCCTTTTCTCACAGCACTTGATATAATTAAAGGTGACCTATAATTCAAAATTGAATTTACCTTGGTATAGTCAAATAACAAGAGTTCAGTGCATGGACATGACATAGAGTGAATCTCAAACTGGACTGTTTTCGCGTTCTCATTTAATTAACGTTGATGAAAAACACCCCTGAAAAACGGTCGGTTTTCCACACAATACCGACTGTGACGCAATAGTCGGGATGATTAATATGTACGCTTCCAAATATTTGCATAATGCCAGCCCTCAATGCCAGGCGGAACTGCGCAGCCGAAGCATGGCAGTGCTCAGTGTGGATGTACACATGAACACAAAAGTATTTTTTAGTTCCTTCATCTGAGCCTTTGAAGAAACAATGGGTGAATTTTATTTTCTCTGGAAATTTCCAAACATTTCACCGAGTGTTTCCTCAACTTGGGCCAATACAGAGCTGGCCTCGGATCGAGCTACCAAGCAACACTTTCTGATGTGTAATTGTTCGAGTTCAGACAGGTAATCTTTCTCTCAAAATCGTTCAATACTGTTTATGCATCAGTAAGTCAAACCAGTGACTAAAATATCAGCTTCACATCGTTTCTTTTAGTAGGATGAAAATAATCGTATTTAAATTGTGAACAAATTATATACAGAAAGCGATCAGAGAACAATCTTTCCACACAGCGCGAGTTTATCTGGACACTTGCCAAACTCGTTATGAAATCAATGACGCACGTTACTGCACAACGAAGCTCTTACTGTATTTACATCATCGTGTTTGCATTGGTGAAAGCAGAGAGAGTGCAGAAACTGCTTTGCAATGATAAGATCTTCAGTCTCGCGATCAACAGACTGTCATCTGCTCAATGCTCATCACGGCAACATTTTATGTGATGGGAATAGATCTAAATACTTTAAAAACATCTCACGATTCGTTAATCTCGATAGCTGTTATAGTAAAAACGTATAATAGCAGTAGTAAAAGTATTCGGGAGAGAGTTTCACATGTAATGCGTTGCTATTTCATATGCAAGCATGTCAGCCAATCACAGCAGTGGCCGCGGTTACACTGAATCCCACAGCAGACACGCCCCTTCAAACAGAGTGTTCAAATCAGAGGCTAAAAGCAGGCTAGGAAAAATGCCATTTATTTCTAAATTATGATTATTTTTTTATCTAAAAAACATACTATCATTATAAGGGTAACCCAGGAAACATTATAAAATAATAAAAAAAAACATTCTAGGGCACCTTTAAACTTTTCAATTTGATGGCGGATCCAGAAAGGTTCAAACGACAATCACCAGTGACAACTGAAGATTCACCCGATAACCCGTAAAATGCAAAAGACTTCAGAGTGGTTACAGAAAAAAAGAGACTGCAACCGGACCCATGCGAAACCAAGGATAAATATTGGAAGGGCATTAAATGTAGTCACAATGCTGCTGTTGAACATTAACAATGATGTTGTTAATATGAACAATTTGAGAAGAAAGTGTAATTTGCACGGTTTGACGTAATATGATAAGCAATCGTTAGATTTAATCAGCGCGATTTACTGCAATGCTTTTTTCCCTTAGTTGGTCAGAACAAAAGTGGATGCTACTTATGCCGAGTTCAGACTGCACGATTTTAGCCCCGATTTTGGCTCGCCGACAGGTTTTGAGAAATCGCCGACAAATGCCCGAAATCACAGGCAAATCGGTGCTCGTTCACGCGAGTGACAATCACGCAGTGTGAATTAGCAAAGACGCGATCTGAGAGAATCGCCGACGAGTCGCCGACGCCCGTGAGATATTTGGCATGCTAAATATCTGGACCTGTCGGCGATTCACAATCCTGGTGTGTGAATGTGTTCTGACTGAAAACTACATCGGCGATGACCGACAGCCAATGAGAGAGCAAGATACAGGGAGGAGGAGGAGTTATAGACCAGAATATCAGTATTTTAATAGATAGGCTTATATTTACAATTATATCAAACATAAACAAAGCACAAACATTTGCATGACCAGCAGCAACAGCAGGACATTTGCAAAATTATTTATTTACCCCCAACTCTATTTGCAAAACACAGTCCTTGCTCCGCTCGTCTTCCCAACCATTTCCTGCATAAACTGTTTATATATATTTTTTTTCATTTTCGCTACAAATCAGTGCACAGACAATTTGTAGGCTATCATTTTTAATAACAAATTCAGTGTCGCGCGAGAACTCCGGTCTCACGCACGCGTGATCTTCCGTTATTTCCTATCACTTCTCGCGTTTGTTTGGTTGTGAAACGTAGTTTGCGGACCAGGCAGAAGTTGTCGGCGATTCTTTCTTTTGTAAAGTCATGCAGTGTGAAACCTCCTGTCGCCGATCCATCGTGTGAACACAGCAGCAACTGAATGTTACCCCAGATAGTCATGCAGTGTGAAAACAACAGTGACCCGATTATTTTGAAAATCGTGCAGTCTGACCTCGGCATTACTTGTTCAGATGACATTTTCCAGTAAAAATTCTTATGTTGGTCATACTTCCAAAAAGTAAATCTGTGATTCTGAATGACAGTATCCACACCGGCGGTGACTGACAGCTGCACATTCTCCTCAAAACATCGGATTCATCCGCGCTGTGCCGTGCCGAGGCAATTGCAGATTTCGAACAGAGATGGCGACAAAGAGGAAAAACTGCGGACTGCAGCTTTAATTTATGCTGATTTAAATGTATATATATTATAAGACTAACCATGCAAAGTGAATACTGAGAATTAAGAAAGAAAAAAAAAGTATGCAGATGCATTATGGTATTGACAATTACATACATTTCCCTCCTAAAAATGTGACATAAAAAAAAAAAAAGGCTTCATTATTTTCTGCAAAACTATAAAATTCCTTTCTGCGAGGTTTCTGTGCTGCCTATGCTGAAGCCATAGCAAGCAGAAGTAATGTATGTCCATTACTGGAGGGAAATCTCAGATACAATTGCAAAAAACAGCCAAACTCACAGTAATAGACGCTTTCTCCAAAAGCATCATTCAATAAAGTGAAGGAGAAATCTCCCATCCTACGTTCAACATGTGCACGTGCAACAGGTTTATTCAAGAAGCTAATAGAAGTTTCCTCACCTCTTTCTGGTGATATTTAATGGCCAGCTTGAGTTTGGCCAAGTCTCGGCACTCTCGCGGGTCCAACTCCTCGCTTTGGTCATCACGGTGATTGAGGATGGTCTCCAGCTCACGGGAGCTACGTGCCTGGTCTAGCAGGTCTTTAGCAAAGAGCTTACACTGTTGAGAAAGCTCCTCGTACTCTTGTCGAAACTCGTTTTCCACTTTACTGAGCTCCTTCAGTTCCCAGCCCAATCTAAAGGCGGTTAGTATGGGATCCTCGCTGGAGAGGGCGATGAGAGAGGGGCTGGCGAGCGCTTTATAGATGTTGAGACGGGACCGAGAGTGACGCAAGCTGTCCACTTCAGAGCTGGACACACACTCCACACAGTCACAGCGGATCTGGTGCGGCCGAGGGATGGTGACTTTGCGTTGGACAAGGAGTTTGATGATCTCATAGTTGTTTGTGTGGGCGGCGAGCATGATGGGAGTGATGTCAGGTGTGAACTCGGAAAACTGGGCGTCCATCATTAATGATGGAACCTGAGAGAGAGGGGACAAGAACGAAAGTGTGAAAAACACAAGATTCATGGAGCGTTTCACCTGCACAAGCTGCTGAGAGTCTATCATTATGGCAATCCACCAACCTGCACTGCATGTAAACACAAACTAAAGCAGCAGAATACAGATGACTAGACAAGAGTGCAGCCAGCTGTCTAATATCACAGTTGATTGCTGTATCAGCCATAAGATTAAATTAAGAACAAATGGAGACTTTAACCAGTCCGTGAAAAAGGCCCTACAATAATCTGAAATAACGATAGCTGCGGTTGCCAGACCTTTAAAATAAAATAAAAATATTATTAATATAATATTAAAATAACTTCTAATAAAAACTAATACCTTTATAATACTGGCACCACCTTAAAACACAGTTGATAAAAAGAAAGCCACCATGATGAAGTTCAGCTTGAGGTAAATACTAAAATAGAAGGTACACATTGTCATAAATACATAAATGCAAAACACCATCATAGTAACAGATGACTAGATAAACAATAATTTAACAACATAGCCCTAATTTACAAAAATTAGATAAAACTCTACATTTTACAGTATTTTACTGTAAAATTACATGACTGTCCCATTCTATCTATTACAGTTTTTCACCGTATAGAGTAAGGGTCCTTACTGTACCTTTAACCAATGACTTTTAACGTAGCATTTTACCTTTAAAATTATGATCTCACATGTCTCCTCTGAGTAGGAATTGGGCAGGATTTCTTTTACTGTCTATGAGGATTGGTTGACTCTGTATTTTTGCATACGGTCTGTCAGTTCAAATAAACCTCACCCTAAAATAGTGCTGTACAAATTCAGTGCAATAAATGCTTGAGTCCAAGCGCTCACTGAAGCGTATCGCGTAACTTTTTTTTCTTCCTTTACTTGCTAACTTCCCTCCGTCTCGTGGACTCGGAAGTGCATCATTACTTGCGTTGCACGAGTGCCCACTACTGGCGGAACTAGTACATAAGGTTTAAAAGGAACGCACTAAGCCCTTAATTCATTATGGAGCTGATTTATTCTCTCATTATTTATTGATTTATAATGATTTATTATTTAATCTCAATATAATTAATGTAAATTATACACTATTATGCGATTAATTCTCAAAATATTTAATATTTATTATACACTACAGTTAAGCGTGATCGCTATGACGACAATCAAGTTGAATTGTGGGATAAAGAGCTGCTTGAAGTGTACATCGGAGTAGATTGGCTCCTCGGTCAAAATCGAGGGGACAAGGGCCTATCCACATAAACTTCCCTCACCCACTTGACAAAGTGGAACTCACTTCAAAATTGTGGCACTTAGTAGTTTGCGAGTGTATGTCTAAAATCGAAGTTGGACGCACCGGATGAATAGGACTTTGAATAGGACAATGAATAGAACTCAGTCAATAAAACGTTCAGAGCCGTTACTGGGTTCACAATTGAACTATTAATAACCGTGACTCCAATTCAAAATAACTTAGGAACCAATAATAATTCCTAAGTAAAGTTAAGAATAACTTAAGTTACTAATAATAACTTAGGAACTTACTCTTTGATGTAAACATTTAGGTTCGTAATTAAAATATAAGGCTCGTAAAAAAAAAAATTTGGTTACTGCCTGGAACAACATGAGGATGAGTAAATAATGAGAGAATTTTCATTTATTTCGGATTTTAGAATCGAATAAAAAACAGAATAAAGAGAGAGGGAGTGGACCAAATACACAATATGTTAGCGGGAGTAGCTAAGACTGGAGCTTTATATTTTGTCGCATGTTTTCAGAGATGAAAGAAGAAATGTCAATTTGACAGAAATGAGAAGTGGTTCCAGAATATGGTGCGAGACAGTTCAAGGCCCCGCCTCCTCTGCCTTTCACTCCTCCCCTCACAAACAGGGAGGCTACGCAAGAGACATGACAGAAAGACTGTTTACAGGATGAGTGAACAAAAGAAACAAGCGATGATAGAGGAGAACTGCTTATATATCATGCTGTCCTTGCAACTGCCAGAAAGATGAACCTCGAGCCAGTTAGAGCCTTTCCTATCTTTCATCTTTATCTTTGTCTTTCACACCATGTGTATCTTTTCTCCCCATCGATCACATCCACAGTCATTCAGAGGTCTTCCCATGAACCTTTTTGTAATTCCTTCATTTTTTACACTGATTGTTTACCTTTGTTTAGGAGTCAAGGGCTTTACTTGTAAGCACAGATGACTACATGTGAATACACAAACACACTTAAAAGCATATCATATGCATGATGCCATTTATCAATTTTTAAGTGCCAGTATATGACCAAAATACTCAATCCTATCATAAAGACAGCCATATCTGCCATGAGAACATTACAGAAATATGATTTGTGGTATGGCGGTGCTACAAGCCAGTGATTAAGTGAGGTTTGCAAAGGCATTTTATTTTGAGATTTATTTTCAGTCCATTAGTATAGCAGTCCTCACCCAGAACTCCCAAGTGGCTGCAAGGGTTGCTATAGTGATAGCAATGCAAAATAGCCCATGCTCTGCGAATGGCATGCACATGGTACATGGGCTAGATTCCAATTTAGGCCCCACGGCACTTCAATCTCACTTGATGTATCTGCACCAACGGAGTTCACTTTAAAAAAACAAATAATAAAGCAAAAAGAACAAACCTTGCTACCGGCTTTATTTCCCCTAATGCTTGTTCCCTCTAACATCAAAAGTATAGGAAGCCCGTGCTTCTCTTCTGAACAGTATTAGTGATGTAGCACTTCACTTCATAAAACTGTGTATGTCTAATCCAAGAGGGAGCACCAAAGCTACCGGGAGCTGCATAAACATCATCGCTGCTCACTTGTAAGTCAGTGAAGCTGTAGAATTACAAAAGAGCTATAGAATAATTCATGTCTCCTGCATCTTCACTCTAATGGGGCGGTCACTCTAGACTTTGAGCAAATTCAAACATATAATAAGCAATATGAAATTCAAATATATAACATAAAATATATAATGCGCTTTTCTAAAACCCAAAGCACTAATGTTTTCTTGGTTATTGTGAACCTTGCAGAAAACATTAAAGGGACCTATTATGCCCTTTTCACAATATGTAATATGAGTCTCTTGTGTCCCCAGAATGTGTCTGTGAAGTTTCAGCACAGGTCATTTTTTTATAGCTTGTCAAATTTGCCCCTATATGGGTATGAGCAAAAACACGCCATTTTTGTGAGTGTCTCTTTAAATGCAAATGAGTCCCGGCCCTCTTTCCAAAAGAGGGCAGAGCCTTTACAGCTCGCACTTCAGATACTTCAGCAACAACAAAACTGGGGAATGTCACGCAACCAAAATGTCAGAAATTGTCAGTAGCGCTGTTCAGCCTTACATGTTCGACCCAGAGTTGGATACTGATGGAGAAACTCAGGAAGAAGTTACAACTTTTAGAAGTTTCTGGATAAATGTATATAGTTGTTGTGGAGTTAAGGCGAGACACGGCAGGCAAAAACATTGATTTTTCATGCAGTGATCAGTTTTGAGATTTTGGGCTAGTTTACTCCTTCAATATGACGTTCTTTCAATCTGCTATAAAGAAAACGTTGAAAATATACATTAAGATGTTTATTTTATTACATTTTGTCTACTTGCGACAGTAAGTTTCTCCCGAATTTACCAAGAAGTTAGCATTCCAGCGCGACATGCCGCGTTCCGTCTGTTTACTGAAGTCTGTCATGAGAGGTATCGCTGTAAAGCTCTGAGTCTCCTGCACAACCTTATGTAACCCAAATATGGGCATTTCCTTTCTATCAGTAACCAATCGTGAATGTACAAAGGGTGATTTAAAGAAATGATGAAATCTCATTGGCTACTGCTGGTTTCTGCTAACGTGATTCGCTCAGACGCATCACGTGGTGTACTCTGCCAATGTTAATTCATTGAGTTACTGCAGTTGTAGGCTTTAAATGCCTGCCATGTTATTAAATAATCAGTTTTAATGAGCTTGAAATATTATATATTATTATTACTAAGGGCCTGAGCATTTATTCTGTTTTTGAGCATTTTTTTCCAATTGAAATGTATTAAATTCCCTACTTAAATCTTTAAATGCCTTTTTCTCAAAATTAGTTTTTTGTCATTCTCCAGTAGAAACATCTCAGTCTATGTAGCACCTATGTACACCAAACTTTCCAGTTATACACTTAGCAGTATTCTGAAGATATTTTCAGAGGGATTTGTTAATAAATCATTCCTGGCCTGATTTACGTGACATTTTAATCCAAAAATGATGGCGAAAATCGATTTTTTAAGGCTATGGACAGTATATTTTGATTTCCTAGGTAATGAAAGCATATATCCTCAAATCCCTCTGAACTTTTATTTTCATCTTGTGTGTAAACAAAATGAAAAAAGAATTTTGCACCTGGCTTTATCATATGTTCAGATCTATCTACCGGAAATATATGCAAAATCCCGCATATTTAATGAGATAATGCCTAATTTGCATAATTAAACATACAAATTTCAAAAACTTGTAGTACATTTTTTTTTATATACTTGTGTAAGTAATCAACTGAGGAAGTTTCATGGTGATGTCTATTATTTTAAAATTTTACCCTATTCACCTGTAGTGTCTCGCCTTAAGTTGATTCAACTAATCGACTAGCATGTACAGTCATGTTAATCTTTAGTGCAAAATCCAGCATTGAACTGACCCTCATTTGTGAAGCAGTCAGGTGTAAAATGATTTGCGCAAATATATAACAATAACGACTTTCTTAAGAATTAAATTCAACCACGGTGTCCTCAGTGGCTCAGACTGGCAGTCTATGGACACTCTTATGTTTATTGGTACATCCAATATCAGAACATTTGTAATGTTTAACATTGTATTATCTCTAGCTGCTGCAGCGAGGAAACAGAAATGGCGGACTGTTGCGGCTCACTCAGGGTAGTATCTATGCTAATAGGGCAGACCGTCACCAGTCATGGGTGGGGCTTCCATCTATTCTTACGTATAGAGTAGGGGGAAATCTAGAACCGCTCGTTTGGAGAGATTGTTTATGATTTATGGGGATTATAAAAAAAGGAGTGGGTGAATTTTTACCATTATAGGCTGGTTGTTTACACACACTGTGGACACACATCTGAGTTCAAACACCTTATAAAAGTGAATTTAGCATAATAAGTCCCCTTAAGGGAATGTTTTCTGTATTTTATAATTTTTCAAGTGTTATGGGAACATTACTTTTCCAAACAAATGTTTATGTACCACATGTTTGCCATGTACCACTTGCAGCAATTTGTAATCCTCCCTCTAAACAAGTGGAAAACGTGTTTAGAATAATATTACTGTTCACAGTACATTATACACTAGCAAGCAAGCTACAACCAGATTTCAAAAGACCACATAAAATGAAATGACAAGCTCAGTTTTCTTTGCCTTGTGACATATTGATGAGCTCATTCCAAATAAGAAAATAATTGTCAGTTTAAAGGGATAATTTGAAATTATATATATATTATACTGTATATAGGTTGACATCATGTTGGGGGGGAAAAACTGGATATTCCTTTAAAAATAATCCTGCTTGTACAATTTACATAATTAAAATAAGCTAATAAAAACTATTCTTGAACAAGCTATCACAATTTATTTTTACAGCATGCAGTCTGTTTAAATTTGTTAAACAGAAGTTTACTCAATCCATTAATCCTCTCCGTGAATATTTATCATTGGCAGTAACACTGCATTACTGAAAAAGGACAGATGATTTCCAGTTTCCAGTATATGCTTATCATGGGACTGGCTGGGGCGAGTAAATATTGAAATGAAGTCTTAGAAATGGGAGATTGATAAACATGCTGAAACAATAAAAACATTCAACATTTAAAACATTAAAAAATTCAGATTCTGATGATTCCTCTAGAAAAGCAGCGTGCAGCTCTTCATTAAGATCTCATGACTGACTGTGATAGTACAGGCCATCGCCTCGTTCAGATAATGTTGCACAATTAAAATGAAAAAATGACACACATAGTATCATGTAAGTCTAAATAAACTGTTTTACAGATTGACGTTTATTGTAAGGTTCAAATAAGTTTAACTTCTTGTCTAAATTGCGTCTGACCATTATTTTCTGACAGCCACGCAGGGGATTTATATGACGTCCACCTGTGAATGCAGACACGATGGCTGGATGGCGTTTACATTACTCTGAGATCCGATCACAATGCATCCTCGACTACCTCCGAACCTGGACACGCTGATCGGATAACATTCCGATCAGAAGTGCGTTTACACTTGTCTTTTCAATGTGTATGTGTGGACAACATCCGGATACAGGTCACATGTTAATGTCAAGTGTAAAGGCAGCCTATGTGAGATAAGACTTGATAAAGTGTAAATCGAAGCAGCTGCGCTCTAGCCTGACTTCGTCATACTCATATTCTAGTCAGAATGTGAGTCTGATATAGCCTGGTTAAAACCAAACCATTCTCAGTTGTAACTGAGTTATGGTCTGGCAAAGCGTCATAGACAAATCATTTCCAGAGGGGCGTCACCAACGGACGTCGCGGATAGACCTAAAACCAATCAGAGCGATGAAGGAGATGACGTATGCAGAGCGGCGAAGAAACATCTCCGAGTGTCGTTCTTTGCTCGGTTTTTAACAAAAAGGAAGCGTTCAAATCGCTTAAAACAGACGCGATAGCTGATCCGAACGAGTGATGTTCGACGGCGGCATCCATCTTTGTAAGTTAGGCTACAAAGTTTGCTTCAAAATCCCAGCGCTGTCATCATCGTGTAAAGCCCGCCCCAACGTTTCTGATTGGTGCCTCGATTTCGACGGATTGGAAATGGGCTTGAATGAGCTCTTTGCCAGACTAACTTTCAGAGCAAATCTAAATTTGCCGGAAGATGTCTGGGTTTACCCAGGCTAAGTCTGATACTGCTCCATAGGGCTTTGATTATGAGGCGTGTCTTAACCGAACCAGGAAAAAAAAACTCTGCAAACTGAATTAAGTTCAGTGAATTTGTAAAGAATTATAAAGACTTGAATTCAATGGAATTGCACTATATGAAAAAATATTTTTTTAAAATATTTAGTGAGTTTCTGCAGATTCTGCATTTCCTGTGCTTGGCTTTACCTCATCTATTCACCCGGAGATGGGAGTGATTTTATGTGCATAATTGATTCTACCCCTAAAAAAGTGCATTCATAACCTCAAGCAATGATAAATTCATAGTGATAGCTTTTGTGTGCATGTGGCTTCCTTCTGGCACTGTGCTGTACAAATCGAACCCCGGTTCACAGTGAATACCGCTGTCACATGCCCTTTTTCAGAGTATATGCTAGCAGAACTCTCTTGAAGTTACATTCCCCTTCATCCTCCACTGGCTACGAAATCAAGCATGCCACAAAACACGAACTGTGAGAATACAGGAACGCAAGCATTTCAGGTTAATCTTACCATTGAATGAGTGGAAAGATTAGAGGATAACAAAATGCAATCCAATAAAGATTTGTCATGCTACGTGAGGTGAAAATCAAATCTGAAAGATAAATCTCTGCCATCTCATCTTTTCTATTAGCTTTGGAACACCCACTCATCCGAACACATGCACAGAGTACAACCACAAATATGAACAGTTCCCACCTGCATGCACACTGTTCAATAACAGACACTCACTCCATACACACTAACAACGATTAGGCATTGCATAAGAAGGTGGACACTGACAAAATGCATATGAAAATTCTATATTTATATATATTGTGTCATAACCAGGTGCATTGGGAATGAAGAACTGGTTCTTATTCAGTATCAGTTCCATTTTTTAAAAACGTACCCCAACCACCCATTGTCCATGTCACGGACCAAACAGTCCGGCAATGAGGAGAACAGGAGTTTTTGTTGAAAAATAGGGTTTTGTTTTATTTACCCAAAAAATATTAAACAATAGAAACCAAAATGTTAGCAACAAGGCCTATAAAAGAGGTCAACAAAATATAAGTATACTCAAAACAGCATACAACAAAACAAGATATGAACTAAACAAACTGACCTGCCTAAATGAGACACAAGGGAACATATATAGTGGCTTGGCCAAACCAATTTACACATAAGGGGAAACAAAATGGACGACAAATACCACAAGTACAAAGTAACACAAACTAAATCCAAAACCCCCCTCCGACATGCCAGCACATGGTATGTCTTAATTGGCAGGCCACAGGATATCACAGTCCTCCACCCTTGGCCACGCCTTTCTTCCCCCAGGACAGATCTCTCTCCAACATGGTAACAAAGAAACAATAATTAATCGAACAGAAAATGTTTACATAACCCTACAATGTGAAAATGTGTGCACTCCATTTAAACAGTGTATGGCTAAAGCAAATAAATGTATATTATAATTGAAATAAACTATATGATCTGTGTTTTGAAATCATGAATTGTTTGGGGTGTGGCTAACTGCAAAAAATAACTTAACCTGCATGCTTAACCCATGTGTGCTGGTATTACCATTGCTGGCTGTTACCCGGCCTTGCCTGTGTGGCCTTGGGCCATCACACACGGGCCATCACACCCCCCCAACCCCCCCCCAACGAGGCGTGTTACCAACGAGTAATCCGGCCATTAGTGTCCTTCATTCGTTCCATCCACTGAAGAGCTTTGTGGTCTGTCTCAAGGGTGAATTCTCTGCCCAGGAGGTAATAACGGAAGGAGTCGAGAGCCCACTTTATAGCCAGCGCCTCCTTTTCCACTGTTGAATAGCGCACCTCTCTGGGGAACATTTTACGACTGATATAGGCAACTGGATGGCGGTCATCTGGTGGTCCCTGGAGAAGCACCGCCCCCAGACCCCTATCGGAAGCATCTGTTTGCAGAATAAAGTCGTCATCAAAGTTTGGACTATACAGAACTGGTTCCTTACTTAGTGACTGCTGGATGTCCTGGAAAGCTGCCACTGCCTCCTCCGTCCACTGGATCTGGTTGGGACACCGAGATCCTGTCATGTCTGTGAGAAGAGCTGCTCTATTGGAGAACTGTGAGATGAAGCGGTGATAGAAGCCTGCCATGCCCAAGAAAGACCGAAGTTGCTTCCTTGTGTATGGCAACGGACATGACTCTATGGCCTGGACCCCATTTCCAATGATGTGACCAAGGTACTCTGTCTCTGCAGCAGCGAAGACACACTTTGATGCATTTATGGTCAGCCCGGTAGAATGGAGACGATCCAAGACAGCTTGCAGATGTTCCAAGTGGTCCTCCCAGGTGGTACTGTAAATGACAATGTCATCCAGATATGCAGCTGCAAAATCAGTGAAACCACACAGTACCTGGTCCATGAGCCTCTGGAAGGTGGCTGGAGCCCCATGCAAACCAAATGGCATGACAGTAAACTGGAAGAGACCCCATGGAGTCCTGAAGGCTGTCAAATACCTGGACCGCTCAGTGAGTGGAACCTGCCAGTAACCCTTACACAGATCTATTGTGGTCAAGTACTTTGCCTTCCCCAATTGTTCCAACAATTCATCAATTCTCGGTGTGGGATATGAATCAAACTGAGAAATGGAATTCAGGTACCTAAAGTCAATGCAAAACCTCATGCTTCCGTCCTTCTTTGGCACCAGGACCACTGGGTTACACCACTCACTTCTTGAAGACTCAATAGCCGCGTTTCCACTGACGGGCCAGGGCCGAGCCGTGCTAGTGCGTACCAGGGCCAGTCGCGTTTCCACTGTCACTTCCGGGGCTTGATCGGGGCTTACTCGGGGCCAACGGCCAGGATTTCTGGCCCGTCGAATACCTTGGGCCAAAGCGGGCCAGCTCGGGCTAGAGGAGTGGTTACGAACAGAGGCGGGGTTTACCTGAGTCTGGAGACGACAGCGCTGGATGATTCTGTCAGCATTAAATAGGCTACTTTTAAAATAGTTTAACTCACTTTCATGTTTGAATGCCTTCTGTTTGTGATCCGATTTGGATTCTGATCACCGTAGCTATAAGGTAGAAATATTTATACGCGATGCAAAAGACTATGCGCGCATTGCGCGCTAACCATTACCATAGTAAACATAGTAAACGCTTGAAGATACGCATAGTAAAAAAACATGGTGAACGCTTGATGAAATCAGACCAATCATAAGGCTATCACAATCATGTTTTTATTCTATCTGTCAGTAGCCTACGTCTCGCTCTTTATATACCGGACTATCATAAAAAAGCTACTTTTTTTCGGGAGCTTCCTCTGTTTCTCTGACTGAAAATATAGCCGAGTCGAGAGAGTGCTAAAGCTCCGCATGTCGTGTTTTTGGTGGCATATATTTGTAGAAAGTATCATTCTTTCTAAATGTGATATATGTCCTGTAACTACCAAATAAACAGAAACAGCCTCGACTGAATAATGTAAGTGTCCTCTTTCTTTTGTGAAATAGACCTAACAGTAATTTATTTCTGTGTGACTAATGTGCAATTTTGACATAACTTAATTCATTATGATCAATGTATCACTTTTTATTGTAAACCTGTGGTAAAACATTGATGCTTGGGTTTTAAATATTCAAGTAAACAACAAAAATGCCAGCAAACCGCCGCTTTTATCATGTTTGTTTTGCGATGCACGCTCTTTCCAGTGATTTCATTCTGATTAGTTTTCTGATAAAACTTCCATTTGTTGGTGAAATGATGGGTTAGTGTGACGTTGTTTCAGAGAGGCGTGTTACGGGCGTGTTTTAGTGACGCGCTGTGGAGCTTCTGGCCCGGCAGTGGAAACGCAAGCCAGGTGCTACTGGCCCGAGGCTATTAGCCCGGCACGGCCCGTTTAAAGCCCTGGCCTAGCACTGGCCCGACAGTGGAAACGCGACTAATGATCCCCAGGGACAGCATTAGGTCTATCTCCTTCTTTAGTGAGGCCAGCAGGCGTTCAGGAATCCTGTAACTAAGTCTCCTCACTGAAGCACCCTCCTTAACAATAATGTCATGTTCAACCGTATCGGTCCTCCCAGGATTCTCCTGGAATACTTCGTAATTACAGATTTCTCTCACCTGACGCTGCTTTTCTTCGGAGAGGTGGTTGAGGTTGTGGTCCCCTGAAACCCCAGCTGAAGGCAAGTACTGTTCGTCCACTTCCTCCTCCTCTTGCACACCTTTAATAAGCATCACTTTTTGTTCAGGTCGCTGCACCCACTCCTTCAGGAGATTTATGTGAAGTGTCCTGCTTGACCGCGGCAGCCCTGGGGTTGCCACCTGGTATGTGGTGGGCCCAAGTTTCTTTAATACCGCAAACGGCCCCTGCCACTTTGCCAGGAGTTTGTTGTCATCACTGGGGAGGACCACCTTCTGTCCCGGGTTGAAAGATCTCTGCCGGGCTGACCGGTCATACCAGGACTTCTGCTGTTGCTGGGCCTCCACCATATGTGATTGGGCGAGTTCGCTCATCCTTTCCAGCCGCTCTCTCATCTGAACAACATGGGATATTATATTAATTGATTCCTGTTTCCCTTTGCCTCCCTCCCAAATCTCTCTCAGCAGCGAGAGAGGACCTCGTACTTCATGCCCGTACAAAAGTTCAAAGGGAGAAAAACCAGTGGAGGCTTGGGGTACTTCCCTGTAGGCAAAGAGAAGATAAGGCAGCCACTGATCCCAATCTGTACCACTGTCGTTGACAAATTTCCGGAGCATCTGCTTCAGGGTCTGGTTAAAGCGTTCTGTCAGTCCATCTGTTTGAGGGTGATACGGCGTGGTTCTCAGGCTCCTTATACCGAGTAACTGGTACACCTGTTTTAGCAGTGTAGACATAAAGTTAGTTCCCTGATCAGTTAGTATTTCAGAAGGGAGACCCATTCTGGAAAAGAACTGCACCAAACAGAAAGCCACTGATTTTGCTTTTATAGACTTAAGTGGAAAAACTTCAGGGTATTTTGTAGCATAGTCTGTTATGACCAGCATGTACCGGTTCCCTAATTTACTCCTCTCAACAGGACCCACAATATCCATTCCCAAGCGCTCAAATGGGGTGCCAATGATGGGTAAGGGTCGGAGAGGAGCTTTGGAGGGAGTTTTAGCTGATGTTACTTGGCACTGAGGGCAGCTTCTACAGAATTCAGCTACCTCTCTGCTTAAGCCAGGCCAGTGAAAATGACGTTTGATGCGTGCTGTAGTTTTGTGCTTACCCAGGTGGCCAGCCCAGGGAACAGAGTGCCCCATGGTGAGTATGGTATGTCTAGTCGCTTGGGGAGCCACTAACTGCAACACTGACCCTTGTTGACGGTAGAGCATGCCATTTTGCAGAATATACTCATCTTTGTTGGAGTCTTGCCCAGCTCCTGGCTCCTTTCCCTCTACTTTCTGAAAGAGAGACACTAAAGATGGATCAGCTTTCTGCATTTCGATTAGGTTCTCTGGTATTTGAAATCCTAAGGGTAACTCTGGTTCAGGATGGGTTGGTGGTTTCACCACTGTATGTTGGAACTTCTCCTGCCGTCTCTGTCTGCGAGTTTTCCGAGACTTCCCGGATGCTGGTTCCAACTCCTCATTGTAGAAAGGCAGGGTACATAGAGTCTCAGAGTAGTCATTGGATTTCGTTGCCTGTGCTCTGGTAACAACTGCATTACATTTTCGGCGTTGGTCTGACTCTAACAAATCAAACAGCACTGGGGGGTCTCTCCCTAGCACAGCAGGAAAAGGTAAGCCATCGACAACCCCAATATTCAACAGGTAGGTTTGCCCATCTACTTTTATGTACATGTCAGCTGTTGAATAGCTCTTTTCATCCCCATGTACACAACAGATAGGTATGGTGTCTTCTGTGCTAATTATATAGGGAGGTACAAACTTCCTGTGCACAAGTGTCTGATCACTTCCGGAATCAAGCAGAGCCTTGAGCATTATCCCATTAACTTCAATGTTTTTCATTTTAATAGACTGGACCTTCTTGAGCTCAGGTTCCTCCTGAGTTCGTGGTACAAAGCACATCTGAGTCATGTTAACTGAGTTTTTAGGGCACATAGGTTTCGTATGGCCTTCTACTCCACAAAAATAACAGATTGGCTTCCTCCCTAAGGATTTTACTGGTCTGTTAGCTGGTTGGCTTTCCTTCATGGGGAATTTACCCACCCCGGTGCCTGGATCGTGTGTTGGTTTGCGATTATCCTTCGCAGTTCTCCATGAGTTATAAGTCCATGGTTGTCCCTTCTTTCGGGCAGCCACAAAAACCTCAGCCAGTCTAGGAGCCTCCATGGCTGAATTTGGGTCGTGCTCTCGGACCCAGACCTGCAGCTCAGGAGACAACATTCTCAGATACTGCTCTAGTATCATCACTTCGCCAATTTCCTGGATGGTTTTACCCTTAGGCTGGACCCACTTTCCATAAAGCTCCTTGAGCCTTGCATACAACTCCTTGGGGCTCTCATCAGAGTTCACCTCTGTGGAGCGGAATCTTTGCCTGTAGGTCTCAGGGTTAATGTCATATTTAGCAAGAATGGCTGATTTTACCTGATCATAGTCAAGGGAGTCATCACTGTCCATATGAACATATGCACTTCTAGCTTTGCCAGTTAGTAATGGAATTAACTGAAAAATCCAATCAACTTTCTGCCACCTGCATGCTACAGCAATGCGTTCAAATGTAATGAGGAAATGTTCAATGTCATCATTATCAGTTAATTTTTCCAACCTGGGCTTATGTTGTGAGCAAGACTGACCTACCGAGGCCCCTGTTTGAGTGGTCATCATGGGCTCAGCTTGGTCTGGCAGAGGGTGCATAGTGGATGATTGAACCTCCCTATCTGGAGGATCAGAGTCGTCCGAAAGTGGATTTGGCACCACAGATGTCCGGGCCTGAACTTCTAACTGCAAAAGCTGAAACTGGTGTTGAAGAGCTTTAAAACGTTGTTCTTGTCTCACAGTTGCCTCATTCTGCTCTCGAGCCTCCTGCTGCCCCATGTGCGCCTGAAAAATGGCCATCAAGTCAGAGAGAGTTGGCTCCTTACCCTCTGTGTCCTCAGCCCCTCCTGAGGCTCCACCTTCTTCCTCTTCACTGGCTTGCTTCTCCAGGGCCACTGTAGACACACCAAGTCTTTTTCCACCTTTTCCCTTTATCATCTTTCTTCAGTGTTGGAGGGATCACCAACCAAAGAATCCAAAAAAAACTGGAAAAGGGAAGAGCAGAGAGAGAAAAAAAAAATCCTGTTTCCTCAACTGGATAATCCGACCGCTGCCACCAATTGTCACGGACCAAACAGTCCGGCAATGAGGAGAACAGGAGTTTTTGTTGAAAAATAGGGTTTTGTTTTATTTACCCAAAAAATATTAAACAATAGAAACCAAAATGTTAGCAACAAGGCCTATAAAAGAGGTCAACAAAATATAAGTATACTCAAAACAGCATACAACAAAACAAGATATGAACTAAACAAACTGACCTGCCTAAATGAGACACAAGGGAACATATATAGTGGCTTGGCCAAACCAATTTACACATAAGGGGAAACAAAATGGACGACAAATACCACAAGTAAAAAAATTAACACAAACTAAACCCAAAACCCCCCTCCGACATGCCAGCACATGGTATGTCTTAATTGGCAGGCCACAGGATATCACAGTCCTCCACCCTTGGCCACGCCTTTCTTCCCCCAGGACAGATCTCTCTCCAACATGGTAACAAAGAAACAATAATTAATCGAACAGAAAATGTTTACATAACCCTACAATGTGAAAATGTGTGCACTCCATTTAAACAGTGTATGGTTAAAGCAAATAAATGTATATTATAATTGAAATAAACTATATGATCTGTGTTTTGAAATCATGAATTGTTTGGGGTGTGGCTAACTGCAAAAAATAACTTAACCTGCATGCTTAACCCATGTGTGCTGGTATTACCATTGCTGGCTGTTACCCGGCCTTGCCTGTGTGGCCTTGGGCCATCACAGTCCACAACAATGTTTCAAGGCCCTCCAACTCACAATTTCTACCCAATGAAATATTTTAGAGCTTGGCATAACTAGAGGAATGTATATTTATGCATTATTATAAATAAGAAATAAGAAATATCTACACTTTTAGTTGTTTTAGCTAATTTTAATGCTTGCTTTGTCTTATTTTAAATAAATTAAGTCACCTTGAGGCCCCCTTGCAAGTTTGTTGAGGCCCCCTGGTTGAGAGTCACTGTTCTATTGGGTTGTCCTCACTGATTGTATGCAAGAAACATCCGATTCACAATATCACATTCGACTCATTTGAATAAGTTCTTCTTTTTAATAATTGGGTCAATCTTAAACTCATGATTTATTGGATTAAATTTTTTGAGAAACTTGCAGGACCGGTCTAAGACTTACTCACTGAACTGCACTTAATCTTAATTATTTGTGCGAGTGGCTGATATACTGAATCGTTAAATTCCTTTTTGTCCTAACCTTTTCTATTTATGTTGCATTGTACTGGTAATAGATAGCCCTGCTCACACGGAAATCTCATTGGTGCATAATTCTGCTCTGAATAACAGCATACCAATCATCTTATGTTGTCTTATTGGCTGTGACACAACGTGGAGGGACAAATTAAGTTTGTTGCATTGCACCTGGTGAGTATTCAGTGTAAACCAGCTGAAAAAATCACCATGGCTGGTCACCAGCATATGTTGTGCTGATATACCTATCAGGCTGCTTAACCCTATAAAGCCTACTATTGTTTGCTATACTGTTATAAAAATCTAGTTGATTACCATTACAAGCTATGAGAATTTCATCTTACTTTTTGGCCATATAAATAACAACATCTGCACCAAATTGCATATTTTGGGCCCTATTTTAACGATCTGAAACGCAAGTGTCAAAGCGCAAGTAACTTTGTGGGCGGATCCCGGCGCTGTTGCTATTTTCCCGGCGGGATAAATGCCTCTTGCGCCTGGCGCAAATCTAAAAGGGGTTGGTCTGAAGTAGCTTCATTATTCATAGGTGTGGTTTGGGCGTAACGTGAAATAAACCAATCCGAGCGTCGTCCAACATACCCTTTAAGAACAGGTGCGCATGTTGCATGGCGGATTGCTATTATAACGGCGGATTTACCAGGCGCGCGGCAGGAGCGGTTCACAGCCAAGGAGACCGATGTTCTCGTCAGGACCGTGTGAAAGACAGAGAAGCGACGTTGTATGGGGATGGGAGAAACCCACCCAAATCAGCGTCGGTTAAACAGGCGTGGGAGGAAAAAAACTACATTTTTTTTACATCTTCATGGACACCACAATGATTTCCCTCATGTGTTAATATTTTTCCTTGTTATAATGTATGATTTGCAAAAATAAAAACTGCTGCATCTGTGTTGATGAGAGAATCAAAGTGTATGCGCGTTGTGCACCCGCTACATTATGGCCAAGCATGCGCGCTTAAAATAGCATTATGAACAACGCGCCACTGACTTTAGACTAGATCTTTTCTGGTCAGTGGCGGAATTGTTTTCTGGAACTGCAAAATAGCACTAGGGAATGCTTGCGCCGAAACACGCCTCCTTTTTGCGCCGACCCGCCCAGGGAGCGCAAGTTCATTCCCTAGTTTATCGACGTGCGTCTGTGGAGGGAAAAGCCCGCTTTGCGCGGGTGCAAAATAGGAATGATACATGCGTCAGTGTACAAAGTCATTTGCGCCGAGTGCAAGATAGGGCCCTTTGTCTCAGTTTGGGCCTTTGAATAAAACTAAGGTGTTTTTTTGTTTTTATTCATGTGAGCTCCACATTCTCACTATACTAAATGGGTCATAAAAGCTTTTGTCTAAATTTTGTCAAACATTTCTGTGATTAATAAACTGTTCAATAAAAATATTATGACAATTATTTAAAGGGATACTTCAGGATTTAGCATTAAGCTTTGTATCAGTAGAAAACCAGGAGTATTTTCGAATTACCGTGCTTCCCCCCCTCATATCCCCCTGATATGAGCAAAAAATAAATTTGTACTCTGGAAAAAATCCTCAGATGACGCAAAAATCGTCATTTTGCGTCATCGGAGGATTTTTGTGCCAGAGGCTAAAGACTACAGCCAGTGTTCCGCATGTTTTCACCACGCCCATATGGGGCGGGATCTCACTCACAGAATGTAAAGAGAGTGTCAGCCATCTTTCTGTAGAAGCTACAGGCTCTTGCCTCTTGTGTAGAAAGTTTGTATAGTAGGCTAATCACGATGGCGGAAGGTAGTTTTGAAGTTGAAATGGCAGAAGGGGATTTCGAAGATCTGTTGCGAAAATCTGATGCTCGCGGCTACCTGTACGAGCCGCAATACAGCGATAAACAGTTGCGGGAGATGGAGGAACAAGAGCCGGAGCAGCTGCCTGCAGCAGGGGAGCGAGACCTGAGCCCGGCCAGACTCGAGCTGGGGCGGACTGGTGGTGTCAGTGCTCTCGCTGTGCGCCATGGAAACAGACATAGAGTCCTATTGCTGTCGCGAATCTCAGCGATGCCATTTTCTTCATTTTCGCTGAATCCGCAGAGCTTTGAGTGTAAAAGTGTTAATATTAATTATTTTTTTAATTAAAAGTTATAACTCACATTGGTTGTGGTTCTTTATATAAACCTTTGTGGTGTGTTCACACCGAACGCGAATTTAATTATTTGCACGAGTAGATTATACAAAGTCAATGCAAAGACGCAAATAGACGCATCATTCGCGACGCGTTTGCCGCGAACGTCTTCTGTGCAAGTTGAAAAATTTGAACTCGAGCGGAAGATTCAAGTGTCTAACTAGACGCGTATTTGACGCTCTATTCGCATTCGGTGTGAACACACAGTGTCACTAGAGTATGGATTAGCCTAGATAATGTATTAGCTTAGGGAAATAGTGATTTCAATTGGAGGAAAACAGTTCATATGCAGAGCAACTAAGCTACTCTGTTGACATGGTCCTGCCTTGCATTGCAATTTGCATCATATTTTTAATGTGAAAGTCTAAGTTGTGTTTTATACATTAGGCTAGTACATCTCGGTACAACCAATTTAGCACCATTTCGATGAAAATTTATCAAATAACTCACGATGTATCAAAGCAAGCCTAGTTGTATCCATTTTTCGGATTCTGCCGCCTGTAACCGGTAGGCGTGGTTTGGGAGTGGCCTCGTAAGGGCAGCAAAGCAAGTGCACTCTGGGAGTTGTTGTCTTTCAGCCACATGAGTAAAAAATACATTTTCTGCCTTTTCTCAGTCTAGAATGCTTCAATTTCAAAAATAATTTCATATTTCTACTACATAAATGACCAATATTAAATACACATTCATCTTCCCAGAGGTGAAGCATCCCTTTAATATATCAGGCTTCACAGGGTTAACTAACTTATCAGCATTGTCAGAACGAGTCTAGACTAGAAACTATACAACATAAACCAGCCGGGACCCCAACAGAAATAATAATGCTAGAGTCTAAAGCTTCTCTTTTCAGCGCTGAAAATGCATCCGAAACACAAACATACCTGTTTCTCTCCACTGGGTTTCCTGTGGGACAGTAGTAACTCCACGGCTCCCACCACTTCTTTGCGGATGGCGTAGAGCAAAGCATCTCCAGTGTTCACTCCGTGACCCAAAAGTAGCTCTATCACCTCAAGGTTCTCATTCTCAATAGCAATTAGCAACGCGCTGCGGCCTAGTGGATCCACACAGTTCACATCAATGTTGTAATAGACCTCTGCCTCACGCAGTGCATGCTGGACCCCTGCATAGTCGCCTTTTTCCACGGCCAAAAGGAATGAACGCTCCTCTAGTGACAGCTCTACCTCTGCCCGGACGATCTGTAGAGGGATCCGGTCCCGGTACGGAGAGTAGCTGCTCTTTTTGTAGTATAGATGTGACATGGGATTCATGATGGATGCTGCTAGAAGAAAGAAAAAAGTGAGATAGAGAAGGTATAATCAATTAATTTTCTCTAACAAACAGGACATAGGCACTTGATTTAAAAAAAAATTCATTACAAAAGTCAGACTACTTGCTATCTGTCCGTGGAAATAGTGTACATTTATAAATGATATATCGTATCATTCCACAAAAGTAATTTCTATGATCTTGAAATGCATTAAGATATGCTCGTTGAAGTTTAATTTGAGTACATTTCAATCAGAGATACTTGTAGCCGTGTGTGGGAAATTAATAGGTGACCTTTATGTTCACTACATCTACAAAAAGACTTAGGCCCGGTTTCACTTGTAATTCATTTTTAATACGTTTCCGGGAGTGACTGATGCTTCAAGTCATTTTTCTTAATGGCCACAACATGGTCACAAGCAACAGCTTTCTCTGTTATTATGTTCAGTCATCATAATTCAGCTAGGCCACAACTGAAGAGCCATATGCTATGCTTTTTGTGAAATACTAACCACACACATGTATACCTCAGGTTTCTATCAAAAGAAGTAGAGCAAATACATTTGTGTTGAAACATCATGGTGTTATGAGTACATTTAGAGTATCTTTAATGTCATTCTCATATTTATACAGATATTTATAAGTGTCTGTTGGAAGAGTGTATGGAAGGATTAATCAAAATCATATGCAGTCAACTCTTAAAGCTACATTGTGTAATTGTTTGCACTAGTGGCACCAAATGGAATTTTAAAAATGGTTGTTCAAACTAGGGAGATTTTGATTAATATACAAGTTGAACCTTCATTAAAAATATTGGGCCGGTGGAAACAATAGGTTCCTAACAAAACACACATTAGGACTGCATCCGATATCGCATACTTCACTAGTAGGCAAAAAACAGTATGTGACAAAAGAAGTATGTCCGAATTCACAGTACTCATAAAGGAATACGCAAAAAGTACCTGGATGACCTACTACTTCCTACGAGATTCTGAAGTGTACATACATTTTACTATCCCATGAGGCCTTAGCCCACGGGAGAGGATTTGTGAATGGCAGTGAAGAGATGCAATTGATGCTGGTAGGTCACATGATAATGACAATATTGCTAAAGTAGTACGTCTGGATTGCAATCATACTACATACACTCATACTATACTTTTTTCAGCGGTCTTGAAGTAATTACTTATTCAAAATAAGTACCAACTGAAGAGAGTAGGTGATTTCGGACGCAGCCTATCCACTAAGGAAGACAAGATAATAAACTGATAATAACCCAACTTTTCACATCCACACACTCTTAAGTGACAAAGACCGCAAGTGTAAATACTGAGTCAGGTGAGTCCCAAAATCGGACTGCCTAAATCGATTACTTTTACATTTAGTTGTCAAAACAAAAAATTAAACTAATTAAACGTATTTGATTGCTATGTGTGGACACAATTGTGGTTTATGCAGAGGATAATACAGTATTTGCACATACACTACCGTTCAAAAGTTTGGGGTCAGTGAGAATTTTATTTTTATTTTTGGGAGGAAAGAAATCAATACTTTTATTTATCAAGGAATAATTAATTTGATCAAAAGTGACAGTAAAGACTTTTATAATGTTACAAAAGATTCTAACCCTAACCCTATTAATCAAAGAATCCTAAAAAAAAAAAAAAAAAAAAACTGTACAACTGACAGACCAACAACTGTTTCAACATTGATAATAATAATAAATGTTTCTTGAGCATCAAATCCTCATATTATACTGATTTGTGAAGGATCATTTGACACTGAAGACACTGACACTGGTGATGTTGAAAATTCAGCTTTGATCACAGGAATAAATTACACTT
Source organism: Rhinichthys klamathensis goyatoka (assembly GCF_029890125.1). NCBI lineage: Eukaryota > Metazoa > Chordata > Actinopteri > Cypriniformes > Leuciscidae > Rhinichthys > Rhinichthys klamathensis. The sequence continues at coordinate 111,757 of NW_026606746.1, forward strand.
TACTATATATTCACACAGAAAACAGCTGATTTACACTGGAATAATATTTAATACTATAACTGATTTTTGTTGTATTTTTAATCAAATAAGCGCAGCCATGGTTAGCAGAAGAGAATTCTTTTAAAAGTATTTAAAATCGTACCGACCCCAAACTTTTGAACGGTAGTGTATATAAAATGTTAAATGAATATTATTTACAACTATTTCGTCGATGGACAGAATCTGTGGAAATGCTGTCGAGGTGAAAAAAAAAACCTGTAAAATTTTTTTGAAGTGGGACTTGGAAGAACCTCTAATTGTGCCTTTCTAGTGTAATTCCTGTGGGTGTAGTTCGTAAAACTTGGCTGTTGGCTCCATGTAAACAGTTTGTTATGAGTAGTTACGTCACATCTTTCCCATGGTATTCCGGATATCTAGATTTACATTTTTAGCTGGCCATGATATTAACTTAAAAATCGGATAGAACTCGCTACATACAGTGTAGGTGAGCAATACTAAACAATTGAAACATTTCTCTTTCAATTATACACACTGAAGGTTGACATTATTGTTTGTGGTAATCAACAGGACACGTATTTCTTTTTTGTTTTGCTCTCAGTTTAGTGTTATTGGTAAGCAAACCAGTAGAATTCAAAATTTTCCAGCTTACCAGCAGTTCATCTCTACTCATTCCAAAGTGTACCGATCAGCAATGAAAGATATCCCTCTAATTTCAGAATAAATGGGAATACTTGAGTAATTACTGTGATTGACTCGGTGATGATGTTGTGTCTTGCTTTGATCTTCTTCTCTGAAGAAGATGAACAGACACACCAGGTGGCGTCTTCCATATGGTCTCGCTTCAGCTGACACCACATATGCACACACACACACTTATCAGCACATTCAGACTCATTAGCACCCAATTTACACGTTGCGTTGAATTTTATATTATGGGGTCTAACCAGTGTCTAATAGATGCAGATCCTCTAATCCACTAATAACATAATGTCATGTTATTTATTATGTCTGTTTTTACAATAAGTTTACAATATTGTAACACTTTACAATAAGTTCATTTATTAAACATTAGTTAATGTATTATTAACTAACATGAACTAACCATGAGCAATACATTTGTTACTGTTTTTGTTAATCTTTGTTAACGTTAGTTAATACAAATCCAGCTGTTAATTGTTTGTTCATGTTTGTTCACAGTGCATTAACTAATGTTAACAAGATTTTAATAAAGTATTAATAAATGTTGAAGTAAACATTAACAAAGATTAACAAATGCTGAAGAAGTATTGTTCATTCTTAGTTAATGTTAACTAATGTAGTTAACTAATGAACCTTATTGTAAAGTGTTACCTGTTTTTTTTTTTTTTTTTTTTTTACAGGGGAAGTAACTAATACTTAATTTAATAGCATTATTTTAGCTTGTCAATTTTTGTCAATTGCATTTGCACTTAAAGTTGGCATGAAATAGAAGTATTATGTAAATTATTTATCCATGCATGTTTCTTTTTTTTTTTTGCTTGTATTTTTAAATCAAAATATAACTCATGATGAAATGATAGACTTCTTGACATGCTGGACTTCTCCAATCATTTAGTCTGCTTAAACTCCGCCCCCACCGTCGACCTCAAGCTCACATTCACATCTGCAACCATCCAATCAACCACCAATGAATTGCCCTACTTTTTTCTTTTTTGATAATCACTTTCAATCAGATCTACGTCACAATATGGAAGAAAATATCTACTTCCGTTACATAGCGACTTTCAGAAAGAAAGCCTGTGGTCCCTAACAATAATTTTAGCAAATAACAAGTTGCAACTTTATCACTAAATCCAAGTTTCTTTTTCTCAACCTCTCTAAATATCCACACCATGTTAATCCGATGCTGGTGAACACATCAGTGCACTTGCCCCCACTGCAGCTGGTACACCCACACAGCTTTCTGCTCCTTAATGCTAATTTTTAGATACTGGATAGGCGCATGCACAGGCGAACAGTTCCAGGATCAGTGATGTTTTCTAAATGGATTTTGGTTGCTTTAGGAAAAAAAAAAAAAATCTATTGTGTTATTTTGACCCAAATTTGACTGAAAGTTCATTGTACGTAATAGAAAAAAAAGTTAGGTGAGCTTAATAACTGATTATATAAAGATGAACTTAAAATGAATAAGTTGCAGCAGTAGTTCCAACCATGTTTTTGTGTCAGACTGAATAAAGAGCATGATTGTTGAAAATAAGTGTTATTTTGTGTGTTTTTGCAAAAGATTAATATGTGATGTGTTGGGATTCAAAGGGGTAACTGATTACCTAAATTATGAATGTCTAAGACATGAATACACGCTTTCTGTCAAATGTGGAGTGTCGGAGTTTAAGCACACTAAATGAAGACTGAGTTATGTAATTTTGCCTAACATTATAAGGTTCAATAAAATTAAAATTTTAAAAAATAAACATACATGAGTAAGCGTTCACAATATAATCTATATCATTCATTTATGAAATAGATGGGAGGAATTTTCCTTATTTTGCATTCTTTCTTTAGGCTTCTTTTACTTTCATGTGGTTGCTGTATAAAGATTTCTAACAGTCGATGACCCATAAACTTTACCCTGCTTCTAACCCTGATGAGAAGATAAAGGGAAGGCATGCTTTGGACAGCCTCAGTGACTCCACTACAAAGCACCACTCTGACCGAGCAATTATCTCTGCAGTCTAATCGCAGATGGCTTAATTGTGTAATTAATCTGTGGTTCTCAGTCCTCTAAGGGCTGCTTATCTCTGAGGAATATCATTAGAGTATAAGCTGGGCCAAACATTAGCTGATAAATTAGACGTAAACTAAGTGTGCAGGACATTCCCCAGTGATCCATCTGAAGTGGACTGCGCTTCTCTGGTTGGAATGAGTGCCATTCTGGAATGCCTTAACTTAGTGATACTTCCTTCAATAGTATCTAACAAAATCATTCATTTATTTACTGCACTAATAAACCGCAATAATGATATTTCAGAATAATCTGAAATATGTATTTTTTTTTTTTTACAGTACCAGAACAGTATATGAAATATTTTACAAAAGAACAGTAGGTCACTAATCAATTTGTCAGAATCCTTTATACAAAGTAAATTTTGGTCTGTCTGTGTAAGATGTGGATCACTGGGGTTTGCTCAAACTTGCGAAGTCCATTATAACTTGAGTTCATGCTATCATTATTAAAGCACAAGGGGGAAATGCCAAATGGGTTCCTCAAATCCAGCCCTGGAGGGCCACTTTCCTGCAGAGTGTAGCTCAAACACACCTACCTGTAATCTTAGTAACTGTGAAGACTTTGATTAGCTTGTTCAAGTGTGTTTTATTAGGTCTGGAACTGAACTCTGCAGGGCAGTGGCCCTCCAGGACCGGATTTGAGGAACCCTGAAACCATTTGCATTTTTCAAATCAACTTTTGACTACATTATTTTAATGCTGATAATGCAAAAAAAAATGCTAACCAGCAACATTTTCACTAGTAGTCTCAGGCTTTTTGAACCCCACTGTAACATTGTCTTGCAGAATTAGCTTTTTGTTTTCCCTGTTTTTAACCGCAGTAAAAAGAAACAAACTGTGCTCTGAGGGGAAATAACTTTAACTTCACCGATCAATGAAAAGCCGCTGACGAGGTCCGAATGGGCACACTGATTAAATCAATACATCGATGAGTATTTTCCAGATTGGATCAGACAGAGAGTATGGATCTCTCAGGAGAAACCTCAAGAGAATCAAACACAGACGCTCATAAGAATTCATTTGGGCTTGTCTGGTCCTTTGAGATGAGTAAATTAATTTTAAAATGGCCCTGACACAGCACAGTTGTGTCTTGAGGGCAGTTTCCGTGAATTATGGGAAGCAGGGAGATTAGCGCATATAGCTTAGGTTGTAACTAAAGAGGAACAAGCTGGCAGAGATATGGCATGCAACTGGGAAGACATTTACGGGTATTAGAGACATCAGAAATGTAAGCACGGCTACAAAACAACAGCCGACTGCGAAGGATGCCACGTTTACGCCACTGTAATCCAATTAGACTCTTTTCTGTGATGTGTGTGTTGAGAGAGAGAGAGAGAGACAGTCTAAACCCGTCTGGAAAGACGAATAAGAAATTGAAAAAAAAAAAATCCTTAGCCTCTATCTGTCTATATATCAGTCTATCTATCTGTCACTCTGTATGTCTGTCTATCTGTCTTACAACCAAGACCACATTCAACTTCAATTTTTTAAAAGCAACAATAGAGAATTTCTTCTGTTGTTTTTCTGATGTCGTAATTTATTATCGTGGTCAATATGTCGGGCCCTACAGTTAACATTTAGAGGAAACCTCTGTCATTTTTTCCATTACCCATTCGACAAACCCTAACAAACACTGACAGGCAGACGTATAATGAAAATTTAACATACGTCTGAGAGGAAGGAAAATGCTTCCTCCTGTCAGATTCTCTAACAATACAAAGTGACAGCTCACCTCACCATTATATCTTTTCCTTTTAGCAAACTCAGCCATGTGCTCCACCATCATGTCATAAAGCCATGAGCAAAGCTTTGAGGGTGTTTGGGAAATCTTTACATTTTTATGAAGAGCTAAGCTCTGCAATCTCTTGTGATCCAAAACAAACTCGCGAAAGACAAGCATGGAAACATCTCCGCCTTGTCTGGTGTAAAGCATGCAAAGACTGGAAGGACTATGCCTGTTTTTCCCAGCATATTTCACATATAAACATTAAAAGCCCAGATCTGCTTCTCCAAATGCTCATCTGACAAGGAGGAAATGGGCTATTTTTTGTAAATTACTGTAGCTGCTTTGCATTACATTATCAAACATGATCAAAGATATTCTTAGCTACATTCCTGGCATATATGCTGCCAATCCTGAAATCTGTTGTTTTCTCTCATTAGAGCTATTATTATTATATATTATTAAAAATCGGCTCTAAATTCAGTTATCTGTACGCTTTAGGACAACATGATACGCTTTTCTTTTTAATCTCCCAGTCATACCTGAATGTATTCCCAACAGCCTGTCTCCAGTTTAACCTTTTAGTGTAATAGATAATCAGTCTCCCTGTCGTTTGTAACACATAAACACACACGCAAACACAATTTTCTATCATTTATCCACGTCAACGAACTCGCTGGTCTATGGAAAGGCTGTTTAATTCAGTAGCAGCGATAATTACGGGAAAGAATAAGCCACGAGTGAGTTCATCTTGTGAGTCATTTCCAGGGTTAAGAGCTGTGCGCCGTGACATATGGAGACGCTGTGGCAGTGATATAGAGCATCGGTGTGAGAGTTTAATATGCCAGGCACGTTGGGTTACTCTCCTCTCCGTGAACTTATAGGCGATACTTCAAAGCCATGCTTTTGTCATGTCTAAAGAATGTGTCATCGATGTGAGATGGGATCAAAGTTTCTGATTTGTGTGTCTGCAGCTCTGTTTCACAAGCGAGCATCTAGTGCAGCATCCTAAAGAGTGTAGAACCTCAAACGTTACTGATTTGGAGCACTCTATCCATGTGCCAATAGCTCGTCTCACATGAAACGCATGGGAGACTCGACTCAGAATTGACTCACTGGAGACATTAGCATGAAATTATAAGCATTGAAATCACAAGTATTGGGTACAATAATATTTTTATAATTACATTAATTACTATGTAATAACTATAATAACTATTTTTAGTGATACATTGCCAAATTGAATGTGGGTCTGGAGCACATAATGCCTTTTATAGGCAGGTTTTTTTATTGGATATTATTCTTACTGTACATTGGCTGTGTGTAAAGTGTGATTTTGCAAAGCATTTTAACTGCCGTTTGTCTTTGTCTTTTTGCTGTACTGCATTTGAAAACTGCAGAGTCTATATCAGAACCACTTATCATAGGTGACTGAAGAAAAAAAAAAAACATAATTTGACAGAGATTAATTTACCTTGCAGCAAATGTTACTGATGCTATACAGCAAAATTTGAAATCAAATTTTTGTTATACCAAATTTGATTTCCAAATTAAATTAAATTCCAGACTCACTAAAGCTTCTCTGGTAATATAATATAATGTATTGAAACAATTGTTTAGATAGGACATGGTCGGTCATTTTTAGGCTTTAGATTTTGATTAGACTGTTAATCAAATTTAAACTAACATTATATAACTGAAAATAAAACACCAATTTATGTTTTCCCAAACAGGCTAAATGTGTAGACTACCTTTGGCATGAGGCATTTAAAAAGATCTATTTTGAAATCACGCGGACCAATAATTTAAACATTAGATGTAACAATGCCTCCAAAGCATTTTTGTCATGACCAAAACAGTAGTACATTCAGCATTTCCAATTATGGCACACTATTCTTGCTAAAGAGCACTGGCAGTTTCAGTAATGAGCTCTGATTTGATATAAACCACGTAAGCAGCTTGTATGAGTCTGGGCTTTGATGGAGGTGACTTCTTCCGTCTCAAACACTCCGTCACAGCAAAGCCAGACAGCATAAGCCACCAGACACCCTGCAAATGTATTAGATTTATTATCTTCTCACTAAGTAAATCTGACCTTCTCTCATTGTCCATTTTTCTCTTTTTCCTCTCCCACTCTTTCACTGTTTTTTTTACCACTGTACCTTTTGAAGAATCTATGCTTTGCTTGGTGCTAATAAGTCTGTTTGATCTTCTTCATGTCCTGAATGATGCCCAAGGGCACACAATGTCAAAATAAGCAAGAGGAATCAAGGATAAGAGGTCTGGAGAACTTATCACACGCGTTTTCCCTCGTTGTCCTTCAATAACTCTTTTTGATTGCTTTAGCATCCTTAAAATCACTTACGGGTGCACTGTACTAGGATGTAATATTTAAGGAAACATAATATTTTTTTAAACTTTCCGATAATTTATTGATCATTCTATAATGAGAGATTGCTAAAAGCATGACGATCCACTGTTTTTGGAGACCTGTGAGCGGGCCAGTAAATACACACCTGCATTTGCTAAATCCCAAATCTGTTTGTCTTATGTAATGCACCATTAAGCGATGTAATCTTATTTTAGAGACTAGGTCACTCACTTATAATCAAGGGTTTGAAAGGTTGTACCCTGATGGGTCCTGTGCAATTTCATTACAACCATGGAGATGAAAAACTGGGGACAAGGTTAAATTGATCCCTGGAGACATTAGCCCAAATGAACCCTGGCTTACAAACTCAAAACGTCTCTCATATCCCAACAAACTGAATGTTATAAAGTAAAGATTTTTTCTGTTACTTCCTAATAGTGTTGCTTGGACCAATTTCCTTTTTCCCCCCCTGAGCTAACCTTGAGGCAATGTGCATGGACAGTCCAAACCCTGTCTACTTCGGTTTCCACTCAAAACAGCACCTGGAACGAGTGTATAAACCGTTGGTCACACTCCTCAACGCTTAGAAATGGCCAGATTTTAAGGTATCTGCACACACATCCCATATCTGTACTAAAATATACTAAAATGTACTAAAATATGCCACTGACCCATCTCATCTGACCCATCCAAACCAGCTTTATTTCATAATTTATGGGGTTTTTTTCATTTCTATTCATAATTTCTTTTTTTCCCCTGAACTTAGAAACAGCATGTTCTCACAGATATACATCAGGAATAGTTAGCAGGGGAGCAAATACATAGTAAACAGAAATTGAAGAAATTAAAAAAAGGGGTGGGGGAATGAAAAGAGAACTATGAGCAAAACCTCAAGTCCTTAATTTAAGCACACGAACCAATAACACGGCAGAATCATATATGTATATGATTGTATAAAAAAAACGGCAGCTGTGGTTGCCTGAAATTTACCGTAAAAAATAAGCTAGCAACATTTTTAGGTTTTACAAATTGAACTTGAATTTACAGTAAAAACAAATTTATTCATTAACTGATATAATGTTCATTTGCCAACCGATTGAAGTACTAATATCTGGTTTGTACATTTGTAATACACTGACAACCAACAAAAACAGGTGATGAGAAAGTCAAATGATGAATCAAAGCTCATCACAAGTAGCTTTTCCACAAACTGAAAGGATGAATACTAATATAAAGAAGGTGCACAGTGTCATTCACACAAACAATTAACACCATATCATGGTAACACACAACATAAAAAAATGCAGTAACATTAATTTAACAAAATTATGAAACCATTAGAAAAAAACTAAGAAGAAACATAGTTATTTCAACGAAAATACATAAAATGTGAAGTGTCACAGGGAGTTCAGGGAATGTCAACAGTGTTTTACTGTAAAATTAAACGGTTAGATCTTTTTTACTTACCATATAGTACGGAAACGTTCTGTTAACCAATTAACAGATTTTCACCGTAGTATTTTTATAGTCTTTTACCATTACAGTCCTTTACCGTTTATCATTTCACAATAATTTCTTACAGTGCTTGTTGGTCATTGTTATGTACTATTCTTGAAATTGGGCTCCATCTTGCCTCAAAAGTGTTTGACTGAAGTCTATGGGAGTAAGTTATTTGTTCCATTCCATAAATCTCTCGGACTCTTTGGACCCACTGTTCATATGGTTCTGTGCATCATAATTCATAAACATAAACTTAAATGGTCACGAATGCTTTGGAATGCATAGCTAAGGTTGGAAAGCACAAATGTAATTACTTTTTTACACTTTAATTTTTTTTAAGTGCTTTCCAGCCTGTCTGTTTTCCAAAGCATTCATGATAATTTAAGTTTAGACAATTTACTGTAAAGCAGATATACTGAAAAGAAAATTCACAGGATGAATTTTGAGTGTTTAATTTTTTTAATGTTGCCAAATTCTAAAATACTAAATATAAAATACTAAATTATGTCATAGGGGAAAAAGGGCAATAAAAAAACGTGTCAAGTGTCCCATACTGGGACACTGACAGCTAACAGGCTATACAATTTTACAACAAAAATTCTACATTAATAATATCTGTGCAAATGCACCTTTTGTGATATATATAACTTCAGTTCCAGCTTCTGTTCCGCAGTGTAAAGTTGACATGCATTAATTCATGCCAAAAAGAATGATATTTGTTTACATAACCATTACAATCTAAAAAGTTGAACTCAAACCAACACTGCTGCATTATGCTCTTTTAGGATATCTCTTTTAAGATAATGGAACCCAAATACTATACAAGACACAGACACAATTACAATACAATCTAATGATGTTAGACTCTATTAACTAAACGGAATATAAATGTTACAACAACTATCATTTGAAGCCTTGGTGACAATTACCTGTGAAATATTACTAGCTTCCCCAAATCATTAATGATATGCATTGAAAAAATGCTTAATTAATATTTTACAGACCAAACTGTTTTGCTCACAGCAATTTATTTTCCCTCAGCTCCCTTGAGGCAATGAGCATGGTCAATCTATTGGGACAAAACCTGTCTACTTCCTAACCTCTGTTTCCACACGTGACAGCGCCTGGAACGAGTGTATAAATCTTTGATCACACTCTATAGCCCTCAGAGAGCAGTGAGTATCAATAATTATCCTGCAGAAAGCTGTGCCTCGCTACTTAGCAAGTCTTAGATGCATTAATGCATGCATTTTCTTTTCTTTTTTTTTGCATAACCATTATAATCTGGCATTTTGAATAGATACAGACTGATAATCAGTTTGACCAATATTTGTCCTGATAATCACTCTTTTCAAGTAATCAGCCGGATAAATGATGACACTTGGTTGGTCACTAATATGGAAAATCACCCAACAACAATATTCGCAAGAGCAACTAATTTAATGTATTGTTTGGAAAATGGCTTCTTAAATAACAGCCAGAGAAGTGCGAATTGTGTAGTTTAATATTCAGACAGCCCTAAACCATCTAGATCACAAATCTTTGAATAAATATCATAATAATACATTATTCAGAAGGCATATCATTTTTTTTTTTTGTATTATGATAATTATGAGTCAAAGCAGGAAAAATAATAATAGTTAAAAATCTGTAATGCGTATCGTTATATTGGACACATCAAAAATAATCTGTATTGGTATCGTCATAAAAAAGCAATAGTGTGCGATCTCGAAGTTGAACTCAGACCAACACTGCAGCATTAAAGCATCCATGCAGTAATCAGGATCGTTTAAGATGATGGAAGAACAATACATCATTACAAGATAATATCCAAGTTGTTAGAAGACCCTTTAAGTAAACAGAACATAAATGTTGTGATAACTCTTATCGAATGAACTGGTCTCAATTGGCTGTCAAATCTCAAGAAGCTTCCGCAATTGAATAAAATCTGCATGAAAACGCTTCATTTAGGTACTTTGCAGACCAGGTTTCCGTGGCCAGTTGTGTGATGATGTCCATTTTTGTTGATAAAGCGCACGCACTGACACCTGCATATGTAGGTACGAAGGCGCTTGTGCGCTTTCACTTTTGCGACGCATCAAATGATGCTCGACAAAAGACGCTTAGAACTTCAATGCGAATGCAACCCCCGTATCGCTTACCTGATGCGTCTTACTATGTGGATATTCAATCGCACCTTGTATTAAACAAGGGGTCTCTGAGGAGGGTGTTCCGTGCTCCTCTTGTGTGGCAGGAGAGTCTGGAATACTATTTATCTTTGGCGTCCTCACAAGATCCACATATTCCCCATTTAGAGCCAGTGAAGCGCGTGCGGCGAATGTACAAGCCTTTTTTCTTTCCTCTATTTTCCTTTCTCGATCTCTCACACATGCATTAACACGCATAGCACACACGCCCCAGTGGGCTCTCCACGCGTAAACGCCATGAGGTGCATCCCTGACTCCAATGCGCATTTCATCGCTCCTGATTTTAGTGTATTCAAACCAGCGCAGTTCTTACGGCACATAAATATTAAGGTTTGGCCAACAGAAAGGCTGTTTAACTCACATTGCCGACGGACGCTAGAAACAGGTGGTTTTGCAAATCTCCGACGTCTTCTTCCAAAAGTGCGGAGCGAGGAATATTTCAAAAGAACAAGTGCGTCTCGCGCTCGTATGGCGGCATCTTGTCTTCATATTGGGCTTCGCGGCAGCAGCAAAGATTCCAGCGTTCGCGCGCTGCGGTTGTCATGGTGTCAGACTGAGGGATGCTGCCGTGGCGCTTGATTAGTGACATCACACAACCGTTAGAATTGCTACAAGTTTTCTTTTATTGGTTATTAACACTTACGGGGTTTCCCTTCTTATAATTTAACTCTTAAATGTTGGAGATATATGATTTTACTGCAATATTAAACCTTTTAAAAATGGGAATGATTCTGTTAGAGGAATAGAAAATCTTAGAATGAAAATGTTGTCGTTTTTTCAGCCGTCATTCCAAATCCCTATGCATTTTCTTCTGTAGAATACAAAAGGAGATGTTCTGAAGAATGTTTTTGCTGGATTTTTTTCTCCATTCCACAAAAGAATATCGTAACCAGGGGTTGTCACAGTGTCTGTTGTGTTTCCACTGGGTGTCCACTAGATGTCTCCTTCCTGTCTCCATTCATCCTGGAACCACATTTCCCATAATCCTTGTTTGTTCCCATCACTTGTGATTGCACCCAGCTATTCCCATTTATGTTGTTAGTGTCTGTGCATAAATACCTTGTCTGTGTTAGTTCATGTCACGGAGTCATTATTGTATGTCACTCGTCTACGCTAAGGTCTGGTTTCAAGTTTGTTCTCGCTTGTTTTGTTTATTTGTTCGCTGACTGATTAAATGGTTTTCGACACTGGCATGGATGACTACGATTCTGATTATTTGGACTTTGACTCTTGCATGGATGACGATTATTTGGATTGCCCTGATTACCATGTTGCTGCGTTTGGATCCACCCATTTCTCTGCTAGCGATCGTGACAGAATGACTCCGTCCGCAAATGGATCCAGCAGCATAAACATTTTGCAGGCTTTTGCGTTTGTGGTCCGTCAAAGGGAGGAGGCCACGACGCTCAGGTTTCCTAAAGATCTTTCGTTCAACGACAGAGAGTCTTTTAGAGGAGAGCGTCTGGCCAGATTTCCGGGGACCCGTGGAGCTCGCAGAGGAGGAAGTACTAGAGGTGAGCCCCGGACCCAGTCTATAGTTCGGTCCTCCTTCGACCATGGTCCGGTAATGCGCAGCCCAGAACACCCTTCGCCGCGGGTCCTGTCCTGTCCTGAACCCGCACTTCACCAGCGGAAACGGCGGACGAGGAGGAAGACCCCTAGCCTCTCCAAAGACCCGGAGGCCGTGTCCCAGCAGCCCGCCGCTTTTCTGGAGGCTGATTTGGAGATGGTTCACGTCCCGTCTGCCCAGTCAGAGACTGTTCACGTCACGTCTGCCCAGCCAGAGACTGTTCACGTCACGTCTGCCCAGCCAGAGACTGTTCACGTCCCGTCTGCCCAGCCAGAGACTGTTCACGTCCCGTCTGCCCAGCCAGAGACTGTTCACGTCCCGTCTGCCCAGCCAGAGACTGTTCACGTCACGTCTGCCCAGCCAGAGACAGTTCACGTCACATCTGCCCAGCCAGAGACTGTTCACGTCCCGTCTGCCCAGCCAGAGACTGTTCACGTCCCGTCTGCCCAGCCAGAGACTGTTCACGTCCCGTCTGCCCAGCCAGAGACTGTTCACGTCCCGTCTGCCCAGCCAGAGACAGTTCACGTCCCGTCTGCCCAGCCAGAGACAGTTCACGTCCCGTCTGCCCAGCCAGAGACTGTTCACGTCCCGTCTGCCCAGTCAGAGTCGGATCAGGAAATACCCTTTCTCGCAGCCGGGGGTCTACTGAGGGACTATTTGGAGCGTTTGGCTCGGATACTGGACATGCCTGTGTTCACTGTTCCAGAGCCGGAGCCAGTGCCCGTTCCAGAGCCGGAGCCAGTGCCCGTTCCAGAGCCGGAGCCGGAGCCAGTGCCCGTTCCAGAGCCGGAGCCGGAGCCAGTGCCCGTTCCAGAGCCGGAGCCGGAGCCAGTGCCCGTTCCAGAGCCGGAGCCGGAGCCAGTGCCCGTTCCAGAGCCGGAGCCGGAGCCAGTGCCCGTTCCAGAGCCGGAGCCGGAGCCAGTGCCCTTTCCAGAGCAGGAGCCAGTGCCCTTTCCAGAGCAGGAGCCAGTGCCCTTTCCAGAGCAGGAGCCAGTGCCCTTTCCAGAGCAGGAGCCAGTGCCCTTTCCAGAGCAGGAGCCAGTGCCCTTTCCAGAGCAGGAGCCAGTGCCCTTTCCAGTGTTTGTGTCTGTTCTTGTGGCTGTTACAGTTTTAGTGTCTATTCCTGAGCCGGAGCCAGTGTCTGTTCCTGAGCCGGAGCCAGTGTCTGTTCCTGAGCCGGAGCCAGTGTCTGTTCCTGAGCCTGTTCTAGTGTCCCCAGACAGGATGGCCGCCGCTGGGTCGGTGTCTGTTGCTGTTCCTGAGCCGGGTTCTGTTGCTGTTCCTGAGCCGGGTTCTGTTGCTGTTCCTGAGCCGGGTTCTGTTCCTGTGCCGTGGTCGCCTTGGTCGTCTCCGCCGTGGCCGCCTGAGGCGTCTTCAACGCCGTGGCAGCTCGAAGGACCTGCCCCGTTCCGGCCGCCTGCACAGCCGGATCCGCCCTGGCCGCCCGAGGGAAATTCTCCGCCCTGGCCGCCCGATGGGTCTTCACCGCCCTGGCCGCCCGATGGACGGTCTGTTCCACCCTGGCCACCTGAAGGGTCGTCTCCGCCCAGGCCGCCCGATAAACTGTCATCCCCTGTGTCCATTCCCTCCCATGGTCCTGGCCCTCCATCCCTCCCCCTGATTCCCCACAGTTCCGCCTCCCTCCTGGACTTTTGTCGAGTTGTTTTTTTTTGTCATGGAGCGTCTGGTAGCCGCTCCGTAGAGGGGGAGTTATGTCACAGTGTCTGTTGTGTTTCCACTGGGTGTCCACTAGATGTCTCCTTCCTGTCTCCATTCATCCTGGAACCACATTTCCCATAATCCTTGTTTGTTCCCATCACTTGTGATTGCACCCAGCTGTTCCCATTTATGTTGTTAGTGTCTGTGCATAAATACCTTGTCTGTGTTAGTTCATGTCACGGAGTCATTATTGTATGTCACTCGTCTACGCTAAGGTCTGGTTTCAAGTTTGTTCTCGTTTTTGTTCTTGCTTGTTTTGTTTATTTGTTCGCTGACTGATTAAATGGTTTTCGACACTGGCATGGATGACTACGATTCTGATTATTTGGACTTTGACTCTTGCATGGATGACAATTATTTGGATTGCCCTGATTACCATGTTGCTGCGTTTGGATCCACCCATTTCTTTCGTGACAGGGGTGTATTACCAGTCATATGAACACCAAAAAAAAAACAGCTTAATGTTCCATGACAATTAAAGCCACACACTATAAATATGATATAATTAGACTATACAGACTCTAAAATACTAGCCTACATGTTAACAAGTTATCTTATAAAACATTTTAAAGAACAGCAAATGTAAATTTAGGCTAGCCTACTGTAAAATAATGTATTATTTAAATTGCTATGATTTGGAATTGCAGGAATTGTTCACTCAAAAATGAAAATTCTGTGATCACTTTAGATCAGGGTCTGATTCTCATTATTAACTAACTATTTAAGTCCCCCTGTGGTCAATAATTGTATCCCTTAAAATTCATCTTTTATCACCAAAATGACACATTTAAAAGTTTTTTTCTTGAAAAACATTCTTCATGCCTTAAAGGGACACTTCACCCATTTGCATTAAGCTTTGTATCGTTAGAAACCCAGTCATATTTTTGAATGGTCGTGCATTATTCCCTCATTTTTCCCTGAGACAGGAGAAATAAGGATTTCAGTGTTGCAGTTCCTGCTTATAATGATGTAAAAATCATCATTTTGCATCATTGTAAGCAGGAAGTCGCTGAGACTACAACACTCGTTCCTTATTTTCCCAGGGGGTGGGACCCACTCATGCTACAGATCTATTACAGATCAGTGGGTGGGACTTTACTTTCTGAAACTAAAAGCAATATCCTCCATCTTGTTTGGAAGCTAAGCTAACAGGCGCTGTGGAGCCAGATGTGAAGTTACGACAATGGCGAAATGTATTCAATATGATAAGGATTTTCACGCACAACCATTTCTAGGGTTTACAAAGAATGGTGTGAAGAGGGAAAAACATCCAGTATGTGGCAGTCCTGTGGGCAAAAATGCCTTGTTGATGCTAGAGGTCAGAGGAGAATGGGCCGACTGATTCAAGCTGATAGAAGAGCAACTTTGACTGAAATAACCACTCGTTACAACCGAGGTATGCAGCAAAGCATTTCTGAAGCCACAACACGCACAACCTTGAGGCGGATGGGCTACAACAGCAGAAGACCCCACCGGTTACCACTCATCTCCACTACAAATAGGAAAAAGAGGCTACAATTTGCAAGAGCTCACCAAAATTGGACAGTTGAAGACTGGAAAAATGTTGCCTGGTCTAATGAGTCTCGATTTCTGTTGAGACATTCAGATGGTAGAGTCAGAATTTGGCGTAAACAGAATGAGAACATGGATCCATCATGCCTTGTTACCACTGTGCAGGCTGGTGGTGGTGGTGTAATGGTGTGGGGGATGTTTTCTTGGCACACTTTAGGCCCCTTAGTGCCAATTGGGCATCGTTTAAATGCCACGGCCTACCTGAGCATTGTTTCTGACCATGTCCATCCCTTTATGGCCACCATGTACCCATCCTCTGATGGCTACTTCCAGCAGGATAATGCACCATGTCACAAAGCTAGAATCATTTCAAATTGGTTTCTTGAACATGACAATGAGTTCACTGTACTAAAATGGCCCCCACAGTCACCAGATCTCAACCCAATAGAGCATCTTTGGGATGTGGTGGAATGGGAGCTTCGTGCCCTGGATGTGCATCCCACAAATCTCCATCAACTGCAAGATGCTATCCTATCAATATGGGCCAACATTTCTAAACAATGCTTTCAGCACCTTGTTGAATCAATGCCACATAGAATTAAGGCAGTTCTGAAGGCGAAAGGGGGTCAAACACAGTATTAGTATGGTGTTCCTAATAATCCTTTAGGTGAGTGTATAAACAACATTAAAAGCTTATTGATTTTAACCACAGGGGGACTTTAACTACGACTTTTGCCTCAAACTCAAAATTACATGCTTATTAATTGTTAAGGTTGTTGTTAAGTTTAGGTATTGGGTAGGATTAAGGGATGTAGAATATGGTCAAAAGGCATAAATATGTGCTTTATAAGAATTAATGAACAGCAATATCATAGTAATATCCATGCAAGCAATAATGAGAATTGGACCCTAATCTGTTTTTTACCATTCCATATAGAATAGTAACATGGGGGTGTCAAACTCCAAAAAAGGATAAATTTGCATCAAAATAGAAGTCCATATGACTTGTGCTATACAGATTTTAAGAATTCTCTAATTTGTCATTCACTCAAAATTCTGCTGTAGTTATAAGATCTGCAAATTCAAACACTCAACACTAAGCACCAAAATGGCAACTGATCAGCCTGAATAAATATGTGGATGAATGCCTAAGGCTGCCATCAACAAATAATGTTTACTGCTAAATATCTCTTCACTTTGACTTGCCTGTAATTGGGAGCGGAATCAGAGAAGTAACAGCACCCATTCTCACTCTTCAATGTGTGAGTCAGTGATGTGTTTGGATAGAGCTTTGGAAATTTATGTCCCTGGGTATTGACTGGTGGTTCTTCTGCCTCGAGGTAGATGTGATTCACAATAGTTGTTTTGCCCTTATTAGCTGAAGACCTGAACACAAGAGAAACATTACAGAGTCCCGTTGTGATCTTAACTCATCACCATTAAATAATCATTAAATACTCAATCCATCATCAAAGGAACATTTCCCTAATCTTGTCAGATGAATCTGGGCTCTGTCCCCATCACATAATCTAGATATTTCTCTTGAATTCACATCTCACTTTAAAGTCTTGAAAACACATAAAGTAAGAATATAAATGCTCCAAATACTATTTTCCATGTTGGGATCTCCAAAGAACCTTTTAGTGAAAGTTCTTTAAAAAACATGTTTTTCTTGTGAACATTTTAATAATCTAAAGAACCTTTTTCCACCTTAAAGAATAAACCTATGGATGTTGGTTGATTATGATTTCACTTTTTTAACTTTAGTTAGTGTGTAATGTTGCTGTTTGAGCATAAACAACATCTGCAAAGTTACAACGCTCAAAGTTCAAAGCAAAGGGAGATATTTTCTTTTACAGAAATCGCTTTTTAAGGACAAGTTACAAGAAACGACTGGTATGCTAATCAATTACTTAAAGTCCCTGTAAAGTCAAACACCACAAAAAAATATGTTATTTGTCACCCAGCCAAATTTGAATGATAAAAAAAGTCAGCAAGTACATAAAATAAGCTATCAAAATCTTGAAAAAATGAGCAGTAATCTCTGCTCTCAAACGCTGGGGGCGTGTCCGCTGGCTGCGCTGAAACCACGCCCACTCGCGGGAAAGCTGCCGTCGACCAGCCACACTCAACTCTGGCTGCTCATATGGATGCTCGCACGGTGGGCACGCACTGCCGATGATGGCACCAGTTGTCGGCGCGACGGGAGGATGAAGGCTGAGGCGGGAGTCGGTTCGGCCCCATTCACCAGTAACAGCGGATTTTCAGTGAATCCCAGACAGTTATCTCCGACGAAAGTTTATAAAACTATCCCGTGTAAAATGATCACTTACAGAGGCGGGTTTTGGCGGTGATCCTCAGCTCTCCATCAAGGTGGCTCTTCACAAAATTAATCCACTTCTTCTTGATGTAATCGTTTTTCGGAAATTTAAACAAGGACACCGATCTGTTTTGTACGTGATCCGGTGATCGCATCCAGGTAGTACGCATTTCCGTGACGAAGGCGTAGCTAGCAATCTATAGGCTGTGTTACTAATAATAGTACTGACAGTAACTCGCGATTGAGCGGCACACTGATGTGAATCTGCTCTATAATATTGTTAGGAGCGGCCAGCCTCAGGGGCTCCAGTGCGTCATCAAGTAGGGGCGTGTCCAGGAGCTCAAGGTCTCCAGTGCGTCATCGAGCCCTGTTTAAGCCCCGCCCATAAAATCCGGAAAATAGCAATGGTGAAAAACTGTTTAACGGTCTAACTCCACAATTCAGTACTTCACAGTTCACAGTCTTTGTAATATGTTTTAGCAATACATTTCTAACATTTATAAAGTGTTTAGCATTTTTTTTTTTAAATTGCCTTTACAGGGACTTTAAAGATAGTTAACTCCATATCAGCTACATAAATTCATCAACTAACCATTCAGAAATGTCCTGTTGCATTCTACATGTCACTTCTTCTTGAGTCTCTCTTTGTCCGGTTTGAACATAAAAGGCTAAAAGTTTTAGAAAATTTCAGTGCGTGTCTGTGTGAGGTAATTAGGAGCTGCTAACACATGAGCTCGCGAAGCTCAGCCCTCTGTGCCAAGAGCAGCAGCTCATTTGCATTTAAAGGGACACACACAAAAACTACAGATTATACCTCTGCATTTTTGTATTCCCACCCACGGACAGTCGGATCAACAAAAGGATATTAACAACAGTTATTGTAAGTAGGTTTATCACTGAAAATTTTATTGTACTATGTATGTCTTCTCTTTAAACAGCATTATTGTACAAATGGAACACAATGGCAACATCTTTCTTACCTGCGCACAACAGAGCTTTGCTTTGTGGGGGTTGGGCGGAACTGACAGAATGGCCGTTTCTTTTCGTTTTTTCCCCTCCGTTTGGCATAAATGACTGTGTTCGTGGTCATCCAGTTTGAAATGTTGACTACGAACATGGCGTTTTTTAGATTTTCCGTCGCGCCATTTTCTCCGTATTTACGATTCTTTGCAGCCTTTAGCCACTGCCTACAACGCGCTGGATCCTTCATCGGAAACCAAAAGAAACTCACTCCCGCTAAACATTTAGGCTATCTATGAATCATTATGAATAAAGTTTGTATTGAAGAAGTATTTCCTATAAAGCAAGGCAGTATTTGACATTATGCATTATGGGTGTTGAAGCTTTCTTACATTTGGCAAATTGGAAGGCAAAAGCCTTTTTTCTCTGAAAAAAAAATCGCCTTTCTACTGTAGCCTATAGGCAGCCAATTTTTTTTTGAAAGCCCATTTTGCCAATGGTGAAGTAGCCTACCTCTTTAAGCGTGTAGACGCAAAAGCAACGCTCTTTTTGGACATGTTTCCCTATGTGTTACAATTAATATAAACTAGGTAGTTTAGTATCAGAAAGTCTAGTATGCCAACATTTAGCTGTTTAGATTTTTAGCTGTGGTGATTTCAGGTTTTACTAACTGCATTCATTCCAACCAAAACCAGACCCAAACATGCTAAGTAATGTCTTAATTAAAATGCATTAATGCAAAATATAAAAACTATTTAAGTGTAAGCAAAATCCACACAATGATTGAAAAAAAAATGTGTGTGTTACTGAAATGCAAGATATAAGCTCTGATTACATACTGTGACATCTCGTTTCCAGTATGAAAACTGTGCACTGTAAATGCTGGGATTATTTCTACATTTAGCTGTATATTTTTTTAAGATGAACTTTGCCGTTTGATGCAGTATTACTTAATTTGGTGAAAGGGATATGTTTTACCCAGTGGTTAAGTTGAAAAATTATTTTGCAATGGACTTTGAAATCCTGGTGCATGTTTATTACTGAAATGAAAGCATAGCACACTTATATATAAATGTCCACATGTAGCAGTTGTTTCTCCTTAGTTTTCTATCTGTCTTTCCAAGTAATAATAAATTATAAATGTCCTTCCTCTCCACAAAGGAAACGGGCATTCTTATTCTTACATCTACAGCAAGCCATTCTCTTAAAGAAATTCTTCCGAGGTTTCATTATCCATCAATGTTGCTTTGTTGGAAACATGACATCATAGACTACATCATATCTAATAGACCTCAGCACATATTATTCACTGTGTTCTGTGTTCATTTTTTTATACATTAGCAGCATCAGTTATAAGACTTTTGTTTTAACAAAAAAAGTTATATTTTTCACACCAAAGGTGAAATGAATAAGCCTCAGGCTGAAGGGAAAGCAAATTCACACCTGTGCAGAGGGCGCAGCTCAAACAAACATTTCAGCTGTGCTGCCATTCTGAATTTCAGAAGAATATGACGCAGGATAAGTTCAAAACTCTTACTAAAAAAACTCTTACCTTAGATAAAAGATGTTTTGCTTATTCGTATGGTTGAATTGGATCATCAAGGGTCAGCTAGCAAAGACATTGGTTAATAAAGTGAGATTAAATACATAAAGTATATTTGTGTTATTTAACATATTAAATTATTGCAGGTTTGCGTAATATTCTGAGTTGCATTTCATAGTTTTGTGTTGCTTTTGAGGAATACTGAATCTGAGATGAGTAAATGCATGCTCACATTTAGTCTAGATAGAACAACAAAAACCATCATGTTTACACATCGCACACAACACCTCTCCACTTACTCCTGATTTCTCTCAGCATGGAGAGCGGTCAGTCAATAAATGGAAAAACAAACTTGCGTTACTTATTTGAAAAAGTAACTATATATAATAAATATTTTGTTGTAAATTTAAAAGTAATGCATTACACTAGTTACTAGTAATCTGATTACGTAACGTCTTGGTTGCGTAGTCGACGTCGACTGAATGGGATCACGCTTAGGGAGCCTGTCATCTTTGAGTACTGCTAAAACGAGCCAATGTGCACGTCGACTGAATGGGATCACCATTGAAAACGCCACTAGTGTTGCCACCTTCCAGTGCCTAGACAAAAGCTTCCTGATCCCCCCACATTATTGAGGCGTAGATGGGACAGGGCTTAGGCCTGGGAAGTCACTGCTGTTCGGCAAGACCACTGGGAAGGCGTGCCCTTTCGATGAAAGGAGGGACGCTACGGATGCCACATCCAGCCCGCAGGGAGGTAACATGTGGAGGATACACATATGGACTGGGCGTTACTGGGCAGTACAACATATGGAATGTCACTGAGGTGGCTCCAGCCTATAACAGGGGAGACTCAACCAGTCAGTGACGGCAGAGCGGGCTCTGCCAAGGGAAGACACAGGCTCGCCGCAGGGAGCCGTACCATGGAAGAACACACATATGGGATCGCCGTAGGGATCACAACATATGGACCCAGCCTAACACAGGTTCCACCAGTGCATACGAGTGAAAGGCCTGGCTTTGGACGCTCCGTCAGGTCCATAGTCGAAGGGTATGGAGGAACTCAACAGGGTTCGGCTAAAGAGGAACTCTACTGGAGCAAGAATTGCGCATGTATCCAGTCCATAAGAGGGAAATGGCACAGCAAGCTGACACTTCGAACCGGGCTTACAGTGAAAACTGGCTTCATGAGAAGGGAGCCCACGGGAAGCAGCGGTTCGTCACGTAGGCTATTTTTATAGCGAACGTGATGGGTGTCGCCCAGCCCACAGCTTTAAAGCGTCTGTCAGCGAGGCACTCTGTGCCAAGGCCTAGGCAGGAGCTATACTCTCTCTTTGGAGGAGCTCACTACCCAGGGGGGCACGTGCACCTTGGGATAACTCACCAAGATGATGGCAACCACTATGCAGTGGGATTTCAGGATAGCGTGAGAGTTGGCCGGCCTGAATTCCAGGCACGATTCGTCAACTGAATATGCGTGCAGGTCCCCTACCCTCTAGATAGAGACCCAGCAAGCAGGAGAACTGTTTCTTTAAAAACAGGATTTTTTAACTCACTGCCTGCAACTCACTGCCCGGCTCAAGGGAGGTCTCTGAAGTGCAGTAGCACCAGAGATAGGTCCCAAGAGGTTATAGAGGCGGATTCAGTCTCCTTGCTCCCCTCAGGAACCTGACGATCATTCGTGCTTCCCCATGGAGCTATGTCCACTGCATCATGTGTGTGCGTCAATTCATAGAGGCAACACATTTTAAGGGTGGAGGGAGACAGCCCTCACTCCAGCCCATCTTGCAGGAAAGGAAGCAAAGAAGAGATCGAACACCTTCGGGGTCTCCTCTTGGAGAGAGAGCTGGAACTCAACGAACAGGTTCCACTCCAGGGTGTAAGCATGCCTCGTTAGAGGGTGCTCTCGCAGAAGTGATGCAGAAGTCCACGACATGTTTGTGGTAGATCATCCAGAACCACACCGTCCCGTCCTTTCGGGACCAGACATGGAGTTACCAGAGGTCTGGACACGGTTGCCATCATGCCCCGTCCATGAGAATGTACTCAGAGTCAGGAAGGGGCTGTCGAGAGGAGCAAAAGTTCGGGGGAACTTGGTCCGGTTGGGCCAATAAAGGGCAACTAAACTAGACCTGCTCCTTCTCCTCCCTGACTTAGCACAGTGCTGTGCAAGAAGGCTCACTGGGGAAACGCATTTATGCGGGGGCCCCGGGGCCAGATGTGAGCCAGTGTCTCCGTGCAGAGGGTTGTCTGCTCGGACCGGGAGTAAAAACAACTGTCAAACGGGACGAGTCCGGAGAGGCAAACAGATGTAACTGTGCGGCCCCAAAGTGGTCCCTGACCAGCTGGACCGCCCGGGGATGGAGTCTCCACTCTCCGAGGCCCAGAGTGATTGTCACACGGAGCGTGCAGCTCTGCCTCTTGGGACTCGGCCATGAAGCCAGTGTTGAAGCGGTCCTCATATGGAGGAAGACGTGCGGCTGGATCTGCCATATGCCCCCGGAGCCTCTGAAAATTTCAGTGGGACCCTTTCTCACTTCTGTAAAGCACCGACAGGACACGCTCTTCTTAAGAGACGTGTTGGACCGAGTCCATCTCCATACCAGAAAAGAGATCCTTAGCCCGTGGGCGAGTTTACTCTTTCCCAGTTGACCTGAAGACCCAACTGGCTATGGAACACTCGAAGGGTAGGACTTTGTACCTTCGAACGCAAGAACACAGACATGGCCTGTGTTGCGGAAGGATAGAGAAGTACATGTCCTTCAGGTCAAACGTTGCAGACCAACCTTGGGGATGGAGCATTTGAAAATGCATCTCTGTGTTAGCAACTTGAACGGAGGCTTAGAAAAGGGCCCGTTACAAGACGGTCACAGGTCCAAGATGGTTGTAACCCACCACCTATCTTGCGTACAATGAAGTACGGGCTATAGAAGCCGGCCTTCACATCGGCTGGGCTCCATCGCGTCTTTCGTCAGTAGGACTGCGATGTCTGCACGCATGACAGGAGCACATTTGCTCAACACCAAGGTGTAGTAAACAGCACTAAACTTGGGCGGATGCTGAGCGATATTGATCGCAAAGCTGAGTCTGCTGGTACGGAGGAGCCAGCTGGACCGGTTGGGGAGCATCTTAGGCTTCTACGAACCGGGCCAGGGAACCAGAGGTACCAGAGACATACCCGGAGTGAGGCAGCAAGGTGGAGGACAGGGACCCGGCTCAGAAGGCCCGAAAGCGGCCCAAAGCGGGTTCTGACTGTGGTGCACAACACTTACCTGTCTCCACATGACGGCAGGGGGTGTGTGAGAAGGCGTGACCGGGTCCTCGAACCATACCCAGCTGCCGGCTGGCAATACAAGAGAGGGCTGAGGGGTGCAAGTCTTTACAGGGTCGCACACCGCCAGTCTGGCCCTCTTGGGACCCAGGAACAGAGAAATTTGCTCTTTCTATTGAGTCGGGTATCGACAGTAACCATCTGAAGAGCTCGTTCCCCCATCCTGTGGTTGGCTCCACGCTGAGGCCTGGGTGGAGGCTGCTGCAGAGGCCTAGCAGGAGCAGAAATGGCGGCAGGGGGATGCCCTCGGCGACGAGCAGGCGGAGGAACTGCCACCGGCGGCGGGGTGGAGGCAGCAGTGGGCCGCCGGGGCATGATGTGCCGGATGGCCTCCGTCTGCGCTTGGGCGGTAGAGAACTATTGGGCGCAGTTCTCCACCGCGTTGCCGAACAGCCCAACCTGGGAAATTGGGGAGTCCAGGAACCGAACCTTGACCGCATCCGCCATATCAACCAGGCTGAGCCAACGATGGCGCTCCTGGACCACTAAAGTGGACATCGCCAGACCGATCACATACGCCACAACGCTCGTGCCCCAGAGGGCGAGGTCGGTTGCAGTGTGGAGCTCACCTATGAGCGCACGGTCTGGGCAACCCTCGTGCATGTCCATGAGTGCCCTGGCTTGATAGACCTGTAGCAACACCATGGCATGCAAAGAGGAGGCGGCTTGCTCACAGGTTTGTAAGCTCTGTCCGTCGGAACGGATGAAACCTCGCAGGCCTTAGGGGGAGACGAGGATCCTCCATCCAAAAGGCAGTGGGGCAGTGGCCGCCGGACACAGGTGCACCTGTGTCGCGACAGACCGCTCCACTGGAGGGATAGCCTCGTAACCCACCACCGCTGCTCCGTCAAGGATAGTGAGGGGGGAGGAGCTACTCAGGCAGTTTCTGGCAGAGAAAGGTGCCGTCCACGACCTGGCAGCTCTCCATGCACTTTGGGAAAGAAAGGAACTGGGGCAGCGAGCTGAGAACCAGCGTGGCCCGCCCCAAGATACCAATCATCCAACCAAAACTGTTCGGGACACAGTGGGGGATTCCACTCCCAGAGGGAGATAATACAGCCGAGTCATCATTTCCAGAGGTCAGCTCACCCTCCGATGCTGCAATCGGCATCCTGTCCTCTGGAGGGGCCCCGAATGAAACGGCTGGTCGGTCCATTACAGAGGGACCAGCACGCTCCACGGGGAGCTCCACCGGCTGCGTTGTGATAGAGGAGTGAGGGGCCCACAGGGATTGGTTACCGGGCAGGGAAGCCTCACTATGATCTTCTGATCACCCATCCCAAACGGCGCCGTAGCGGGGCGTGGTAATGGGGACTCCACCTTCACGCCTGAAGGCGAGTCTTGATCTTAACACCGCGATGTGGCCATCAGAGGGGGACAGGGAACAACCGCATCCAGAAACGCACGGATGGAATGACATCTTGAAAGAGACGCAAACGCACCCGTGTTGCTCTTTCAGGAAATGGGACTCATCACCAGTGCCGGAGCACACAGGGGAGTGTGAGATGCAAATCTCGCACGCCAATGTGCATTGGCTCGTTTTAACTGTACTCGAAGATGACAGGCTCCCTAAGCGTGATCCCATTCAGTCGACGTCGATACTTCGAACGTGAATGACTGAAAGGGAACTCACCTTTCTTGCATTACCCCCAAATGCTCATTGCATTAAATAAATATGACTTGATTACGTTTTGCTAAATAAAGATAGGCTATCAAACAAACATTTCAGAAAAGCTCTAGGATCTTTTGAATGCTCATGCCATTTTGTTTGATATTTTGTTTAATAAAACTGACACATATAGCAGATTTTATGTGTGATTTAAAGGTAAATAACACAAATAATATTCAAACATGATTGTATAAAACGTAATCAGTAATAACATTTAAAATATGGAAACTTTGGATTTATTATGTTAAACATCCTGATAATACATTACGGCGATCTATCCACAGTTGCTTGCTTCAATCATTCCTGGGAATGAATAATTGATATAGAGCTTAAAATGATTTCACTATAAGAACAACAACCTATCACCTCTGATTATGAGCCACATTTACAATGGACAAGCCCTCAATGTTCATTTGACAAAGTGATGTATTTGAACTGCCTCGGACGGCTCTATTAAATAATACATGGGTGCAATTTGGATGCTTGCAAAGAGAAGTGCTGGAATTGGTGGAATGAGATTGTTTTTCACATTGACATCTAATTACAAATGAATGAGAGGTGGTGAGCAAGTGTTTAAAGATTAGTCAGAATGACAGCCTAGTGGCAGTAAATTTACACTACCTCTAATATGTTGTCAACAGTTTACTGAAAAACTTCACTGACCGTATTTACTCACGTTGTTGTTAGGATAATTTTAGTCAAACTTCTGCTCAACCATGTGATTTAAAAAAAAAAGTTTGCATCAAAATGCAGATGCTACCTTTAAACTCCCCTTTGATATATAGGTTATGCCCCATTGGTTACTGAATTAATTTGAATACCAATACTATTTTTGGACTACTTTTAGGTGTCTATGCTGTCAACAGTTTACTGAAAAACTTTACTGGCTGTATTTACTCACATTGTTGTTAGGATAGTTTTAGTCAAACTTCTGCTCAACCATGTGATTTTTTTTAAAATCGTTTGAATCAAAATGCAGATGCTATACCTTTAAACTTCCCTTTGATAGGTTTATGCCCCATTGGTTACTGAAATAATTTGAATACCAATACTATTTTCGGACTGTACTTTTTGGTGACACAAGCAGAGCACTATGAAACTTCAACTCTAACTTTGCATGTCCTGCCAGTAATTTCAAAACAAAAGAAAACAAAAAAGTTTTTTCAAGACACAAATTGTGCCTGTTGTGGAAGTTGAAGCCTCTGTGTAAAACCTCTCCTTTTAAACCTTAGTAGTTGTAATTAGATCCAGTCATTTTGGTAGCTACAGAGTAATCAGCAGAAAAATAAAAGGGGGAATTTTCAGTGTTATCAGTCAAATTGAAAATGAAATTTAAGAATTACCTCGCCAGATTCCTGGATAAAGTCCCCATG
This sequence comes from Rhinichthys klamathensis goyatoka, assembly GCF_029890125.1. Taxonomy (NCBI): domain Eukaryota; kingdom Metazoa; phylum Chordata; class Actinopteri; order Cypriniformes; family Leuciscidae; genus Rhinichthys; species Rhinichthys klamathensis. Next base: position 138,317 of record NW_026606746.1, read on the forward strand.
AAGGGAAAACTAATGAGAAATAGGGAGAGAGAAACTGACAGGAAAAGAAAGTCAACAGACCATACAAGCTCACTAAAAGTTAATTTTGCAGATGGGCTAAAAGGCACTTCAATCCCACCTCTCTCAAATGTCTCCAATGATAGAAGGTAAAACCTGGTCACTTTAACCCTTCATACTGACCATTAATCCTTTTATTATAAGCTCATTTAATAGGTTATCGGGCTGATTGTACTTATAATGTTAAATCTTCCCCAACCTGTCATCCTTTCTCGGGCAGAAGTACAGTGCTCACACAGCCTTAGAGGGTTTATTTTTGGCTACATGGGAACACCTTTTATTACTGTGTCCATGGGATGAATAAATCACAGACAGGAGAGAAATGTTATATTTTCTGTGATTTCAACAAGACATCTGATATCCAGTAGATGGCAGTATTTATCCTCTGAGATCAATCCAAATCCCTAAATCTGCACACACAGTCGATTTTCTGGATGGCAGAAGAGTGTTATGTTAGTGTTTTAGCAAATTTATCCAGGTCTAAAAAAAATGCATGAACTGTTGATTTATAAAACTGTTTAGTTTAATGAAATTAAATGTAGGCTACATTGAAATTATTATTATTATTATCGTATTTGTGAAATATATTAACTTAAAAAGTTCAGTAAAAATGAATTGCAGGGTAATGCAGTATGTAGATGTCAATTTTATTGTAGCCTACTGTATATCCTAATGCTGGTGTATACCCAAATGTGTTTTACCATCACCAGTGCACATAGATTTATGATGTTGTATTGGCATGCAAATTAATATTCAGCCTCTTTTGATAATGACTGTGACAGAGTGATTTGGTGGTAACACATTTCTCAAGTAACATGAGCTAGGCTACATAATCAGATTACTTTTTTCAAGTAGCCTAACTAGTAAAGTATAAGGCATTACTTTTTCACTATGTCAGGTTTTGGTTCAAACCTGACCCAAACATATATTTTTATTCAAAGATCAACAGTCTGTCATTAGTCTTGAGTCTGCCACAAAAAACAAACAAAAAAAAAACCATTAAAATTATGAACTCAAATGTCATTGTGAAAAATAAAATGTGTTACTGTTGTAACAGTGCACAGGCTAAATCAGACCTTTCAGGCTATAGCCTTACGCTATTAAGCCTTATGTCAAAATTATTATTACAACTAAATTGTCGGTCATTAAATGGGAAAACTAAATAATTGTGTAGATGATTTGCTTCAAGTGTAACCCGACATCAGACATTAAAGGTGCTCTATGTAACTTTTCTACTAAAATGAATCCTTTTTTTATTGCCTGTGTGTGAAGGGGTTGTAATCACACATTAAAATGATCCACTTGTCGAGTTTTGCTATTACCTCTGAAGGCCAGTATTCCTATTTCTATGTGAAGTCTCCGGGTCGGATTTACCGCGAAATCCAACGGATGTGACGTGCATGCGCGCTCCCGAGCCTCTCTCCTTACAGTCTATTGTAGATGGTTAGGGAGTTACGTCCGGTTAAAGGCGCACGTTTTTCGGCTTATATCTCAGTCAATCTTTGATCAATATTCCCAAGACTCTAATCGTTCGTAGTGCTGGACGGGGCCTTTCGAACGAGCCCACCCCCGAGGTCCAACTCGCCCGGCACCCCGAGTTATAGCCGTTCGAAATCGGGGGTCCCAGCGAACGGCGATCCGGTAGGGGGCATCCCCGAGGCCCGCCACTCTAGCGTTCGGGCAAGGGTTCCCCTGGGACCTCCTCCCCCGAATTTGAGCTCTCTGGGTCTTTGCGTTCCAGAGATACGAGCGATTTTCTTCTGAGATCGTGACGTCACCGGCGTCCGCAATTTTGCAGCGCGCCCGATGGTTTTCTGCTAATATCTCCGCGAAAAAACACCACCAAAAACTATGGAACTTATATGGTTCTTTTCAGCTCGACTAGATGGTCCCAACGAGCTCGGTGCTCGCAGAATCCGTCAAGTATTCGCCGAGATATTTGCGTAATAGACGGTATTGTCAATGAGTTCGAGCACGAGTAAAATTTGTAAAATTTGGTTGCAATCTGAAACATCACCACTAGAGGCCGCTAAAAGTTACGTAGAGCACCTTTAAGGCCCGGCCGAAGTATTTTTTTGCACACAGTGACGCGACCAATCAATCACTCCTTTAATGCTGCGTTCACACCAGACGCGAATAGCACGTCAAATTCGCGCCTACTGAGTCTAGTTATACGCGTGAACACTTTGAATCCATTCGCGCGAAAAAAAAAAAAAGTTTAGACTGGCTGCCTGCACATTCACTGTCCTCGCGGCTGCCGGCTGCGGCTGCTGCAACTTGAAGTGGCTGGCTGCAGGACGACTCAACTTCCACAGACAGTTTTTAATGTTTTATATCAAGATTTTGCTTTAGTATAATTTTCGGGACAATTAAGACCGGTTTCGGGATTCGGGACAACATCTTAGATTTCGCCCCCCAACACCTAAAAAACACTAAGTAACTTTTCAACCTTCATAATATATTTCCAAGACCCTTGTGATGGTACATCGACTTACAATAGGTTGAATGACACGTCTGCCATAGCCTGATGTGGTCTGTATCGCTTTTACTTGCACTATGTAACTTCGGGTTTCGGGTAGGAACCGGAGCACAAAAAGAACGTCTCGGTTACGTATGTAACCCTAGTTCCCTGATAGGGAACGAGACGCTGCGTCAAACGCTGTGGGAACGCCCCTGCGTTGTGCGTCATGAAGCACGTATGGAATCAGCCCAATGGAGAGACGGAACGTCATAGGCGGGTGACGTCATCGACCAGGAAACTATAAAGCACCCCAAAAACACAAGCGCATCAGCTTCTGATAGGCCTGAAGGAGCGCTTAACGGGAATGCCGGGAGTATGGCAGAACGACGCAGCGTCTCGTTCCCTATCAGGGAACTAGGGTTACATACGTAACCGAGACGTTCCCTTTCAAGGGAACTTCGAGCTGCGTCAAACGCTGTGGGAACGCGAATACCCACGTCGCCATAGGAGCAAGTGACCGTCATGTGAGATCTAGCGCACAGCGGACGAGAGCACCTGCACGGTGAAGACCATCCAGTCGCATCACAAACCTCACTCAGGGAAACTCCTGACAATAAAGCTTTGGATGCAGCCATACTCCTAGTAGAGCGGGCTCGTACAGCCAAAGGTGAAGGCTGACCAGCCGACTCATAAGCAAGTGAGATAGCCTCGACCACCCACTTGCTCATTCTCTATTTAGACGCAGGACACCCTTTCCTGGGTGGCCCGAAACATACAAATAAATGTTCTGATTTCCTCCACAGGGCAGCTCTGTGGACATAAGCGTCTAACGCCCTCACTGGGCAGAGCAAATTAAGTTTCTCCTGGTCTGACGACAGAAATGGAGGAGGACAGAAAGCCTGCAGAACTGTAGGTCTAACAACATTAGTAGGGACCTTAGGAACATAACCTGGCCTAGGGTATAGAAAAGCCTTAACCATACCAGGCGAAAATTCCAGGCACGAACTGCTGGCCTCAGCCTCAAAGTGCCACGAAGGAAACGAGTTATAAGCGGGTGTCTCCCAAGAGAAACTCCACTGAAAGGGACGTGGTAAGCAGCCAGTGCCGCCACATACACCTTTAGTGTGGAGGGGGATAACCCTGTGGAGAATTGCTCCTGCAGGAATTCCAGCACTGCACCCACTGGGCAGTTAACTGGGTCCTACAGGTGTTCTCCATACCAAGAAGTGAAAAGTTTCACTTCAAAGGCATATAGCTTCCTCGTGGATGGAGCTCTGGAGTGAAGGATGGTCTCAACAACCTCGGTTGAGAGACCGGAATCTAAGAGCTGGGCCCCCTCAGAGGCCAAGCCCACAGTTTCCATAACTCTGGGCGGGGGTGAAATATCATGCCGCCCGCCTGAGAGAGTAGATCCCTCCTGACCGGGAGCTCCAAAGGAGAGCCGTCCAGGAGAGAAACCAGGTCCGCAAACCATACTCGGGCCGGCCAGAACGGGGCTACTAATAGTAGGCTGACCCCGTCCCGGCGAACCCTCTCCAGAACTCCTGGTAGCAGAGCAATCGGGGGAAAAGCGTACAGACGTGACCTCGGCCACGGCTGCACATAGCGTCCAACCCCAGAGGGGCTGGATGAATGATGGAGAACCACAGACGACAGTGCGATATCTCCTTGGAAGCGAATAGGTCCGCCTCGGCGCGACCGAAACTCAACCAAAGGAGCTCCACCACCTCGGGGGTGGAGTCTCCATTCCCCCGGCCTCGGCCCCTGCCTCGACAGAGAGTCCGCTACCACATTCAAATACCCAGGAAGATACATTGCTCTCAGTGATAGTAACTTCCCTAGGGACCACAGGAGGACCTGACGGGCCAACTTGTAAAGCCGGCGAGACCGCAGGCCCCCCTGACGATTTATATAAGAGACCACCGACGTGTTGTCTGACTGAACTAGCACATGATGACCTCTCAGGCCTGCTAGGAAGTGTTTCAGAGCCTGAAACACTGCCAACATCTCTAGACAATTTATATGCCGTGATAGATGATGGTCCTGCCACAGACCTTGGGCTGGACGACCACTCATGACCGCCCCCCACCCTGTGAGGGAAGCATCCATCGTTAGCTTTACGCGACGACAAAGAGCCCCCAGCACAGGATCTTTGGATAGGAACCAAGTTTCTTTCCACAAGACCAGAGCACGAAGGCAGCGCCGCGTGACTTTGATCGTGCGGAGTGGACTTCCCCTCGGGGAGAATCCCTTGGTCCTGGGCCACCACCGCAGCGGTCTCATGTACAACAGGCCAAGGTATAACGTTGGACACTGCTGCCATCAAACCCAACAGTTTCTGAAACTGCTTTACAGTGAGTAGCTGGCCTAGCTTTACTATTTCAAGGCTGAAGAATCGAAGCGATGCGGGTGACCTAATCCCAAACAACGCCCAGAAAAGTGGTCTCCAGGGAAGGAGATAAACACTTTTCTTCGCGTTCAGCCTCAACCCCAACTTCCTGATATGCGCGAAGACGACATCTCGATGTCGAACCGCCATCTGCTCCATAAAGTACGGGGAGATAGCTAGACTTTCGAACGGAAGAACCCTATATTGGAATGCCTCGCCCCCGAAGGCAAACCTCAGGAACTTCCTGTGTTGTGGAAGTATGGAAATGTGGAAGTAAGCGTCCTTTAGATCTATCGTGACAAACCAGCCCTCGGACCTGATTTGTGACACGACCTGCTTGATAGTGAGCATCTGAATTGAGCTTCCCTACCGAGCGATTTTATAGGCGCAAATCTAAAATTGGACGCAACCCCCCATCCTACTTTGGAACGATGAAATATCGGCTGTAATAACCTAGCTCCAAACTGGGAGGAGGAACCCGTTCTATAGCCCCCTTTTGAAGGAGCATTTTCACCTCTTGTTCCATTACCAGAGCCTGCTCGGGGCCCACACTATGGGCAGAACCCCTCTGAGTTTCGGTGGACGACACCTAAATTGGATCGCATAACCTCTTACTACTGTCTGCAGGACCCACTGAGATATTATTGGAAGGCTTTTCCACTCTGCCAAACAAATTCTACTAAGGGTACCAGTCTCTCGAGACTGGTCTCTGGTGTAATTTGAGCAGCAAACACAGCGCCCTGTAACGGCGCACCGGCAGGGAACAACTGGTTTGACCGCTCTGAGACCCTCCTCAGAGGGAGCGAGCGTCCCTCGGGAAAGCACTCGCTGGGACCGTCTACGCCCCGGCATGAAGGCGGGGTTGGCAGAACGGGCCCCTGAGGGCACCGAGGAAGAATGGGCACCGTAAAAAGAGGTGAACACCTTTCTCCCTCGATGGGGACCACCCTCAGTGTCAGAGGCAGCGAGCGTCCCTCGGGAAAGCGCTCGCCAGGACCATCTGCGCCCCAGCATGAAGGCGGGGTTGGCAGAACGGGCCCCTGAGGGCACCGAGGAAGAATGGGCACCGTAAAAAGAGGTGAACACCTTTCTCCCTCGATGGGGACCACCCTCAGTGTCAGAGGCGTCGAGCGTCCCTCGGGAAAGCGCTCGCCAGGACCGTCTGCGCCCCGGCATGAAGGCGGGGTTGGCAGAACGGGCCCCTGAGGGCACCGAGGAAGAATGGGCACGTAAAAAGAGGTGAACACCTTTCTCCTTCGGTGGGGACCGCCCTCAGCATAGCCAATATAACTGTCCTCAAACCAGTTCTATTGCTTTTTTTTTATTTTTTTTATATATAATTTATATATATATATTATATTATATTTATTTTTCAAAAAGCTTTGGCTGAGAGTGCCGCGTCTGGTCCCACTGTCCAGCAGGGGGAGCGCGAGACGCGATACTCTGCTTTGCTGCGCCTATGCGATGAGCTCGTGAACGGCCGGGGCTGCTCCCGCCCAGCAGCCCCGTGGACGTGAACTTTTAACGGAAGAAACCTTTTAAAAGCTGCTGCCTGCTTCTTTTCTTCCTGAAATTATCAATGACAGTATTAACTAAGTCACTGAATAACCCCGCAGGGGAGAGAGGATCATCTAAAAGAAAGCTTTCTCTTTCTGTTTCATGTTGGAAAAAATAATTTTACCACAAATCGGCAGCCTGACGCAGTCCTCGAACCACGTCAGTACTGCCTCCTCACTCACGCTCACGTCCTTTAGCAAATCAGCCTGGTATGCCTGCAATATAGACATTGTATGCAGACACGACACAGCCTGACCTGCCGCCAAATACACTTTACAAAGCCGAAATATTTCATAATGGCTTGGAAGGTAATGCCGGTGCTTTAAATGACAATGCAGCCTCGGAAGAGAGATAGCTCGCAAGCGTCTCTTCTACCCGCGGCAAAGCGCCGTCTTTTCTTTTAAAAAACCTAGCCCCCGTTAAATCTGAATATGTGAATGATTGGGGGCTAAAATTATATCAGAAGCCTGCTTCTTCCATAATCTCGACACCTCAGTATGGAGATCATGAAAAAACGGCAAGCACCGGCATGGAGGTTGCACACGGGAAGGGAGAAATCTTTCATCTAACTTAGATTTAATAACAGACTCCTGCCTAGCCACTGGCCACTCAATGCATAGTTTTAATACAGCTCGAGTGAGAACCTCCTTGAGCTCTTCGCTTTCGGGAGTGTTAGGTGGCGAGTCCTCCACATCTCCCTCGTCAATACTGCTATTTTTATCTCCTAGTTTTTATAACTAACGTTAGATAGTTGCAGTACTGGTGCCTCAGCCCGGGCGGAAGAAACTGCAGAGCGTGCTTCCAAACCGGGCTGAGACACTGGATCTAATAGGTAGAGGCAGAGATAAGGCAGAGCCCGTCTCTAACCCCGCTGAAAGATCCATTTGCGATCCCCACGATAAGCGTCGCCGCTCAGCCTCGGCAGAAGCGGGACTCGAACCGCGGGGAGCGCGCACCGAGCACTCTCCTCAAAGAGCGCCCGGCGGGAGCGGAGCGTCCATAAAGGCAGACGCTCGCAATGCTCGCAGCCAGCCCCCTCGAGAGCTGACTGGGCATACTGCACTCCCAAACAAACAACACAAAGAACGTGTGTATCCCCGCCCGTTAGATAGCGCGAGCAGGGAGGAACACACTTCTTAAATGCCGTTCGCTCGCCATAGTCTCTCATACAAAATTGTTTGTGTGGTGTAAATGTGATAACTCCTGCCTAGCAAATACTAAAGACAGACACAGTGTTTACATTCAGACAGATTCACATATAGCGCGACTGAAGGCACAGAAGCTGATGCGCTTGTGTTTTTGGGGTGCTTTATAGTTTCCTGGTCGATGACGTCACCCGCCTATGACGTTCCGTCTCTCCATTGGGCTGATTCCATACGTGCTTCATGACGCACAACGCAGGGGCGTTCCCACAGCGTTTGACGCAGCTCGAAGTTCCCTTGAAAGGGAACTACAAAATTCGACTGCTTTACGGCATACGTCACTTCCCCCACCACTTCCTCAAAATGTCTGTGGCCATTGCAGACATCCCAAAGTCTCCCGCATCTTGATAGCCTCTTCCCGATGTCCGCAAATTATTTCAAATCTCTTCAAAACATACATAGCGCGCGCACGTCAGAGAGGGACAGACCTTGCGAGTGTGCCTCACGAAAGCTAGTCAACCCCTCCGTCAACAATCCAGTCACCAAGATATACCTCCCTGAAATGACTTCTTGCAGGTTGGTATGTCTGCCATTGTTGATTCCAAAGCCGGTGCTGGATAAACAGCGAGCGTGCGCGAGCGTCAGTAGGCTGAAGTAGGCAAAAAAAATTACGACAGCGGTAATGGACAATTCCGCTTCCAACCTGTAGGGCGACTGCAGAGGAAGAGTTACTTGGTGTTGCTTTAACAGTGAGTTGTGGTTTCAGACATTATTTTATTAAAGTGCATTTGTCAGTACCGCAGTCGTAGGCTTAGGCTACTGACTCTTATTCTGCCTGACAGAAAGAAAAGCTCTAACTAAAGGCGGAGCGGTTTGACGAATCAGATGAAAGGGGCGTTTCAGCGCTGCCCACGTGTGCAAATGAAATATCGAAACCATACATTTGTATAAAACACAAACGAAAAATGAAAAATCGAGCCAAAATCTCATTTTTTTAAAGTTTTTTAGACTAGTTTTTTAAACTAAAAAAAAAAAAAAAAAACGAATAAACGAGCTGGTTTTCATTTAGTTTTTCATTCCAAACAGGTAATGAAATTATCACAAAGTACATGGACCGTGGCGCATTCCACCGTTTTACTAAGGCTGCACGATATATTAAAACCAACCATTTAAAACCATACTATAGCAAAGTGCTATTGTGAATTCACAAAGGCTGCGATTCAATTAAATAAATATGCCCTGCAGCCAGGTTTAACATATTTACATGTGTGTAGGTTTTATGCGTCTAAAGAAGGAGTGATCCCGCCCCCCGTATGGGGAACGCAATGTGCGCCATTTCATTAGATTTGTAAGGTAGCCTAAATCATTTATAAACCTACGCCAACATAGGAGAATACTTCAATATGTATCTAAATATGCGACCTGTTCATCGCGTGTTATGGTGTCCACCTATTCTTTTGAAAGAATTTGCATTAGCTGTAGGATTTCTGTCATAAAGAAGTTGCCAAATATCAAAGATTAAGTAGGCCTAAACATTTGAATTAAATGTCGTTTGGCCAATAAGCAAGGATTTGATCTGCTGTAAAGTGTAACACCAGGTCTTTGGCGTATAATATGTATTTTAACAGTGTTGTTCTATAAAACCATAACCATTACTTGCTTTTGATACTTTATTTAAACCAAACATTATTTTATTATTATTAATTAAAAAAAAATATTGACCAATTACCAAAATAATCGTTAGCGACAGCCCTAAATGCAAGTTACTTTATTTTCCCATTGACTGACAGATCCTGTCCCCATGTTGAGTGAAATCGGGAGTAAGTGCAGGGGCCTTGTGTAAACATGGTAGTTATTGTAGTTCTAGACTAAATGTTAACTTATCATGCATCTAGCCTACTCATTTCACTTGCACAAAAACAGATTCAGTATTCCTCAAAATAAAAAAAAACAGTGAAATGCTGAGTGAAACAGAAATATGATGTAAACCTGCAATAAGTAAATGTGTAATTTATAACACTAATACACTTTGTGTATTTAATCTCACTTTATTAACCAATGTCTTTGCTGCTGACCTTCAACGATCCTATTCAACCATACGAATAAGCAAAAATGACCTTAGATAAACATAACATGTTTCATCTTTTTGTTCAAATGCATCATATTCTTCTGCAATCCAGAATGGCAGTACAGGTTTGTTTGAGCTGCGCCCTCTGCACAGGTGTGAATTTGCTTTTTCTTCAGCCTGAGGCTTATTCGTTTCACTTTTGGTGTGAAAGGGCCTTTACATTTGCCAAAAATATTGCTTTTTTTGTTATTAAAAAAATAGACATGCAAGAAAACAAAAAAAATTCCATTGCACTGCTAGTCACATCACTGAGTGATCACACCTGAGGAGGTTCATGTTCTTTTTGGCGAGACGAGCTTGGTTTCAGTTTCAACCACAAGCCTGGACCGCTGCATTAAAATGTTCCATTGCAGTTAAAATGAGGGTAGCACAAAAATATAATTTATATACAGACTGTGCAATTCATCATCTCTTTGACAACTTCAATTACTCAGTGTATATTATCTTTTAGGCAATAAGAATATTAAAATATAGAAATAAAATATGAATAATTCAGTTTATGGTGCTTTAGGCTTAAATTGGAACCAATAAAGAACCATTTTATTATTAATTTTTTTAATGAACTACAAAAAATAAGGTAACCAGCTCAACAGCAACATTTAAATAGAGCTGGTAAAGTATACAGTAGGTGTTGATACCTTGTGTTGGTTCATATACTGAAAACACAATGTCATTTAATAACGGCTTAAAAATAATATGGCGCTGAGTGCCAGCAATGCTTTGTCTGCCTTTAACTGGCCACTCCATGTTGAGACCTTCAGACCTTTGTATGGATCAGCTGTAGAAACAGGTTTTTCATATTAATAAATGTTACACACAAGAACATTGTAACAACAATATAACAATCAAAGTAATGTTTCAGTTCAAACCTTTGACGTTGAGGTACAGAAGATGGCCTTTCCCTACAGTCCCACTGTTGAGACATTTGGCATCACACTGGTAGTGTCCACTGTCTTCAAGGCTCAAGGAATTGAATGAGAGGAAAATATTCCTGTAACTGAGTTGGTTTTTTTCCGTTTCATTTACTGTGATTAAATAATGGTTCGGATCTGTAATGGGCTTGGATTTATTGCCATTTATGTACCACCAATTGGTCACAATGTCACAGTTCTGTATATCATACTGCACCTCACACTTGAGAGACACAAAATGGCCTTCAGTCTTCGTCACCGTTTCACGTGAGTATTTCACAACCACTGTACATGGGGAATATTTTGTATTTCATTAAGCCCATCAAAAATGTTGAATGCATTAAAAAAGACCTTAACACCAAAATGTGACAACAACCCAGCTAGCAAAAGTATGTTGCAAGAACGTTTTGCTAAGTCATGAAAATGTTATTTCAGAATGTTCTCAGAATGTTAAAAATGTCAAATTCTTTAAATGTAAACAATCTTTGTTCTTGGTGAATGTCATATAATACTTGCAAAATGATCAAATCGAGAAAACAGTCCCTTAAAGTTTTCTGTTTGATAATTTTTCAAGTATTATGGGAACATTCATTTTGAACGTTCTTTGAACCATCTGAAAAAAGTAGTAAGTAGCAACGTTTAATAAACATTTGACTAATGTCTAAACTAAAATGTTTCAGAAAAGCGTTTCATGAGTTGATGTAAACAACACTTTTGTGCAAATTTTCTATGACGTTATTAAAGACCAGATAACTTTGAACTAACATTCTATTAATGTGGAAGAACATTTGTTAATAACTTTGAACCCTGGCAGAAAGTTTGCCGTTAGCTGGGAAAGCTTCATTAAAAACAAATGTGTCTGATTTATTTACATAAAACTTAGTCGAGAAGTGAGTGAGACTTACCCCCTGATAGAGACGATAGCAGACTGCAGAGAACAACCATTGTAAGAAACACTGAAGTCGGGGGAAAGATCTGCATGTTTCTCAGTTAGTCAGAAGAAAATGGCTAACTTGAATATGGCTAACTGAAGTTTGTCTGAAGCTCTAACCACTTCGAGAGGACTTCCTTTGAACTTTGCAGATGCAGCACTGCTGCATCATTTCTAGTGTATCTCAACGGGGGCGGTACCGCCCCCCAGGGGGCGTTCAGAGAACAACAGGGGGCGTTGGAAGCAAGATTTTTGAAAGGGGGGCGTTCAGGTGTTAATGGGGGGCGTTCATGAGTTTAAATATAACGCAAATATTTGTTCATTTACTTTTATTCATTTTAAGCATTTAATAATTTTTTTGTAATAAACACTTTAAGTGGGCTATTTATATGTTAAATTATGTTGTAAAACATATGCGCAGAACGTGAGGTCATATTGTGTGTGCGCGTCTATGGTGCACGTAGAAAAATTCGTCAGCACAGCAGCCTCTAAAAAAAAAAAAAAAAAAAAAAACATTCGTCCACTCTACTCCTGACCGCAAGTCCACCGTCAGTGTTGTAGGTAGGCACTATGCAGTTTTTTTTGTGTTCATTTCTATTGCATTACCATTGAAAGCAGTACCAATAATGTCAAAAATAGTGCAGTCAAGTCAAAAATAGTGCAGTCAAATAGTGCAGTCAAGTTTGGGTGTGTGTATGCTGTTTAAATGAGTGTTCTCACCGATATGCTTGTTGTGATTGGCGAAGTTTTGACGAGTTGTATTTTGACGATTTCAATCCAGCGCTGACTAGAATCATGCAGCGGAGGAATGGAAAGTTGGCAAGCCATTAAAAAGTATTGACTTAAAGGTGCTCTAAGCGATGTCACGCGTTTTTTAGGCCAAAACATTTTTTGTCACATACAGCAAACATCTCCTCACTATCCGCTGGCTGCCTGTCCCCTGAACACACTGTAAAGAAACGCGACCTCTGTAGACAGCCCAGGCTCCACAAACAGCAACAAAAACAAACTGCGGCGACCCGCTCCCCGAAACATAACAAACTGTTCCAGCCAATGACCGACAAGAAGGGTTTGGGGGTGTGGTTTGGGGGGTTAGTGTGCGGATGAGGAGGAGGGAGGGTCTAGCTAGCCTCCGTTTTGTTTGACAATAGTTCGAACGTCAACAAGAAGTGACGTCACCCAGGATCGCTTAGAGAACCTTTAAGAAACACTTATTTTCAATAAATCATGTTCCCATTCACACTAAATTCTATTTATAAGGTAAAACTTTTTTTTTTTTAAAAACATTTTTAGTCATTATCAACCCCAATGCCTAATGCCAAAATGTTTTATTTGTTCACCAAGTAATTTACTGGTCAGAAATTTTTTGTTAACTCGCAAGACAGTAAGGAGAAAATGACAATTTGATGGATAATTTAAATATATTCTGTTTTCACATTTTGGTAATGTAATAATTCCGCCATCACATCTGAGCGCGAAACGCTGCTTGGATAGTTTCAAGATAGTTAAAAAATAATTAATAATACAATAATAATTTAATTGAATTTAATTAATCATATGTGTTTATTCTTTTTTTTTTTTTTTTACTGATTATGAACACAAATTAATCACGACAAACCAAATCAATTGTATTAATTATGCCATTGACGAAAACCAGCTGATACCAAGGTATTTTAGGCCTACAATTCTAACATAATTTTTCATGAAAAATCAGGATTGTATTTATTTTTCGAAAGTAAGGTTAATGTAAGTAGCTTCTTGCAATACTCTCCTAAATGAGTAATAAAACCTGCATGCAAACATTACCGCTTTAATGACCGTCCTTTATTTTTCAGTGCATTTGTTTTACAAATATATATTACTGTCATGGGATTAATATTATAACTATTATGTAGTAGTGTAATGTAGACAGACACAACTAAAAGAGGTTTGAATTTTCCTTTGTTTAATTTGCACACTGAATATGGGTGGAGCTTTTAATTTTGAACTCTCAAAGTGCACCAGATTGATGAATTTAACATTAAAATGCACAAAATTTTCTTACAGGGGGGCATGCCCCTGAACCCCCTTAGAAGGCCAAAGGACCACCCACCACAGATTTAACAAACAACCTGAAACACTGCTATTGCTATGCCAATGCAACTTATAGCTTTTTTTTGGGGGGGGGGGGGTTAATCACTGTGGAGTATAGTTTAATTGTATAAATAAATTACAATTTTGTACTTATTTTTTATCTGTTAACTCTCGCTCGCTTGACTCGCTCATAACATGGCATTAGTTGGGGTGGGGTGGGGTGGGGGTGGGGGTGGGGGGGGGGGGGCGGTCAGGGACCTGGATATTGGATAGGGGCGCTGGCCCAAAAAAGGTTGAGAACCACTGTTTTAGACAATCACAGACCACGTGGCTGCTGAAAAAGAGGCAGCAAAGAACTGTTTGAAAGTTTCAAGTTGGTCATTTGAGGGAACATTTGCTGGTGGTTTGATACTGCAAGTTGTGTAGGTTTAGACCTTGTACAGGAATCATGCCTAAACGTTTACTGCTAGCAAGTGGTTACTGCTACATTTTTAGTTCAACCAGACCAGTTGACCTTTCTTTTCACTTCACTTCTCTTTTTTTTCCCCAAAATCTGCAATGTTATGAATACTCAGAACTTTGTTTTAGATTTTTTTTTTTTTACTGGAATTACTCAAAATGCTATATATAACACTATGATATAAGGTGATTTCAGAAAGATGATTAATCTTACATATGATATTTTTAGTCTTGTTATCTAACACACTTACACTAATTTGTTGACATCATTTATGTGCCCTACATAAATGTCCATGTTTGCCACACACTTTTCCCATTTTTGGGGTTACACATAGAAATTTTAATGCAGCAGTTTTTAATTCAAATTGCAGGTTAGACATGATGTAACATACATACACTGTGACAAACACAAATATGTAACTTTATACTCTTTTGATTTACTTTACAGTCAATCTTGCCAGCTAGACACATTTGTACTTCTAGTAATCTTACTGCAATGAACAAATAATAGTACAAATAACAATAGTAACAAAATAAGTCATCTCTCTGCAGGCTTCAGAGTTTCCTGCAGGAAACCACAAAACAGGTTCTGTGTATAATGACACAACTTTCACTTTGTTTCACAATGTTCAAAACGATGTTTTTCACCAGATTCTCGGTTTGACATCAATGACATAATTTGAACAATGGCATCATGAAAACATCAAAATTTGTTGAATTTATAAATAACTGTCACATTCTCAACTCCAGAAGAATTACATACATTCAAGAAGTACATTCAACCAACTAGGTCTTAAAGTGCAAATGCATAGGTCTGATACATGACTTATAGAATGAGTATTATCTGTCTTACAGTCATTCTCTGTGGTCAAAATATGCTGACATAGTGGTAAAAAAATATTACACGTATTAAACTATATTAATGCAATACAACAGTAATGTAAACATAAATAATTATGTAAAATAATATGTTAAAAAAATAAATTAAATAAATACTAGACAAGATATTCACGATTCCTTTAAGGAACATAAAAAATCACATTCACAAAGATCATGAGCAACAACAAAAAAAAGCATTCTATGAGGTAGCTGCAGAGTTAACATCGATCGTTTGGGTCATTCAGGGATTTCATCACAAAACTGGCTCCTTGGTGGGGACAAATGAAATTATTAAATTAGTTTGTTATTGAGATGCTGTTCTTAATAAATGACAGTATGTGGGGTTGCATTAACCAATTTAAACTAGAGGGATAGAATTGTGCAGCTTACTCTTTAGCCTGGTGTGAAGACAGATGACAAAAATGACAGTAATCACAATAGTCATGACAATGATGACTGAAAATGTAATGATGTAACTTCTTGGTGTAGTGTTGTTCGCTGTAAGACACGAAAACATTTTTTTTTTATTAAATAGTGAGAAAAAGTATTGCAGTTAAAAACTGTCAAAATGGCAACAATGAATGTGAAGCTTAATTGGCTTTATGCCACAGCTTCACTACTTCCTGAACTTCAGCCAGCCCTTTGTTTCCTGTCTGTCATTATTGGACAAACTGATTAATCCAGGTGTGCCTGGCTTCAGTAACAATAATCAGGCACACCTGGATTAATCAGTTTGTCCAATAATGACAGACAGGAAACAAAGGGCTGGCTGAAGTTCAGGAAGTAGTGAAGCTGTGCATAAAGCCTATTGGTTTTGCTGTTAAAATGTGTTTCAAGTTGTAACATCTAAATTGATTGTTTTATTTTTGACCTATATATCAACAATATTTAGTTTGAATGAATCAAGTGACTGTATAGGTAGAAAGTAACAACTGCACATTTTTTTAATGCGATTCTAGCCGATATCCATGTTGAACCTGTTTACCTTCATCATCTTGAGGCACGTAGATTTGGAACCTCTTCTCCACGCTGTCACTCTGAGCCAAACATTCCACGTACTTCCCATGAAACTGTGACAGTGGAATTGTGATGTTTCTTGTAATGGTGGTTGAACTGTCTTTGTTGAGCGTTGTGAAATTCTTTGAACTAAAGTGCTTCAGGTCTTTCTCTGAGGATTTCCACTGGATTGTTGGAGTTGGTTTACCAGTGGCTGAACATGAGACTACAACATCTGAATCAGAAGTGGGTGAAGGATTCACTTCTGCTGTTATTTCTGAAATACCTGGAAAATACCAGCAAGATAATGACTTAAAAGTACTAAATATTACTACATCACTAGAAAAACTTCTAAATATAAGTTTGTGTAGGCTATATATATATACACACATATGCTTAATGTTTTTGCAGGTTCCACTGTGACAACATGCCCCGCCACATAAGATGCTAACGTGCGAGTCAAGATGCAGTAGCCTACTACAAGATGTGCTGTTAAAATAAAATTTTAATTCGAGTACAAACTGCTGCATTTAGCCCGTATACCAAACACTATTACTATCTAAAACCATAACTATACCTTGATATCATCACAGTAATGTTTAACTAACCTTTAACAGTGAGGCACAGGGTTTTTCGTTTAGGTCCTGATGGATACACTTTGAAGGAACAAATGTAGCAAGCCTCGTCTTCAAATGTTGTGTTTTTGATCTTAATAGATGTTGAATTAAATGTCGCCAGAGTTAAAGTGACTTTTCCCACATACTCCTCATCCACATTATCCTGGAATTGTTCGCTGAATGTTGCCAGAGTTTGTACATTTTCGTGCGTGCGCACCCGCTGCCAGGTGACCTGTTTGACTCCAGACACAAACGGCAGCGTACAAGAGAGTGAAGCATCCTGACCCAACACAACATCTGTGTCTCCTTGTGCTACAATATCTGAAAGGTAAGCTGTGGAATGAAAATAAACAAGTTATTAGTTTGCAAGCTTAACACTGTTTTGTCCTAAAAAGAAATGCAATGTATTGAATAGGATTCTCATTACTAACCTCTGTTTATGAAGCTTAAAATTAGGATCAAGTTCAACAGACACAACATGTCGAATGTTTGGCATGGTCCGTTTGTAATGAGACACAAATATATAGGCTAGTCCTAATTTTGAAAGTGAAAGGAAAATTTCCCATGACGTGCTATTACTGGTTGTGAGTGAGCAAAAAAAAAAGAAAAAAAAAAGGTTTCATTTAGCGTAATTTACGCGAGACAGGGAGGAGCATACATTTTAAAATCTATTTTATGATGAACATGTTTTTAGAGTTAGTTTTGTGATATTTCTGTGATAGTTTTGGAGACATGTGAAAAGAAAAAAAATATTCTCGTCATTAACATTAAAAAAAGAAGAAATGAAACATGCGTGCAATATAGATGAGAAATACAGTTAAGTTCCTGCATTCATGTAATTTGAATTGCCTACGTCATGTGACGGAGTTTCCGATTTAAAAGTGAATATTCTGTATTTTATTGTGACAGGTAAAATGAGCCATCACTTTTGGGAAGGAAAAGCCCATGTTAAACAGGACTCACATTTCCCAGAAACTAATTTGCAAATGCAGAAATGGTTTGTATATTCTCACGTTGGCTAAATAGCATATCATGGCAAATCCGTGAATTCATCACGGCTTCTGATTCAGCACTCAACATTACTGTAGGCTACACTATGATTTAGATTCTTCAGAATATTATTTTTACAGAAAAGGATATAACGTAGATACTTATTTGTTGAGCAAATGGATATTAACATGTAAGGAAAAAAAAAAAAAAAAAAAAAATACTTTTGCTAACATCATTTAAAAGTTGTTGGTTGTATATCCACTATAAGCCTGCAAGTTGAAGTAATCAACTTGTGTGTGTGTGTGTGTGTGTGGGGGTGTGGGGGGGTGGGGGGGTGGGGGGCGTCAGCGGTGGGTGCGTCAGACATAGCGGTGGGTGCACGGTGGGTGTACGCACGGAGATGAAAAGGGTATCTCTGGGGGATATGGTGACTATAAAGCTAAAGTCCCAAAACGTCGGGGTGTTCCTTTAACAAAAAAAGTTCTTATGCGTGGTTAAAGGCTTAGTTCTCCCGAAAATGAAAATTCTCTCAATATTTTACCCACCCTCGTGCCATCCCCAATGTATACGACTTTCTTTCTTCATATGAACGGGTCATTCCTGGTATGCGGTGACTTCCTGTCCCAATGATTTGTTTACTCATATTTTCTCTGAAATGAGTCACATATTTATAATAAATGGCTTAAATTGTAGATTTAAGTATTCTTTACCATTTAAAAAGAGATAATAGACATTAAAAACACTATTTTGTATTTTACACAATTTGAATTGATGTTTGCATTCAATTATATCATGTCCTCAGTGCACACAGTAATCAACTTCTGCAAGAAATATAAACCATGAAACGACAAAAACCTCAAAATATTTTTTAATTATGTTATAGACTAGGCTAAATTGCCTCTAATCATACATATAAATCATGTGAAAATATAGGTATTTTTCTTAACATTTTCTTCAATTACTGCGTCCCTGAAGTCATCCTCCACCCTGTTAGTATGTACTTTGCCTTCCAAATCCAACTGCAATTTCATTGAGACCATTTTCAAGAAGTGACTTAATTTCTTTTACTTGCTGGAATTCAACTGTACAAACTGAAGTAAGCTTCAACTCTCACTCCTAACTTTTTTTTTTAGTTTTTGAAATGTTATCCTGCTTGTCCCACCCTTAAAGTTCCACCCTGAGGCTGTTATGGAGAATGTTTGTCCTATCAAAAAAAATGTACAAATAAATCTGACATAGTTATAAAAGTTCTGTTCATCTGTAGAAGGTTAGCTAGCTAAATGTTGATCACTCAAAGAGCTATGGCTAACTTAGCTCAGAATTGTACACCCTTTTAGGTCTATAAACCTAACAGGGAGGAATGTGAAACATATTCTATTCATCAAAAATTGTTTTGCTTGTTTCAAGAAGAAAACAAAAAATCTAAGATGGCATAAGGGACATATACTATCCAAGAAAAGCTCATTATTGTTTAACATTTACATTATTAACATGTTGTGATAACTAGCCTATGTATATGTCCCTAACAGGGTGAAATATTTCCATGGACAGTGTCTGAACAATCTACCCATAAATTAGGTTTTATTAACAAGGTTTTGGAGGAGCAGGTGCAGATAATTAACCCAATTAGCACAAGTGGAGTTCAATCTGTAATCAACTCAGAATAGGATAAATAACAGCAGAACCCACCGTTGTTCCTTGACAGGTTATCAGCATCCCACCTCCTCACTTTAGTTCCATCTCCTCACTTCTAGTTCCATCTAACGGGGGGAGTACTCTGGGTTCGGGCAGAAATTCCGAGCTCGGAGTTCTCCACCCGGACAGCACGCCAAGTACGCATAACCTTTACCATAAGTTGTATAATACATCTGCGATGCTACCTTACACCCATTTCTAATGGATGAAGCCTTGGCCTGGGAGAGAGGTCATCAGGTGGTCCTCAACCTTCACTGGGTGTTTCGACCCTTAACCACAACACCCTCCAGCTGGCGGGTCAGCAGTGACTGGCCAGGTCACTGCCCCTCTCTGCAGGCTTCCAGCTTATGTCCTCTCTCTTGTGCCAGAGCCAACAGGAGGCTCTCTCTGACCATAATAATTATGTGTGTAGATGTGAACTCATGAATTATTAATAAAGAGTCCCTGAGCTTGACCAATATGTATTCCTTATAGTTAAACATGTCACTATTTTGGTAAAATGCTAAAAACATGAAAATCATGTCCTTTTTTTTCCCAACGCTTATTAAAATGTCACCGCATACCAGGAATGACCCAAACACAAACAAAAGATTTTTAGGAAAAATTACGCTTGATAAAACGCACACAGCAATCGTGACTGTAAACGGCCCCCGTGGATGAAACAATGTCTTTTGAAGCGAAATGATAGGTGTGTGTAAGAAAAACACTAATATATTTTAACTCTCGTGAACACTCATATAGACCGGCAGCAATGATTTATAGTTAAAAATATTAGTGTTTTACTTACACACACCTATTATTTCACTTCAGAAGACTTAATCCGACTTAATTTCACTTAATCCGCTTGGTCCATATGGATTACCGTCATGATAGCTGTGTGGTTTTTTTAAACGTCAACTGAGCACACCCATTCACTTGCATTGTATGAACTCACAGAGATGGATTACCGTATTCTCCTAAATTTACGTAATTTGTGTGTATCTGAAGAAAGTCAGTCATATACATTGGGGATGGCATGAGGGTGAGTAGCCTATTATTAGAAAATGTTCATTTTGGGGTGAACTATGCTTTGATGATCCAGGTTTGAATGTGAATGAGAGGGAATGCTAGACTTTCAGTGAATAAAAACTTAAATTTCATTCTGTGTATAACAAAATTTTGTATAAAGAGGGAATATACACTACTTTTTTGGGGTTTTTTTGTTTGAATGGCTATATTGGCCATTCAATTTTGTTATATGGAAAAGAGCAGCCTGTAAATTCTGCAAAAGTTATATTGTCTTACAGGATTTTACTGATGCATTGCCGATGGAAGAAACTGAAACTTTCTTCTGCGATGGAAGGAACTGAAAGCATTCATTCTACATTTCAGGGTTACTTTTGGGACTTTTATTTCAGGATAAACTGATTGTGACTCACTGGAATGGATGTCACTAGCCTGGATGCCAGCCCAAACCCCGCCCACAACATTTGTTGGTCGGGAAGCTGACTAGAATATGAGTATGACGAAGTCAGGCTAGGATGTCACTGTATGGACAAACAATTCTCTGTGCATGTGTCATTGGAGCATGAGAAGGCCATGTATTATTCTTCCTTTCCCTTTGAATGGAATACTGAGCATGGGTTCCAAATAGGCAAATGATGCACAGAGGGAATTCATAAGAATTATGGGTCACACTTTATTTTAATGTGTCTTTGTTACACTGTAATACATTTAAGTAGGAATATTAAGTAACTACATATCACTATAGGGTTAGGATTAGGGTGTGGTTTGGTTTAGGGTCAGTTGTATGTAATTATGCATAATTTATAGTTATTACTATAGTATCTGCATGTAACATATATAACAATACACTGTAAAATAAAGTGTTACCTAATTATGCTATTGTTAATGGTGAGTTAGCCATCAATAACTGAATGTTTGGGTCCAACAACCAATTTTTATTGGAAAACTTTGAGCATTATTGACAGGTGACCTAAATAGTCTATTCTCAAAGACAGACTGCTGAAACATAATTCTTCAAAATGCAATACACAATACTCACAACAATAAATAAAATGTTAGGTAGAAAGAACAAATAGTTAAGTTCTTAAAGTGCAGGTGCAGGAATGTAGAAATTGTTTGTGGAAAAATACAGACTTTCAGGTGAACAGATATTTATACAATTATATTAATATTAGCTTATTCACAAAAGGAAACATGATGTTTCTTCTTTTTTTATTGTAGCAGACTACAAAAGCAGCATATCAAAGATTCTGAAGAAAGTGGCAGATGACCAATAGTTCATGCTGTACGAGCAGATTTCTGATTTTTATCTGAAAAAAAAGAAGAAATGATTAACATACATAATTAGCAATGCTGTTCTTTATTGCAATAAATGTGGTCTTGATAGAAAGTAATATATTTCTGCTTACCATTTAACTTTGTGTGAAGGTAGAAGGCAATAATGACAATACTGAAGATAACCACGACCAACATCGGAATTATATACTTTCTTAATGTGACATTATTTTCTGTGAAACAAAAAACGATTTTTTGCATGTAAATATTGATAAAGATAATTTCATTTTAAATATGAAAATGCATCTTGTTTAGCTTAATTATGAAATTACAATATTACCACTGCTTGCTTAATTTATTATTAGCTCATGCAGTTTTTAATCCCATAAACCACAACCATTCAAACACTAACGTCTAATAAGTCAAATCAAGTTACCTTTATTATCATCTTGAGGCACATAAATTTGGAACCTCTTCTCCACGCTGTCACTCTGAGCCAAACATTCCACGTACTTCCCATGAAACTGTGACAGTGGAATTGTGATGTTAATTGTAATGGTGGTTGAACTGTCTTCGTTGAGGTTAGTGAAATTATTTGACCTGAAGAAGTTCATTTCTGTCTCTGATGATTTCCACTGGATTGTTGGAGTTGGTTTACCAGTGGCTGAACATGAGACTACAACATCTGAATCAGAAGTGGGTGAAGGATTCACTTCCACTGTTATTTCTGAGATACCTGGAAAATACCAGAAACATAATTACTTAAGTACAATCTTTTAACACTAAACAGTAAATTATGTGATATGCAAAGCTCAAAATGTCTATTAAAGTTCACAATTGATAATATACTATCTTAACCCTATGATGCTGACATTTGCTTTCATTTTTCTGGAATTGGAAACTGAATGAAAGTCTTGCACTGAGAAGCCATTATCATTCATGGACAGATCTCCGTGTACCTTATGATTCACACAATCCCTTGTGAGTTTGGGCATATCTGCATTATCTTGGATGAAAGTGCTTGTTTGACACTAACACAACATATACTGTACACTTGCCATACTTTCCGGATCTTATTGACCAATTAGTGGAGCAATTAGTGGACCAATTAGTGGAGCAGGTGGATGCTGCACATTGGTGGTGGTTGAGGAGATTCCCCCTTCCATGTAAAGCGCTTTGAGTAAGAAAAGCGCTATATAAATGTAACGATTTATTATAATTATTATTAACAAGAACGCTAAAGACCGCAGTCTCTAGCGCCAGTCACTAGTGCGCCTTTTGAGGCCAGAGTGAGTTTTACATGCACAGCTCTTACTTACTGGCCGACTTCAGTTAAAGTTTTAATTTCAAAATCAAGGTCACATCCGGGTCATGGCACCAAATGTAACCTGTCCTACTCGCTCCGAATGGGATTCGAACCGGGGTCTCCGGTGTGGGAGGCGGCTGTGCTGATAAGCCGTGCTAACTCTTACTGGCCTATGTCCATTACACAAGCGCTGAAGAAGCCTCCATAGTTGGAATTCAGATATGGTAAATTGTGACACATACTGTAAGTTGTGGACCAATCACAACAGACTGGGCCTTCTGACTAATCAGAGCAGAGTAGGCTCTCAATAAGGAGGGGTTTAGAGACTTAATCCTTGATTGAACTGTTTCAGAAACTGTGAGAAAAGAGGTGATGCTGCAAATGCATGTAATGAGAAAATTAAAGTGTTTTTTTTTTTTACCATGGATGCATGTAAACTTATTGTGGGAGACCTTCAAAATTATATTAAGAAACTTTAAAATAGCATAACAAGGGCACTTTAAACATTGCCCCCTATTGTGGGAAATATTGTCAAACTATGGAGTAAGTTGTCACAATGGGAACCTGCCATTAGCCTATTATAAGTTGTTAATGACTTTTCAGCCATTTCAAAATTACACATTTAGAAAAAAACATGTGACACACAATCTTCCCCAAACTGATATGCCCTAGTCTAAAAAAACAGTTCAATGTTTTGGTTCAATCTGCCTTTGTTAATTGATCCTTGTGTTTCTGACTCAAAATCTGATAGATAACCTTAGTGATTTCCCTTAGTTTGGTTGTAGGTATTTACCTACCTTTAACAGTGAGGCACAGGGTTTTTCGTTTGGGTCCTGATGGATACACTTTGAAGGAACAAATGTAGCAAGCCTCGTCTTCAAATGTTGTGTTTTTGATCTTAATAGAAGTTGAATTAAATGTCGCCAGAGTTAAAGTGACTTTTCCCACATACTCCTCATCCACATTATCCTGGAATTGTTCGCTGAATGTTGCCAGAGTTTGTACATTTTCGTGCGTGCGCACCCGCTGCCAGGTGACCTGTTTGACTCCAGACACAAACGGCAGCGTACAAGAGAGTGAAGCATCCTGACCCAACACAACATCTGTGTCTCCTTGTGCTACAATATCTGAAAGATAAGCTGTGGAATGAAAAAAAAAAATGATGTTGTTATAAGCTTCCCACCATCTCCATACAGTTTAGCAACATCCAGCCAGAGCAGTTTCAGATTTAGCCATAAAAATAAGTCAATTACCGACCTCTTCTGAGCAAACTTAATATGATTAGAAGGCGCAGCATGTTTAAAATAGTCAGGTTTCTATCTATGAACAGATACATATACAGCTTATCTGGGCCATCCCCCAAACTTCCAGTAACTGGATGAAAAAAGAAAAAGGGGAATTTTATGATTGGCATCTCAAGCATACACATCTGAGTTTGTTTGGAGCGATCATGCTTTTTATTGCAGACTAAAGTTTGATTGAAATGAAAGCTTTGACAGTGTAAATCCTTTAGGTTTTCCGTGAAACTATAAGGGTGTGCGGTGAAATGAACAAATATCAGACATGCATTCAGGATTTATATATAAAAAAAAAATTCTGCATAATATTCACAATAACATTCATATTGTTATGTAGGCCTACACTTTTTTTTAATGTTTTTATAAGTCGACATCTGCTAATAATGCGACAAACTGTGACATAAGTGTCCAAATACTTTTTTGCGTCCTTTTGGGATCAACGTTCTGTCAGATTTTAGGTTTGTGTTGAACTCTTCTGATCTTTTGCATTTTATTAATACCAGTGATCAACTACCTTTCTAGTAAATATTTTAATAATTTCCGGGATTTTCTGGCAGGGTTATCCCGGACTTTCCACAGAAATAAACACCTACAGTTAGGCTACATGTGACTCGTGATAAAAACACTTCCGCTTTTAAAGTGTTTAAGTCATGCAATGTCAATATCAGATCATCTCAATACATACAGTCTACATTTTCACTTTTGTGTGATTGTGTGATTCACTAGTGATTGAGTAATTAAGGATGTAACCGACACCGAATGTCTTGCCTCTTATAAGTTTCACAATGAATCCACATCCTCAAGCGGCGACTGTTTATGCAAAAACGTAAATCGTAACGTAACAGTGTTGTCTTGAGCGAAGTAATCCAGAACACACGAGCATTAATCAAGCTCTTACAGTAAAACATAGCACAGGATAAAACTCCGTGTGTGACTCATCAGTTTCGCCAAACACATGATTAGGAATATTTCGTGACTGCATCCGTGTGAATCAGACCTCACGTCTATGTCAAAATTAAAGCCTTCCTGTTTATAAATAAACCGGAATCAGGCTCTGAATTACTGTCACTTTGCCTCCAAATGACTTTATTTTTTACGTCAGACTTTTGCTGTTTATAATGCTAATTAATTATGAAACTTATATTGTGCTATTGCTTATTCATTGAGACTATCCCATTTTAAAATGTACAAACATTCCTAGGCGAAACCTGGGAATGTTTAAACGTTTTGTTTAAAAGCCTGTAGGCCAGCTGCATTTGGGTGTGTCATGTTGTGTGTCTCAACTTCAAAATAATATTCCAATATTTGTCAGCTACAAATTAAAGTCGTTTAAAAATCTTTTACTTATCCCTAAATTGTGTGTATTAATGTCCAACACAAAGACAGTAGAAGCATAGCCTATATTGGAATGTTTTTTTTTTTTTTTTTTACATTTAGGTTTTGAGTAGATGTTTTATCAAATTAAACAACATCCATTAACAGATCATAAATCATTTTCAAGCCAAATGTGAAATTACAACTGTCACCTCAGGTAGAAATTAACCCTTTTCTAATTGGTGTAGCCTACCAGATTGAATCGCAGATTCATGGCAAGTTACAACTTATCACTGAACAATATTTTTGTTGTAAATTTGTGCAAATTGTTTATGCTATAAAACATGACAAAAATGTACGTTTTGCATGTAGGCCTATTGTAATTTAAAGTATTGTAATTTAATTGGGACGGAGGCAGATCAAACTTTCAAAATTTTCTGATCTGCTCATTTTTTAACTAGAGAATTAATAATTGATTTAAATCTAAAAACCCACTCTGATACCTCTGTTAGAACTTCTCTTCTGATTACAATTCAACTGTGGCTTTGTTTCCCCCACAGTTTCATGAATTACATAAGTGCCAGATATTGCATAACAAGTTACTGTTAGTGTTTATTTACTGTTATTAAAGGGGAACTTAGGAATAAGCCACAAAAAATTCCTAAGTATTACATGCAAACAAAACCAACCAACCACATGCATGCATAAAGCATTTCTTTGTGTTTTGCACTTAATGTGATTATTATTTTTTACGTATACAGACGTATACAGAAGGATGTTGATCTAGTTGTTTTTTGATGCCATACATTAGAGAATAATTTGTTTTTCATACTAAGCAATATGCAAAATAGCATTTTATCATTATTTTCACATTTAGGCCTACCCATATTCAGAGCTGCCAAGTGAATTCAGTGAGCCCAGGAATAGGCAGTGTTCCCATTCACTAGTGTAAAGATGTGACCCACCCCCACCACCCCATGCTATATTTGGGGGGTAGTGTAAAATGTATATGGTTTATAATAACTCTCTAAAATGTACAGTTTCACTATTGTGTTATGTGTTCATATAGCAGTCATGCAAAGACAGTAAGTAGCCTACTACTTCTAATTTACATCATTTGACTGTGTCAAGGTTGCATAATAGGTCAATTCTGAGAGTATGTATAAACTTATTTGTTAAACCGAAATTAGCATGATATACTATAATAATCTAATTTAATATATATATATATATATATATATATATATATATATATATATATATATATATATATATATATATATATATATATATATATAGCCTATATATTAATTCTCTTCAAATAAGCACTGCTGCAATTTTTTTATTTATGCAAATTTATTCAAATCTGACCATCAAAAATTATATTAGCAATCAAGTAATATGGTGAAATGAGATTTCATGCCATGGATTATTTAAAGATTTGAACAATTTTCTGCTCCAAATTCACTCTCTTTTCATCCCGTTCGATTCCACAAGACAAAACGGGATTTTCAGTATGCGTCTATTAGACCGACAGTGACATCTGCTGGACGGAAGCTGTTAGTACTTTTTGACGAGCACCAGTGCAGTCGCTTTAATATTCAACTAGGTTACCTATTAATAGATCATATGACCACATTTTCCCTGTAGAGATCTAAGGAGCCCATTTTAGAATACATGTAGGGTAAAAGATTGGTCATTTATCCAATCATTCATTCATTTATCAGTGTAATTTTCAAGAACGGTCTCACGTATCTCATTGTTTGTGTTTCTGTAGGCTCGCAGCCTGGCACCAAAACGTGTTTTCAGTGATGGTGACATTGTGATAGGTCGTCTCGAAGGGTGGACAGAAGGTGCGCACCTAACTTCCCATCGACATCGTGCTCTGATCACTGCATCGAAAGATTATGAGCAGCAGCAGACTTTATTTACGACTGCAGTCATGTCGTTTTTATTCCGGTGGTTTGAGAGCGTCGTATCACCGGACCCTGGACAGGATCGAATTAATGCTGCCGCCTAAATTAAGACCTATCTACAATCATCCTGCTGGTAAAGAAATCACTCTTCTCCTGTCTGAAGAAACACACTAGTCAGTCATTGTCTAAAAATTATTGTATTATTCTAATTCTAAAGCATTTATAATTAATGTTTTCTTTAGTATCTTCTCTATTATCTCCGCAGTGTTATTGATGTTATTTATCTATCATGCAGTCATACAGTGGCCCCAAAAATAATTTGGAGATACTTGAGTGCACACCTTTGATGCAAATATTTCATGCAAATAAATTAATTACCTTTAAAAATTAAACATTAGACGTTAATTGAAAACATCTAGGCTGTATGAACTATTCAAATGAACTTCATACATTCATAATAACCTTGGGATCACAAAATGGCTGAGAGAGCTGTTAGTTCTGAAAAAAGACAGGATCATTTGTTTGCAGCTGCAATTCGATGCAACGAAATTCATACAATTTAAGTCTGCTTTAAGTATCAAAATACTTTTAGGGCTTTTTTAGGCTTGTACAGTTTGAATGAGCTAGTCTTATGTGCATCTTTCTGTCCCACTAATCATGTAGCCTACATTGTGTTGGTGTCCTGTCCACCATAACCACATAGACCTGGGGGCTGTTCCATAAACCAAGATTAGAGTATAAGCCAGGCTTATTTCGGTTAGTCAGGCTTATTTTTGGTAGATTCGGTTTCATAAATCAAACTTAAAAAAGTTCAAACTCAGTTACCCTGGCAACTTATGCTGGGAAACTAGCCTGGTCCAGGGCAGGCTAACTGTCAGGCTAAGCCTCAGTTGTTACACAGATCCTCAACACTGACCGACAAGAACACAATGATATTACCACTGACAGTCTCTAATACCATTATTGGACTTTATAAATACACAGTATACAGAAAATCAACTTAAATAAGGCTACAATATAGACACATATATAAGGCGTTTTAAAGTTGTCCGTTTAGGACATGTCATTTTTGTAATAAAGACATTTTAATTAAGGAATGCCTCGGTTATCAGAGAATTCTTTTTTCTACACTGTCTCATTTATATATATATATATATATATATATATATATATATATATATATATATATATATATATATATATATATATATATATATATATTATGTACTTTATTATGTCTTTCAATTCAAACACATTTAACACAATTATGCAAATGGACAGTTCCTTTAAAGACATTATTTTCCCCCAATAAATATTCCTTATTTTTCCTTCTACTTTTTTTTCTTTTGTGATAATACCAACACATACATATAAATAAAACAATAAATAAATATTAATAAAAATATAACATTCACATATATCAAACTCTTATAATGAATGACACATAATTCCTAATAGTTATTCAAGTAATATTATTTAAATATCAAATATTCAATATTAAATAAGTAGATAAATAAAATTACAAATAACTAGAAATAAAAGGGAAGGTTACATAAAAATGTAGTAAATGTAGGCCAATATATATTCCTTTATTTTATGGAATATTCTTTGATTTTAGAGTTGCACATATCTTTTCAAAATGTATACATTTGTTCTTAATTTAATGTTATCCTCTCCATAATGTACTTTAGAAACTAAATCTAACCACTCATTTAAAACTGGGGATTCTTGCTTTCTCAAAAAAAAATCATTGCATTAAAAGCTGCAATTCTCAGCATTCTAAATAAGTATAGGCCTATATCTTTATTAGCATAGGTCCTATACCCAAAACTATATTTTGTATCTTTATATATTTAGTTTCTTAAAAAAAATCTTCCCTGAATTAGGCTACTTCTGTTCAATTTTTTTTATTTAGGCCTATTAGAAGTATAAAATGAGTGTAATGAGCTAGAAGTTCACTGCAACTTATCCAACATCCTAAAGAGAAATTATTATAATTAGAAGATATTTCTAGTGTTCTAAAATATCGCATTTTAATTTTCCAAGCAAAATGTATATTTTTTAATCAGAATTATTGCGCTCCTATTTGGCGCGCATGCGCGCAGCAGCGCTCGTTCAATATGAAGATTAGCAGCAAAATGGATACATTTGCACGACTTTCTAACATTTACAGATGGAGAATATAACTGTAAAATGTAATTTTTGCACTGAGGGAAAAAAAAAAACATGTCACAAATGCATAAAACAGCACAAAAACTACGCTGTTTGATGATGGATCGATTTGATCCACGATCGACCTCTAGGGCTGCTTCAGAAACGCGTGCACACGCAATTATCTAGACTAGATAAACCTGGATCAAATTAGTGAGATTGTGTGAACTTCAATTACCTTTTATGGAACCACTTTAGCCCCAACTTATTTGTTAGGCTCATTCAAGTCCGGTGTTGGAGTTTAATCCCCGCTTTTCTAAGCTTCATTTATGGAACAGCCCCCTGGTTTCCTATTTGTTGATGTCACTTTGTAAAGAAACACTATCCTCTTAGGTGAACGTGATTTCACCAAGTACCACATGTTCCTGGATCAACATCTTTGTTGATCTTGGATCAACTTTCCAATCAACCAATCAGATTTGAGGGACAAGTTTACAGTTTATGTCAAGTTTAGGCTTAGAACCAGGGTGAAGTACTTAAACACCAGTGTTATTCACCTTTCATTACCCTCTGATTTTAGGGAAAAGTTATGGGTAGGGTTAGGTTTAGGGGTAGGGATTGGGTAAGGACTACATTTTGGGACAGGAATGTTGATCCAGGACCATGTCTTACTTGGAAAAATCACGGTGACCATGCTCTTATAAGACTGAACATGTAATATGCAAGCACATGACATCGTCACCGCTTTCACAAGTTTGCGGTTTCAGGCCCCAAAAACGCCTTTGTCGTATAAATGAACGGCCATAATGCATGAAAAGTTAACTGATTTGAGTTGAAAACAGTGTGTAAACGGGCCCTAAATTTTAATTTAATAAACTTTTGAAAACAGTTTTTATAGTGCAAGTTTTTGAAAACAATACCGTTATTGTCTCCTATTGTCATAAAAATGCAAATTTATGTAAACGGTGACGTCAAGCATATTATGTGTTCAGTCTATAGGCACGTAGTGACACCACCAACTACTGGCCTGGCGTGCGTAATACAGCATTTTTAGTCGTTTTAGCGGATGCGCGTGTACGGGGATCGTTTTGACAACATTATCGTCTGTACGTGAATAAAGCAAAGGAAAACTGATTCGTTTTAAGTACATTGTTGTCATGTAAATGTACTCTTAAAGTTTAAACATTGCTTAGACTACTCGCTCCTGGGGGATAATTTCTGATCATATACTGCATGACATTTTTAGGTGGATCTTATCTGATCTCAAGCATTTTTCAAGTTTTATGGAATTTAGAGCATCAAATAAAAAAAATTAACCGACGGCAAGTTTGTTTTTTACAGTAGCACTTTGTAGAGCTGCATGATTAATCCTTAAAAGATTGCGATCTCGATTTAAACACTCGATTTAAACACTCGATTTAAACACTCGATCTCGATCCAAAGATGGAGCAGCATTTACTACTGATCACAGAGCCGTGCTTCCCTGACAAGCTGCGCATAAAAAATAATCACAGCTTTTGCGATTTCATAAACGCACTTGTGCGTTCACACCAGACGCGAATAGCGCGTCAAATTCGCACCTTCCGCGTCTAGTTATACGCTTGAACACTTTGAATCCATTCGCGCGTCAAGAGCGAAATTGACGCGCGTAAAAAACAAAAGTTTGAAGCGGGATTTATCGTCGGAATCGTTTAGAAGTCGGAATCGAAACCCGTTGGCGGCCATCTTTTTTATGTTGATCGAGCATTCATCGAGAGAGTCACCGCTCTGTATTTGCTCTGGAGAGCAGAACAGCGGCGTAGGGGTCATCGTCGCCGTATTTGTGTCCACCAGACCCTTCGGAGGCGAACCCAGTTTTGCTCGCTCCAGGAGCTGCACCTGGATGACGGCCACTTTCAGCGGTACTTCCGCCTGTCCCGCACCCAGTTTAATGACCTGTTTTGTCCCGCATCGGAGCGAGGATCACCCTCGCCCTCATCCACCTAATCTGTCATTTATTTTTGTTTTGATGATAAATAGAGCCAGCCTCCAAAAGTGATTAACCTGTCCAGACACGAACTTATGCACTATAGTATGTTGGTTGTCTTTACATTATAATAATATTTCATATAATCTAGATATGGAATAAATAGCATTCAATACAAAATAAATATGTCTCATATATTGAAATCAAGTTTTATGTGATAAAATAGGCTATTTGCTTTGTTGTGCATTAGAACCACACCAGGCATTTAGTCATATTACAAAATAATTTATTGAAGCATCCAGATACTTCACCACGTAACAGCAGCAAGCAGCTAGGCTCCTGATTGGTTATCGCAGCGCGAATTGACGCCAAAGTTCAGATTTTTCAACTCGGGCGGCAGACTCAAATTCGCGTCAAACGCGTGAATCCACAAAAAGCACTTAATAAAATCATTCGCGAACTTGATGCGCGAATGAGGCGTATTCGCGTCTACCGCGCCGCGCTCTACGCCTCATTCGCGGCGCAGGAATTTTTTACGCTACGCGTCTTTGCATTGACTTAACATTGAAATCACTCGCGCCAGAGGCTCTATTCGTGTCTGGTGTGAACACACCATAAGCCATATCGGTTTAAAAGCGTGATTTCGGGTTAATTGTGCGGCCCTTGAGTAAATCTTGACACTTCAAAATAATGATTGATTGTATCAATTACATCATTACACCAGTTGGTGGCGACAAGTGACTGTTATTTGTTATTGAATGTATTTGCCATTGAATCATTCATTTAAGAGTTCCGTTCAAAAATGGTTATTTATCCATTAACGAAACAAGTGAAGTGAGTCATTGAATAATTCATTTAAATCGATTTTTTTTAAATAATTCAAATTCCTTAGATATTTTTAAATAGACTGCAGCAATTAACATCTTGTCAGAACCTTTAGTAAATTACATGTAATTTTGTTTAGTTGTCAATTCAGAATTATGGGAGAATTGTGATCTTTATTTTTATTTTTTAAATTGTGATTCTCAATTTATCCATAATAGTGCAACTCTAGCACTTTCAGCTCTAGCACTGTCATAATTTCTCACAGAATCTTTTCTCTTTTTTTTTTCTCAGGGCCAAAGACGGTTTTCTTCTGGGCGCCTGTTTTTAAATGGGTGAGATGAGAATTGTTTCCCCCTCACAGTTTAAATATACACAAATGTTAAAATATACAGCATTATATACCTTTTACCATCTTCTGCTTTACATTTTTCTAGTTTTTACACAAAACAATTTTATGGATTTGTAAGATGTAAAATGTAGGGTGGAAGTCACATAGACTACTTTTGTGCTGCTTTTTTGACCTTGACAGCCACTGGTTTGTAAAGGCATTTGGGTGATAAGGATGATTTTTGAATGCACTATACCTTTAAGTTGTGCAGTGAATATTTTGCAATTCGAAATGTTGTAATGCTGTGGTAAATGCAATCATATCATGAATTTCCTGCTGATCAAGGCCTTATGGCAAGCTCACTCTTGTTTGCTCTTTCTTTCCTCATGCAGGGTTTAGTTGTGGCTGGATTTTCTGATATGACCCGGCCACCAGAAAAGCTCAGTCTCTCTCAGTCCTGCGTCATTACAGCCACAGGTACAGTACTTGTTCAAGGTGGAGAGACATGCTTGATGTTGTTTGGTCAAGATTGATCAACATCAGTAGTTGTTGTCAGTGTCCTCTAGATTAGAATATCTCATCTAAAGCCTCATTGTAACCTGAGATTAGTTTGGCTGAAAATAGAGCTTTAAATGAAATGTCTGAGCAGTATATTATCTAATTTGACAGTCAAAGAAAATATTCTTTCTGTGTCTGTCTTTCTGACTCTGACAAAGCATTTCTGAGACTGGTTGTCTTTTCTCTCAACATAACTGTTAAAAAAATTCTCATACTACCATTCAGTAGCTCAAGTGTGATCTTGCCCTACGTTTCGACCTATATAACTCTTAACAAGGCTAAGGCCTTAACCCACTTTACCCACATACAGTGTTGATTCTACAATAAGGATTTTATTTCAACACAGCGACTCCCTCTGGTTTCTTTCCAGGAATAATTTGGTCAAGGTACTGCTTGGTGATCATTCCCAAGAACTGGGCTCTGTTTGCTGTTAACTTCTTCCTGGGCATATGTGGAACCGTCCAGCTCACGAGAATATGGAGGTTAGTCAATATGATTTCTGTTCTAAGGTCAGCTTTGTTTACTACCATCAGTAAATACACACAGGTGACAAGCTTAGTTGTAGGGTTAAGCTGCAAAGACTTTGAGTTCAATGGTTTGGAGGTCAACAAAGATACTAACAAAAAAGTATTTAAGCTGTTAAATGTGTCGTTATATTTCTAAACGCATATATTTTTTTCTTCAAAGTATTAATCTGTCAGAAAATCTAGAATGCTCACTTGGAGTGGCATCATCAAACGCTTCAGTATTTTGAAAGCTAATATCAAGCTACTAAAATGCAGTTGAATTACAACATATTATTTGTATTTATTTAAATTTATTCACCAACACGGACAGTTTGACTCAGTTTTTTAAATTAAACATCAAATGACTCATAAATGCTTGTATCGTAATGTAAAAAAAACGTCCTTAATTTTTTTAATTACACTGCTGGAATAACACGCATATATTACAAAAACACTGCATAAGATATTATAAATAAAGGCCAAGAATGAGCAACTCTGGCTCTTGAGGTCCACAGTCCTACAGAATTGTATATGATCTCCATTGGTATTTAAAACATGTTTTATGTACATAAAAAGATGAGATATTTGACTTATGGCCTCCACAAATGATTAAGTCTTATGGTCCCAGGTTTCACAAACTGCTCGGTTGAGGATCCAAATGCAGCTTTTTAATAGGGCAATACAGAATTGTAATTCAAAAGACAGGCAAATGATCAAAACCATAAGGCAAACAACCCATATACTATAGTACTATATAGTAGGTGAAAAACAGTATGTGACAAAAGAGGTATGTCCGAATTCACAGTGCTCATAAAAGAGTAGGCAAAAAGTACCCAGATGATCTAATACTACCTACAAGATTCTCAAGTGTGCATACAATGGACACTACTATCCCATGAGGCCACGGGAGAAGATTTGTGAATGTCAGTGAAGCGACGTACCTGACGCTGGAAGGTCACATGACAGTGATAACGTGGCGAATGTAGTACGTCCAGATTACATTCATACTATACACACTCACTCATACTATATAGAACATACTTTTTTAGTAGTCATGAAGTAATTACTTATTAAAAATAAGTACCTATTCGGACGCAGCCAGGGCTTATATATAATAGGCAGGGCTTAAGAAGACACAACATAATGGCCCGTTTTTACAGACAGGGCTTAGACTAAACCAGGATTAGGCCTTAGTTCAATTAGGGCATTTAAGTAGCTTTTATAAACATGCCGTAGAAAAAAAACATGACTGGTGTGCATGTCAGTGCAAGTTGCTTTCAGTTAAAACAGCTCAAACATGCATTTTAGTCTGGGACTAGCCTAGGCTTAAGCCTTGTCTGTGAAAGCGAGGGTATGAGTCCAGGCAATGAGTTATGGGAATGGAAGATCATGATTAGATATAGGCCAGAAGTGGAGAGGACTGCCCTCTGGTGGAGATTATGAGCACTCCAGCTGGTGGATGTGACACCAGGCCTAAATGTTGGTGGACAGAGATGACTATTTTATGTTTCTGCCGGTGGGTGGCCACCTTCCATACCCATACCCAAATACCCCCCCTATCCCCCCCCCCCCCCCCCCCCCCCCCCACACACACACACACACACAAGGAGTGACGCACTTTGTATTTGTGTGTGTAGGTACAACCAAGAGCTCCAGGAGAAAGGAGAGGAAGTGCAGCAGTCTTGAAGTACCATTTAGTCTGACAGAAGTGGAGCGGTGATGCAGTTTTGCAGTTACTGTAAAAGCAATGAATCAGCATTTTGCACACATAATTCATGTTATATAGATCAAACAAATCTGTGTAAAATAGAGGTTTCTTTTCAAAAACATTATTATAATCATATTAAAATGTTATCACATAAAATTGAGATGTGCTGATTGTAATTCTGGTGTTCTTGATTGTATACTGTGTTGTTATTCTGGTCAATTTCTATCAGTTTCTCAGTTTAAAAGGGGTCATATCATAATAAAAAAAATAAGTTACTGGAGGGGTGCCTATAATGTTAACGGGTTTGTTTGTTTTTTCGCCAAGACTTGAAAAAAAAGAAAACCTAAAAATGACCTAGTTGTGTTCCTCATTATTAGGTCGCTTTGGATAAAAGCGCCTGCTAAATGAATAAATGTAAATGTTACACTGTAAATGTGCCATACAAACTACTAAGATCAGACTGAAATGGCCAGGGATATTGTCAAAAATAAGAACTCAAAATGTTTTGAGTTCTGAAAGTCACAAGGTTTTTCTTGTACGACAAGGTTTTTTTCTCAAAAGATGAAGGGGTCATTTGATATGACCCCTTTAAAATAAAAAAACTAATGGTCATTTGACAAAAACTAAAGTCCTGCATGAATGCACTGTATGCCAAATCAATGTTGTGTTTTTTGCTTAAGATCAGATGAACACAGGCAGTGGGTAAAGGCATTACAGGTACTGTAGACAGATACTATACCCTCTACAGAACAGACACACAATGATAGACAGAATGTTTTAAAGTGTTTTTTTGTAGCGTGTTATTTCACATAATAGTAATTTATCTGTCAATGAATGCATTTATTAAATCAAAGTTGAATTACGATTGACTAATGGGACAAAAGACTGTTTTGTAATCCCACATCTTTGCGATTGAGTCCACAGTGCACTTTTCTCCAGAGTTGCATCCTACACACTGAGTTTCAATAAAGATTAAGGGTCATTAAGCACTGTACATTTCCAGACCCTCTCCACTGCTAAATCAGGAATCAAGGGTTTATGACAAACACATGCATCATTTTGCTCCCTCGTGGTAATTAGACCCGTTAATCCCCTTTAAACCTGCATTCAGTGTATCCTACACACTGACTCTATATTAAGTAGACAAGATGTTGAATCATCAGTCTATCTCAAAAAACGTATACGTCACACTTCACCTCTGCAGCCCACACTCTTGTCAGATGTGAACAGCATTGAATAGAAATGCTGTGTTCTGCTTTCTGCATGAATATAAACAAATAGTACAGCTGTATGAGTCATTTTATAAGATTTATGTTTGCACTTTTAGGTATTTTTTTTTAGGATTTTAGGTAAAATGTTACATTACAACCACATAATATTGTCTCAACCAGGCAAATAATTAATCTGTTGACACTGAAGGTGAAAATGCTGTGTGATGCAATATAGTCAGCCAATCAGAGCATTGATGTTTAATATACAACTAGAGGAGCAGGATTTTGGACCAATGAGATTTTAGGAGAAATAAAATAAAAGAATAAGAAGCTTTTATCGCTTTTCGCTTTATAAAGTTAAGTGATAAAATACTGCAATGCAAACATTGTTACATATTGTTTGAACAAAGACTGTTAAATGTCATTGCATTTATTTATTTTTGATTGTGTATATGCTAAATAGACTCTTCTATATGCTAAATAGATAAATATCCATAAACTGTTGCAATAAGTTGTGATGGTATTTTTTTAGGGGGGGGGGGGGGGGGGGGGGGTCAATGACTACCCTCAACTGTCTGGTAAAAGTGACTGTCACCAAAAAATTGACCTTCCACTACCATAAGGCATTGTAAATGATGAAATGAAGACCCAACATGAGTCTCAAACAATATCTGAATAATAGTATACTCACGTGTCATGACTTCTGGTAATAGTTTTACTTTTATGCTGTACTGTCATTTATGATTTGATTGTCATTCATAATTTTTAATAACTTAACAAATCTGGTTGGTTTTACCTGGAAAATAAATGGCGAATATACAATTGCAGGAAAACTGATCTGACCAACATCTTAAATCTCATTAATTGGGCTCCATTTGGCTTCCGGAGAAGTATTTGGTCAGATCTCTCAGGTGTATTCAGGGCCCAAGGCAGTTTAAGAAGTAGGCAAACACAGGTGTGCTCTATTGTCTATTTTTTATGAGAGGTCAAATAGGTACAATTAAATACTCTTCACTTCAGCTCACTGTTGCCTTGGTAACGTGACCAACCCATCATCTGTGCTTTCAAGGTCAAGCCTTAAATTGCTGCAGTGGCAGTTCCAATTCATCTCAGTGACATTTGACACTCTCTCTGTTCCATTCTCTTCTCTGTCTCCCTCTTTCTTTTTCCACATTGATGCATTAAATATATACAGAAATACAATCCTTTCTCAGAGTCAGCAAATTTGGAGTATCTGGTGTTGTATGTAAAGTATTCTTCCATATTAATATGCTTAAGGGTAAGTGACGTCGCAGGTGTATTGACTGGCTCCAAAAGATAGCATTGCAATCTGTTGTCACAATCATTGTTTGTGCGTGCGTGCGTGCGTCCGTCCGTGTGTGTGTGTATGTGTGTGTGCGCATGTGTGTGTGGGTGACCACCAAAAGGAAGACCTGCTTATCCCACCTGGTGCATTCCCCGTGCTTTTTTCCCTTGTTGTATACCTAGGAGTCGTGCACATGTTTGCACGTGTGAGTTTGGTGGGGGTGCAGTGGGATGGCGCATGAGACAGGAAGAGCAATAGAGAGCGCTGTTCTCTGAGGACGAACGATTAATGCAGTGTGAAGGACACTAGATGAGTGCCACTCGATCTCACAGCAGTGAAGGCAGGAAACCACCATAATCCTGATGAACTCGTGCTAATATCTGACACAAAATGTAGACGTTTCTGTAAAATAAAAATTGTGAAGGAAGAGTAGCAAAAACAAGAAGCCACAAGCTTGATGTGAATAAATTAGCTTACACATGCCTATCACCGGGGACGAGAGCTTATGCGAACTTCATTATTTTGGGATTATGTGACTCATGCAAATTTAACTCGACTTTGAAATCCCTTGATGGCATCACACAAAAGCTCTTTAAATTGTCATATATAGTCATATAGACACATAAAAATTAAAATTCTGTTATCATTTACTCAACCTCATTTTGTTCCAAACCCGCTTCTCTTGCGTGAAACCCAAAAGTAGATGTTTAGCAGAATGTCCAAGCTGCTGTTTTCCGTACAATGATAGTGAATGGAGACCAGGGACAATCAATTGTATTGAAATAGAAGCTTAAGCATATTTAACAGGGCTAGTTCACTCAAAATGAAAATTCTGTATAATTCCTCACTCACTTTCGTTCATCTTTGCAACACAAATGAAGATTTTTTTAACTAAATCTGAGAGCTTTCTGTCCCTCCATTGACAGCCTACGCAACTACCAATTTCAAGGCCCAGAAAGGTAAGACGGTTAAAGTAATCCATGTGACTCCAGTGGTATAAACTCAATTTTATAAAGCTTTGTGAGTGCTTTGTGCAAAAAAAAACATAATGTACCACATATTATTTACAAAATATATATCCCCTATGCCCTTTTTGTTTTTAGGTGAACTGTCCCTTTAATATAGAAGTAGCTGGAAGATATTATGTCGTGCAGAAACTTATCTCAATGTCACCGTGAGGAACTAAAGCATTCCTCTATTATTATATGAGTTCTTTGTGGTTTCAACAAGTACCCACACAATTGTTCTGAAGAGGAAGGACAGGTCTATTTTGGCATGGTGATTTAAAAAAACTGTTGTAAACATACATGTTTTTTTTTTTTTCAATGCATTACGTAAATAAGTACGAGATCACACATTGTATCAAATGACAATCATGCACTTAGAAAAAGTATGCGTTGTAATGTTAAATGCTGAATAGCCTACTATGGAAGCTAGTTTCCGGCACGGAATAATAATAAAAAAAAGATGTAAAAGTCAAGATAATACATTATTACTCGCAATTGCAAGTTTGTATCACGCATTTTTGAGGGGGAAAGGGTATGACCATTACCAGTTTTATTTTTTATTTAGTGGCTGAAACAAGCTTCCACAGAATATAAATATACACGTGTTGGAATTATTTATTTATTTATTAAACTATGGCCTTGCATGACACATAATATAGCCTACCACTGGAGGGCGCTAACAAACTTATTCCCCTGTAGGCTGAGGTGAATGGAATATTTGAATAACAGATGTATTTCAAATGATACGGGCTGTCTAAAACCCAAGGCAACAGTGAATAAAGTTCCTCATAAGGTACCAGAAAGTTATGTCCAATGATCTAAAACAAGCTCAAGTATAAGCTTTAGAGATGACTAAGCAAATACTTAGTGACTACAATGCTTATTTCACCATAAAAAATGCTTATGTCCTTAGTAAATGTCCTTAGTAGATGGAAAATATTTAAAATGGAAATAAATATAATATAAGAGTAAAAATAAATGTACTACTTTTAATGGCTTCATCAGAAGGGCGAACAGGACTGTGGGATATCGTAGGCAGAGAAAGATAGGCTATCTGTGCTGACTTTGAAATCTGATCAGGTACATTAATCTCTATGGAAGCCCATTTCCTCCACAAAATAAAAAACAATCACGGTTTGGTAAATCTCAATTAAGACATAGAAAGCCATAATTATTACATAGCATACTAAGTCATAATTTTGACATTAAAAGTTGATATTATGAAATAGGGTACTAAGTTTTATGTAAATTTCGACTTAGTATGTCATAATTTCGCTGACTTTTAAATGTCATGATGACTTTTTAAGTCATACTTTCGACTTTTCTTCTCATAATTATGACTATGTCATAATTTTGACTTTCATAATTATGATACAAAAGAATGATTTTTGTGGCAGTTATCTTATGTGGCGGAAATGGGCTTCCATACATAAGCGCCACCTACTGTCAGAGAATGAATTTGCATCTTCATTTAGCCGCGTCTGCCATTTTTAGGCTGAAATTTTATGAGGTTTGTCATTTTATGAAACTTTTTGGTTTTGTCAAAACTTAGTAGCGTTGTTTAAGTCGTAGTTTTCAGTCATTTTACAGTTTAGGTTGCTAGCCTTGACTTTAGCAGTAGACCTTCGTCTAGTGATGGATGCAGTGACCAGAAACCACCAGCAGATGACGAGAGTGTGAACAGGAGGTCTGCAGGAAACCTTCAGTACAAGGTCACCTTAACATACACACGCCCTGCTAGTGAGGTCACTCAACTAGAACATATATATACTCTCTTGACTGTTTTCTACCCATACCTCCTCAATAGAGGCCTGGAGGAGAACAAAATGAATGTGTTGCGGTAGTCGTTTACTATGATGAGACAGAAATGAATCATGCGACTGACAACTCAGCAGTTTTGTTAGAAAGATATTTATAGCACATCATTGCTGTTTCAGTTGCAGGTGAACAAAGCGGCTGTAAGTTTTCTGTGATGTGCAAAATCAGAATTGTCTATGAACTGACCTTTTGGGAAAATGTATAAAATACCTGCTGTCACGTTCTGTCTTATTAGTATTTAAACCTTATTGTTCCACAAACTTTCCAAGGAATCGCACACAGATATTCTCAGAAGAGAATTGCTTCAGTCAATAATGAGGCTAAGCTGAGAATTGGCAGGCCGCAACAGTAAATACTGCAACAAAGCTAGCTGGTAGGGGACCGATGGGTAGTGGTGTCCTTGACTGCAACGGATGTTCTATTATCTCTAAAATCATGTAGGAAATGTTGCTTAAACACATGCTAATACTGCTTGACTCAGCTTTACGGTATATACAAACCATTTCTGTACACCACAAACCTCTCTATCTAAGAATCTGTCGTGAAAACAGCTCTCGTGGGTGGACAGTACAAAGGTCATATATGACTGTCCGCTTTAAACCTACACGATTTTTTCCCCTGTAGTATTACATAACTGCTTTTTTATACCAATGAGTTGCATCATTTAAATAATGTTACATTCTTTATAAAAAAAAATTGCAATTGAAAAAACTCCTTAAAATGGCTGTAAAAAACTGTTTAGGGTGTGGTGTAAAAAATTACTTACTTCTAGCTTCTGTCCAAGGCTATATCTCAAT
Organism: Rhinichthys klamathensis goyatoka; assembly: GCF_029890125.1. NCBI lineage: Eukaryota > Metazoa > Chordata > Actinopteri > Cypriniformes > Leuciscidae > Rhinichthys > Rhinichthys klamathensis. The sequence continues at coordinate 179,897 of NW_026606746.1, forward strand.
AGTTTTACTTGATCTTAGTGCTGTGTTCGACACTATAGATCATAAAATACTCTTAGATCGATTACAAAATTACACTGGTATTCAGGTACAGGCATTAAGGTGGTTCAGATCGTATCTATCAGACCGTTACCATTCTGTCTTCTTAAATGGGGAAAAAACTAAGATAATGTCAGTAAATTATGGAGTGCCGCAAGGATCTGCGTTAGGCCCTCTGCTATTTTCAATATATATGCTGCCACTTGGTAATATTATAAGAAAACCTGTACACAGAATCTCATAGAATACAATTTGCATTTGGAAGGATGTACTGTAACTTCATCCTCTACAGTTAGACAGCAACTTGTCTTTTGAAAATCATATTTCATATGATACAAAAACAGCCATTTCCACCTCAGAAACATTGCTAAGCTATGGAACATGGTATCTATTTCTATTGTAGAAAAGTTAGTCCATGCCTTCATGACCTTTATACTAGATTACGGTAATGCATTACTAACTGGTTGTCCTGCATCCTCAATAAATAAGCTACAATTAGTCCAAAATGTAGCTGCTAGAGTTCTTACTAGGTCAAGAAAATGTGATCATATAACACCAATTTTATTATCTCTACACTGGTTACCTATTAAGTTCTGTATCATTACAAAGTATTGCTACTGACCTATACGGCCCTAAATGGTTTAGCCCCTATGTATTTAACTAATCTTCTATCGCCTTACAATCCATCATGCTCTTTAAGGTCACAAAAGGTCACGTTCCTCAAGAAGCCTTCACTGGATCCTGCCGTACTAAATAACTTCCGTCCTATCTCTGTATTGCCTTTTGTCTCGAAGGTGTTAGAAAAAGTTGTTCTTGACCAACTCCAGCTCTTTCTAAAATGCAATGATATTTCTGAAAAATTTCAATCTGGTTTTAAGTCTGCTCACAGTACTGAATCTGCCCTGTTGAGAGTTTTAAATGACATCTATCTCTCCACGGACACTGGTGACTCTGTGGCTCTTGTTCTTCTGGATCTATCAGCAGCTTTTGATACTGTCGACCACTCTATCCTGATATCCAGACTAGAGTATGATGTGGGGCTAAAAGGTATCGTCCTCCAGTGGTTCCAGTCTTATCTCTCGGGTCGAACTTTCAGAGTAAAGTTAGGAAATTGCTCCTCTTCTGTTGCGCATCTAACCTGTGGTCTTCCGCAAGGATCTATCTTAGCGCCTTCTCTATTTTCTCTCTACATGTTACTACTGGGCTCCATTTTAAGAAGACATGGGATATCTTTCCACTGTTATGCAGACGACACTCAAATGTATGTTCCAATCAAGAGAAATGATCCCTCCGCCCTTTCATCATTACTAGGTTGTCTAGACGAAGTAAAATTGTGGCTGGACCAAAATTTTATATTTTTAAATGAAAACAAAACAGAGATCTTCGACCTAGGCAGACTATCGGCTTTTAGATCTTCAAGTGTACGGAACCTGGGCGTTCTACTGGATGAGTCTTTAAATTTTGATAAACAAATCTCCTCTGTAATAAGCTCTAGCTTTTATCAACTTCGTCTGTTGTCAAAAGTCAAACCTTTCCTCAAAACTAAAACTCTTGAGATGGCTGTTCATGCTTTTATCACCACACGTGTAGATTACTGCAATTCACTTTATTGCGGTATCTCGAAAAGTCAAACTGCTCGTCTTCAATTGATGCAAAATGCCGCCGCAAGATTCCTCTCAAATAGTGAACCAAAAAAGTGACCATATCACCCCAATTCTGAGGTCTCTTCGTTGGTTGCCCATTAATCTCAGAATTGATTTTAAAATCCTTTTATTTGTGTACAAATCTCTACGCAACCAAGCACCGAGTTACCATCTGAACTGCTACAGCCATATACCCCATCAAGAAGTCTGAGATCAAGTGACAAGAATCTGTTATAAGTCCCGCACTCCAGACTTAAACGCAGAGGGGATCGAGCATTTTCTGTGGCTGGGTCTCGGCTGTGGAATAATTTGCCCATAGAAGTGAGGATAGCCCCTTCCGTGATCTCTTTTAAGTCACTTTTAAAAACGCACTTGTTTTCTTTGGCCTATAAATAAGGTTGTTTTACTTTTATTTTTTCTCCTTTGAGTATGATGCTGTTTTTCTATTTTTCGAAGTCTGATACTGCCATTTCTGTCTATTATTGATGAGTCTGACACTGTTTTGCGACTCTTTGCTGTACTTATTGTGTTATGCATGGTATTATTGTCTTTTAATTTTGTAGTTCTGTAAAGCACTTTGGTCAGTCGGTGGCTGTTATAAAACGTGCTATAAATAAAAATGAACTTGAACTTGAACTTGAACAAAACTCTGAGCTTTTGATAGTACCTAGAATATCTAAGTCCACTAAAGGAGGGAGAGTGTTTTCACATTTGGCTCCTAAACTCTAGAACAGCCTTTCTGATAATGTTCGGTGCTCAGACTCACTCTCACAGTTTAAATCTAGATTAAAGACGCATCTCTTTAGCCTAGTATTCATATAATGCATCTCCTAACCTTATACAGTTATATCAGATCAAAATCAAATGCACATAATTATTCTTGCTTAATGTTATGAACAGCAGCTACGCTAATTATTTTCTGGTCCGAAAACCAGTCAGTATCTGGTGTGACCACCATTTGCCTCACGCAGTGCAACACATCTCCTTCGCATAGAGTTGATCAGGCTGTTGATTGTGGCCTGTGTAATGTTGGTCCACTCCTCTTCAATGGCTGTGCAAAGTTGCTGGATATTGGCAGGACCTGGAACACGCTGTTGTATACGCCGATCCAGAGCATCCCAAACATGCTCAATGGGTGACATGTCCGGTGAGTATGCTGGCCATGCAAGAACTGGGATGTTTTCAGCTTCCTTTCAGATCTCTTGCAACATGGGGCCATGCATTATCATGCTGATCCAAAGCTGACTGTCATTATCATGACACCTCTCCAAAGTGTCAGACGCCATCGAATGTGAGCATTTGCCCACTCAAGTCGGTTACAACGACAAACTGCAGTCAGGTCGAGACCCCGATGAGGACGACGAGCATGCAGATGAGTTTCCCTGAGACGGTTTCTGACAGTTTGTGCAGAAATTATTTGGTTATGCAAACCGATTGTTGCAGCAGCTGTCCGGCTGGCTGGTCTCAGATGATCTTGGAGGTGAAGATGCTGGATGTGGAGGTCCTGGGCTGGTGTGGTTACATGTGGTCTGCGTTTGGGAGGTCGGTTGGATGTACTGCCAAATTCTCTGAAACGCCTTTGGAGACTGCTTATGGTAGAGAAATGAACATTCAATTCACGGGCAACAGCTCTGGTGGACATTCCTGCAGTCAGCATGCCAATTGCACGCTCCCTCAAAACATCTTGCGACATCTGTGGCATTGTCCTATGTGACATTTTAGAGTATAGCCTTTTATTGTGGCCAGCCTAAGACACACCTGTGCAATAATCATGCTGTCTAATCAGCATCTTGATATGCCACACGTGTGAGGTGGATGGATTATCTCGGCAAAGGAGAAGTGCTCACTAACACAGATTTAGACAGATTTGTGAACAATATTTGAGAGAAATAGGCCTTTTGTGTACATAGAAAAAGTCTTAGATCTTTGAGTTTAGCTCATGAAAAATGGAGGCAAAATCAAAAGTGTTGCGTTTATAATTTTTTTCAGTGTAGTTACAATAGTATGTCCTGTAAACCCAGATGGGGTTTAGACAGCGTGCATGCATATCCGGCATTAGTTAAAATGGATCCTCTGTATTAATCTATTAAGTACATTTCTATATTAAACCTTTCGCAGCTATAACTGCTGCATTTAGACAAAGCATGCAACAATGAGGTCCTGAAGTGGAATCCTGTTATATTTAGCTATACTGGCTGGAGGGAGAAAGCGGCAAAAACATCTGTCTGAAGTGTTGGGATGGGTCTCATGCAGCTCTCTGGATGCTCATGTAAAGTCCAAATTCGTCGCACATAGATACAGCTGAGCTAGTTGCTATGGCAACAGAGGCAGTGACTCAGCGAATGTCTTCTTAGGTGACAGACGAGACTCATTATTTGATGGAGAGACAAATCTGTTTCATGCTCAAAAAAATTTGTATTCATGTTGAGGATCCTTCGGAGGTGTTTGGAAGATGAAACCACCTTTAAGCAACTTCAGGACATTCAATTAATTCAATAAATAATGGAAGAGAAGTGCTCACACTTTCAAATTAGGCACAATCACTAATGTTCTTTTGTTAAGGAAATACAAAAGAAAAGTCATTGATGCCCTAGAGATTTTATATAACAAGGGTAATCTAGTAAGGGATAATGCAGTCAGACGGTCATTATTGCAAAAAAATAAACCCCGGACGGGGTGGTCAGGAATTCGTATTCCAGTAATGACTGACTGATTGTACATTATCCCACTTATTGCAGCGACCAATTAAATATATAAATAGACATGAAATGTTGATTTCATAAGAAATTGTATTATGTGAGAAACTAGCACAGTCAATTATACAATTTAGCTGCCATTGGTTGGTTCAAACATCACAGCTGTTAAAAAAAGGTTCCAAAAGGGGGTTTCGCAGCAAAAAATAAAAGTTCTTTATTGGCATTGATGGTGGAACCTTTCCAATTGCTCAAAAGGTTCTTTATAGTAGAATAAGGTTCTTTAGATTATTAAAATGTTCGTCACATTAAGAAGTTTTTTTCCCCCGAACTGATCACTGAAAGGTTCTTTGGGGAACCAGAAACGGTTCCTCTGGCATCAATGCTAAAACTACCCTTTTGGAACCTTGTTTATAAGAGTGTAGAAGAATTTTTTCGGTTCCCCAATGAACCTTTCAGTGAACAGTTCTTAAAATAACCATTTTTCTTAACCCTTAAACAGGCAAGAGTGGGAAAATGATCAGCAAATCATTTACGTAAAACATATCCAAAGGAATTTTTGAAATGTTTGATATAGTTTGGATTTTTATCTCTAGGATATCTTGCCCTTGGTATATAAAAAAAGCCAAAGTCATCAATATTTCTATAATTTATTTGATGCAAAAAAAATGTAATGGCAAAATATATTGCATGTATGACATGTCTAAGTGTCTTAAAATTAATTTATACACATTTTTACACTGCTGAACTGTCTCATCTTCAACCTCAGGTGTGGGCAACCCTAGCCCTTGGGGCCCACTGTCCTGTAGAGTTTAGATCCATCCCTAATCCATCTTATAATGTAAATTATGATACAACATATCATTTTCTAGGTAATCCTAAAGACTTTGCTAGATTTCACAGGTGTTTGATCAGGGTTAGAGCTAAACTCTGCAGGACGGTAGCCCTCCAGGAGCAGGGTTGGAGTTGGACACCCCTGTTCGAGCATAAAATGAGCTGTGTGAAACACTGCAAGAAAATATCTAGTTAAAAATGCAAAGATGAAGTTAATTTACCCCCAGTTTCACAGACAAGGCTTAAACTAGTCCCAGACTAAAATGCATGTTTGAGCTGTTTCAACTGAAAGCAACTTGCACTGACATATCTTAAAATAGATCAGTGCCATTGTTTTGTCTCAAGATGCACACTAGTAAAGTGTTTTTCTATAAGGCACATTTAAAAAGCTTCTTAAATGCCCTAAATTGAACTACGGCTTAATCCTGGCTTAATCTAAGCCCTGTCTGTGAAACCGGGCCTAAGCTAAATAATATCATGTTTTACATGTGAATATTAACATTTGCACAATTTCTACAGAATGTCCAGCACTATAGGCTTTAGGTCAGACTGACAAAACGAGCACAGAAAATTTGAATCAAGTCATGTGACCCATATACTCCTAACAGACTCAACTATGATATTGATAACAGAATTGTAGGAAAAATTATCATGCCTCCTACAAGAGATTAAAGAGTGTGTATCATGTTGTGCATGTTGCCTTTGTTAAGGGTTAATGTGGGAAACATTTTGGCAATCTAAAGAACATTTTTGCCTTATAAAGTACCTTTAGTGGTTCCATGGATGTTAAAATTTCTTCAAGGAACCAGTGATGCCCAAAAAGAACCTTTATTTTTAAAAGTGTACACTACAGTTTCCATATTAAGCTTCACATTTCTTTGCTTAGTAATCTAAAGTTGAAATCACCTGGAACATCAGCAGAGGAAGTCAGTGTTTGCTGTGGCGATGTCTTATCTTCTGATCTACAACTCTTTGTTGGGACGCCAGCCCTTTTTTCCATTCGTATTTCTTTTTTTTAATGAGATTATTCCATAAAATGAGTAAAGTAGATCAATGTCCGGCCTACATTGCTGGTAGAATCCATACTAGACGAAGAGCAGTGAGGTTAAAATGTAATAAACCAACCACTATGCTCATTTTAATGCAATTATTAAAATGATTTCAATTGTCCAGTGTAATAGTGTAATCCACTTAACATCCACTCTGAATTAAGTGATGTGCTGCACTGAACAAAATAAATGTTCAGGATATTCATCATCATAAAATTAATTAAGACATGCTTATCTATATACAATGGAGTCCAAATTGTCTCATTGACAAATTCACATTTAAAATGTGGCTTTAAAAAAGTTGGTATTAACTGTAAATCTGACAATGCCATATGTGTTACACTTTAGAGAGAACGAAATCTGTATCTGTGTGTGTTCAGGAAAATCAGCCATAAATGCATGTAATGTGGACTGACAGAGAATTAATTAGTGCAGTGTCTTCTTATGAACTCACCTTGAGTTTGACAAATGTGATCTTGAAAATGCTGTTTTTGACATTTTTGACATTGACAGCTTTGCCTCTATTGTGTGCTCTATTTGTGATTCAGTCCACTCTCTGTATACATGTAAACACTGTTCCAAGGTGGTTCAGTGGTTGTTCAAGGGTGCATGTGTGTGTGGGTGGTGGCTCTTCATGCACCTCTATGCACTCATACATATGCAAAGAGGTGTATTAATCATTGTCACTTCACTTCTAGAAACTTCCTTCCAATTTTCTTATCTTTTTAAATCATCGCCTGCATGTGCATGTGTTTATATGGTGTGTATGGTATTGGTGTGATGTGGTTCCTCGTAGTAAACATATAGTATTGGGCATTCACACAACTCACTCACACAAGCTCTTTACTTTTAATTCTATAATTATTAATCTTGGTCAGAGTTCATACGTCCTGTCTCGTACATATGTTCTGTTATCAGCATTATAGTTTAAGTAAAAGTTTAAGTGAAGTCTCTCTATTGCTTTAATATTAGCACAGCACTCGAATGCCATAAACAAGAGTTTGTCCTCCAGCATGATTTCAGAATGAAAGAGCATCTTGTGCTTCAATGGAAGCAAGAGTCTGACCTTTCTTACAAAGCAGTTCATTGTGACGGTCAGTGAAGTTCAAATGTGCTTCTTAAAAATATCGCTTACTCAATTTTCCTCTCCTTAAAATGTGCTAATTTCCATGAGGAAAATGGGGGACGGGGAAATCTTTTTCAAACTTTTGGACCCCATAGCCTATTTTTTTTCTCCATATGAATTTGCCCTTTTTCTTGTATTTGTTCTGACTGCTGTTTAATTGGCTTTTTTTTTATTCATTCCAAATAATTTACACTGTTATACATTTTAACCCAACTGAAAACTAATTACTGCCTTAAGGTAGAATCAAAGTGGTGTTTATGTGACATCCTGCACTGACCGTTTAGTTGCACTTTTTGTTCCATTTTTAAATGAATTATCAAAGAAGTGACAGAAACGATTATGACAATTAATAGACAGAAGGAACTATTTATTTATGGCAAACATTTTCAGTCACACGGGCATATGTTCATCCATCTGCATGTAGGTACTGTCTAAAAATAACAGCAGGATCAGCATCCTTAAAAAAAAAAAGCCTTTGGGCATCCTAGAGCCGTTTCCCCACTTCTACGCATTGAACGCGGATCTTGCGTCATGCGTTTTTACATCACTCCCTTTCAACCTGTCCTGTTCTTACAGCGGCTTTTACGTCTCGTTACGCAGCCCTATTGTAAAGTGATTCCCACCCCGATTTCCTGAGCTGCACGACCCTGTTACGTCATTGGAGGTTCTGTTTGTGATTTGTTCTTGGCGACTGTGGGCGGGACCTGGGCGCTCCGCTGGATATATTACGCGGGGCACCTTGGAGAGAGCCGGGTACGGCTCCATGTCACGGTGGGCATAGTGCTCCGGGAAAGGGGTGTAGTTTAGCAAAGAAGGCAAGAAAGGAAACACGAGGGAATTCTCTGCTCAAGGAGACAAACACAACCTTACAGTACATAATGCCTTCTCAAAATAAAGATGATGGAGGATGGAAGAACTTTGTATGGAATTCGGAGAAGAAGGAATTTCTGGGGCGCACCGGTTCTAGTTGGTGTAAGTATAGATCTAATATCGGCAGTATCGCTGTATTTCAGCACGTTGGACAGCGCTGTGATGCCTGTCATCGCCGTTTCTATAGCAGCAGGTACAGATAGACTGGCAGTCTGGTCACGATGCAACCTGTTTGATTTGACTTTGCAGCAAATGTCTCACGGACTATCATATATCTATATACGGACTCAACGCACGATTTGCCGTGTTAACGGGTGTATTTTGAGAGCTCAAATCATTCTTGAACACGTAGGTTCATTTGTTGGTGTTTTTCTGTCTCCCACCTGTTTCGTTGAGACCCCGCGGTCTCTAGACAGGCTTGATGTGTTTTTCGTTTTTCCACATAAATAGAAAGATGCATGAATGTATAATGAATGCTGTGCATGAATTCGACGCTGATGGAGGAGCAAAAGGTCAACAAAGGACAGCATCAGATTTTTTTACCAGTTCGATTTTTGCTGCTTAATGCTTAGATGAAATCTAATAATATTATTTTCCTCCTCAAAAATGAATAATCAAACAAATGACGAGAAGGCTAAAGTCTTGTATTTGTATAAAAGCTGGTTGTTTCTTCTCTGTGCTTGCCATGATATCAATCAGCGTGTCATTTAATTAGCATACTTGTCATTATTAATGTGATTCACATATAAAGGGTTAAAAATGCATCATTGTTCAAGGTGACTCAAGGTGAAAGGCCTAGTATTTGGGGTCTGACTGATTCATCTAAGGTTGCACTGAACATTGACGTCATGTATTTGAGGCAGCAACAGTTTCTAATTGATAGACTCCATTGCTTCAGTTTTACAAATGTGGCTTACCTAATATAATTTCAGCTCACAATACCTTGAATGTGTGTAGCCAGTTATGTGTGGACATAAAATCCATGCTAGAGCTATTAGGTGTAAGAAGTTCCTAGAGATGGATGCCCAAAATGAGTCGTGCTTTAGCAAAGCAATGCACCTTGTAGATGTCAGTGTATCTCCTAGGATTTCTGATGGCCGTTGCATCATCTAGTACGTTGACATTCGCTGAGCTTTAGTCCAGGTGACCCTCTGACATTGCTTTATGCACCACTGGAAACCAAACAGACCTTGTGCCCTTGCTTAACTGCGCATGAGCAATTGAAATTGAGTTTAGCACTGGTATGATTTATACAGTCTAATCATTGGGTCTGATTCAAATCTGCATTATCTGAAGAGGCTGTCCGTGAATTCTTTTGGGATAAAAGTGGACAGACTGGTTTGACTGGTCTGGGAAGAACTTAAGATATGACCCTACTGGTTTTACTGGACTGTGATGCCCCTACACATTGTTGATGCTTGAGACATTGAGATTACTCATCATATCCTGTCATGCTGGCACCTCTATATTTTCTGGGGACAGACTGAGGACATTTGTATTGCTGGTATGGTGTCAGCAGTTTCGCTTGTTTAATGTAGCATCAGTGAGCTTCCTGGGATCAGTCATTTTCAATAATAATCTTTCATTAATGTATGAATTTAGTAAATATAGGTTGTATATGTATACATAAGTTCTAGTGATAATGACTTTAGCTAGTAAACATTTTTGGAATTGGACACTTGCTTTATTACATTGCAATTTTCAACCATTGATTAAGGTATAAAAAATGATCAAAAACCAAAAGCATTTTTATAACAAAAAAGTGTCAGTAACAACATCAGAATCGCCACTCAAAATGTCTCGCTCTCATCCGCATGCTGAAATATGTTCTCGTCTATCTCTCTCTTCACAGCAAAAATCTTCCTCTTCTATCTCATCTTTTATGGCTGTCTGGCCGGGATCTTTATCGGCACCATCCAGGTTCTCCTCCTCACCCTGAACGATTACAAACCCACCTGGCAGGACAGAGTAGCTCCTCCAGGTAAACGCTGTCCCAACCTTTATATTTTTGTTAGATTTTAGGCTGAAGCTGAAGGATTATAAAAGGGTTTGTGAAGCCCTAGGGGTTCATGATGGAACTGCAAGGGGGCCAAATTAAATAAAAAGTCGAAAATTACAAACAAAAAGAATAATACTTTGGCTAAACATACAAATATGACACTCTACTAATTTTTCATTATAAAATAATGGCATTTTTTCAATTTATTATATTTGTTAGAAGACTTAATTATTTTGTTCTTTCACAAGTCAAAGTATTTTCTATTCCATCAGGAAGTTTAAAACAAATAAAATTCTGTCATCATTTACTCACCCTCAAGTTGTTCCAAACCTGTATGAATTTCTTTCTTTTGCTGAACACAAAAGAAGATAATGTCAGTAACCAAACAGTTGATGGGCCCCATTGACTTTCATAGAATGGAAAAACAAATACTTTAGAAGACAATGGGGCGCATCAACTGTTTGGATACCAACATTCTTCAAATATATCTTAAGCAGAAGAAAGAAATGCACACAGGTTTGGAACAACTTGTGGGTGAGTAAATGATGACAGAAATTTCATTTTTGGGTGAACTATCCCTTTAAGTGATTTTTTTTTAACAGATTTAGTTCAGTCCAATTTTTTTATTTATAATTTTTTAGTTACAGCCCAGAAAAACTATAATATGCTACTTGCATTTACTAGACAAATTTTCAAAAATGCAAGTGAAAAATGTATTGAACAAAAATATGAATGCACACATGCAAGATTTTTTTTTTTAAATTGGTTCATTTTCCTGGTAGAGAATTTTTTAAAAACCACAAAAAATATATTTTTGTTTTCATTAGCCTGCATAAAAGTTTAATGAGTTTCAAATTTGAAGTTCATAGAGTTTGAAAATCTGGATATAAAGTGTGATTCTGGTTCCCTTAGTTGATGAGGTTTGGGACACGTTGTTCCTTTTGCTGTCACAGTTCCTATTTAAAGTGAGCCTTGAAGGCTTGGATCAATCTGACAACATTTGGTGGGTTCAGGGAATAGATCAAGGGCTAAGAGGGGGGGTGGGCACTTTGATAATCCGTGTTCGTTTTACCTCACAGCATTTTACATGTTTTCTTGGTAAAACAGAAGGAGAGGTTAAGGGGAAACCGACTGAGAACTCCTACAGACACCTTTCAGATAACACACACTTTTAAGAGATACTGATGCCTCTCCTCTGCATGACTGATCAAGGGAAGGATCTAAATCTAATATATTATTTATTTATAACTAGCCATTGCTAGGAGCATTCGAGCTTTGAAAAATGTTTTCAGAAAATGCTTCCTTTTTCCATGTGGCTCTGTTAAGATCTGATTCGGTTTAAAATGCAAAAGCACTTCAGTTATCAAACAGATGCTCCATAAAGGCTTTGTCCATGTGCCGGATGCACCTGCATTTCACTAGTCTTTAACTATTGCTAATATTTTCCTGCATAATTTCATGTCGATAAAAAGGCAGTTATTTTGTGAACATATATCATTTTAAGAATTATAAAATGAAAAAAAGTATTGAATAATGCAGCATTATTTTGCTTATTCCATTAAAAAATAAAACACGTATGCATTTGTAAAATGAATTGCATCCTTAAATGTGATATTATTAGATGGACAGCCATGAAATTTGGAAAAATTCCTTTCTGATGTTTTTCGGATTTGCCCAATTATTGTAAAGGTATTTGTCAAACAAGAAATCGAATACTTCCCTATAGTATGCGAAAAACAGTACGCCAAAAGAGTAGTATGTCCGAATAAAAAGTAAAAGTGCGAAAAGTAACCGCATGACCTACTACTTCCACCGAGAATCTGAAGTATGCATTCGATGGACACTTTGCTATCCCATGAGGCCACGGGAGAGGATTTGTGAATGGAAGCGAAGCAACACAACTGACGCTGGAAGGTCACGTGACAGTAAAAACATGGCGGATGTAGTACGAAGTCCGAATTTCTTTAATTCTACCCAAATTCATAATATAGCCTATAACATACTTTTTTAACAGTTGCGAAATAAATATAAATCCAAATGTAGTATCTACTTAAACAGTATACGATTTCAGACGCAGCTAAATTCTTGTGTGAATCATTTAACATTTTGGGGAGGTTAAACAGCTGTTAGAGATTGCTAGACGGGAAATTATTCTGAGAAATGTATCAAAAAATGTGCCGAATTCCTCAGAATTGCCAATAATAAATGCTGATACTCCAAAGAATTCAGGACTGACAAGAGTCAAAGGTTTAAAAAGGGTAGACAAAGCTAGTCAAATGAGAGAACATTCCAAGGATGTACTGTCTGACAAATATGTCTCCTCCAAAATGAATGTAAATATGTCTGAATTTCATGTATTTTTGTTCATTTATCTGTGCACAGGGCTCAGTCACTTCCCGCGTTCAGACAAGGCGGAGCTGATCTTCTCTTCGGATGACGTGGAGACATACCTGAAATACACCAAAGTCATGAAAGATTTCCTAGGACCCTATGACATCGAAAACCAGCGGGACCAAATGAAGTTTGAGGACTGTGGAGGTATCAGATTACACATTTTTCTACTGTTACTTGAGTGCAAATGTTCTCTGGGCAGGATCGTTTTTTTTTTTTTAATTAGCCTACAACAAGCAAAATACATATTATGAATTATACCACACAATGTTGTAAAGCTTTAGCTTACATTTTCAATGAACATGTACCCGAAAATCTTTTACATGTACAATGACATATGTAGCCTTATAAGAATTATACAGTGCATGTGTTTCTGTTTTCACAGATCAACCACAGAATTACAAGAACAGAGCTGATTTCGAGAGTGACGTTGGTGTCAGGAAGGCATGCATGTTTTCAAAGTCTTGGCTAGGACCCTGCTCTGGCATCGAAGATCGTGATTTTGGATTCTCAGAGGGGAAGCCCTGCTTGATTGTCAAGCTCAACAGGATTGTGAACTTCAGACCCAAGGTTTGTTAAAAACATGCAACAATATTCACAAAATGTTTGCAAGATCTTGCTTTGGAATACTTTTTACCTACATATATTAGTTCTGGCAACTATGAATTAATTGATTAAAGGTTCATTTTTATAATATATAAGCAATATTTTTAGTTTACAGTATTATGTAAATGCTTATATAAACACATTTACATATTATGCATTATAACATATCAACTGACCCGTTTTATTTTATGTAGTTACTTTATAAATTACTTGAGTACTTATATGTTATTCTTCTTACAAATTACTTTAGGTGCAATTATTTTCCTGTAACTAACAATAAGCTATATTTTGTTACAGTATTTAATAATCTTTGTTAATGGTAGTTAATACAAATCCAGCTGTTCATTGTTTGTTCATGTTAGTTCACAGTAATGTTAATGTTAACAAATACAACATTTGATTTTAATAATGTATTAGTAAATGTTGAAATTAACATTAACTAAGATCAATAAATGCAGTAGAGACGTACTGTTCGTTCTTAGTTCATGTTAACTAAAGTTGTTACCTAATGTTAACTAATGAAACCTTATTGTAAAGTGTTAGCATTATTTTTCATTATTCATTTATTGATCATTTCATTGATAAAATTCATCATTGCAGAGAAGCATGTCGCATGTAAGATATAAAAGTCAGATCATTTTTATAAAACATTTTTTTTTTTTTTTTTTAGCCACTGGGGTCAAATGAAACCATTCCAGAGGAGGCGCATCCCAGAGTCCAGCCCAATGTGATTCCTATCCACTGCACAAACAAGGTGAGCGATCCTTTGGCCACTGCACTGAATACACGTGTTTCCTCTGGAAAACAGTCAAACTGTTGCTAACCGACGACGACATATATTCTCTTGCCTGCAGAAAGAGGAGGATGCAGGTAAGCTCGGCGAGGTGAGGTACTACGGTATCGGAGAAGGCTTCCCCCTTCAGTATTACCCCTACTACGGGAAAATCCTGCACCCTCACTACCTGCAGCCCCTGGTGGCCATCCAGTTCGTCAACATCACCTTGAACACGGACATCCGCGTGGAGTGCAAAGTGTACGGGGCAAACATTTATTACAACGATAAGGATCGCTACCAGGGACGATTCGATATTAAACTCGGTGTTCACAAATCATGACCTCTGAACAGAGTACCTCCTCTCTCTCCCTATTTTAAGGCAAACTAAGGCCCCTCTTCTGACTTGAGATACATAGGCACCAGAGAGAAGTTTCTCACCGGTCTTCCACAGCTGTTTAACCGAGGGGATGTTTTTTTGAATGTACAAGTGTCTCATGTCAGAAAGCGGCCTCCTTTTAGTTTAGGAGAGATTAATTAACAAAACAAACAAAAACAAAAAAATACAAAAAGCGAATAAAAGAATATTTAAAAACGCTAGTCTAAAACAACACACCATCTTACACATGTGGGACCTAACATTGTCTGTACTCTTTACTTCAAGCTTTCTGCTTTCAGTCTAGGGTTAGAACGTAAACGCCCGGAGGATTAGCCATAGCATAGAAAATGTATTCTACTACCGAATGAGAACAGTCCATGATCGAAGGGACATGTCGTTTTATTGTAAATTACATTTCCTCTACCGATGTAGCCAGCACTGTTTTGTCCCTCTTGTATTGTATTGCTACCTTGTGTGATTTCCCTATATTTAGAAAGTGCACAGTAGTTGTAGGTTGTTTTAAGCCACGCCATGTGTGTGATTCAGCTTCATTTGTCAAACGTGCCTACATATATGTATAGTTACTTAATGGAAATACACTGGCCTCTTAACATTGCCTTTCGGGGGTATTGATGTTCTATCTTTGCATCTTTTAGGTGTATTATAGGTGGGTAATAAACCTTTTTTCCCCTAAAATCAATTCAATGTATAGGGGGAAGATTGTACTTCTCTTTAATGATTCATTTTCACTGAATGTAGATGTTGCCTTTGGTTTTATGGTGTCATTCACGTGTGGAGGGACCCTAGCTTTGATTTTTTTTTTTTTTTTTTTAACAACTTTATGTTTTCTTCCTTGCCTTGTCATTCTTCTCATTATTGAAGCCGTCACACGGTGTGGTCGAATGTTTTAAATTTCACTATTTATTAAGTGGTGACCTTAAATATTCTGTTCTTGCACATGCTCATGTTCTGCAGAAACTCGTCATGAATGTTAATAATGCCAAAGCCATTAAAGTTATTTTAGATTCTATCAGAAGTAATGCAATACCCTGTCCATCGGGATGTTTTGTAGGTGTGCGCAATCAGTGTCAAACATCCGAAATGTCAAATTTCACGAGTCCCACAAGCTCTCATGTTTGAAACTAAACTGGAAAAGACTAACCAAAATAAAGATGAGACTCTAAACTTGTGCTCTTTTTTTAATTCTGTACATCTTCTAAGGTATTATATTCAAAATGTGCACTCTTTAACTCTTTTCTTCTCACATTTGGATATGATTACAATATGTAAAATAAGTCTTTCCACATCAAGACATTGGTCTATTTATTGATTTTGTATACCTTCTGAAAAAAGAAATCATTGTCTATGATATTATTATTGTCTAAGATATTTATAACAAAACAGAAGGGGGGGATTAAATCTTAAGACATTGACCATTACAATTATTATATTTTGTCAAGAATAAATGTAAACAAATATATTATATTTTACTTGCTGTTAATATATAACAAAGGGTCACCAGTGCTCCACTGAATATATGCTATATATATATATATATATATATATATATATATATATATATTAAATTAGTCTTTCCACAACAAGACATTTTCACAGTATGATTGTGAGTCTCAGAAAGAGCAGGAGAAAATCCAAATGTAACAGAAGACTGAACACACCCTGAAGTTTAGGTGTTGGTACACCTAGGAATTGGAAGCAATTCTACCTGCTGTCACCATATCATTGGCTGATCTTTGATGGTGATTAACTAATGAGGCCTTGATGAATTAAAAATGTGCTTTTTCACCCAAGAGGATCTGCGTGCGCCAAGCAGAGCCACTTGATATCTTCAGGTGTGTGATGTCAGGTGTGTGATGTGTGCGAGTCTCGCAGTGAGTAAAAATACTTGCTTCAGAATATGTGTTTGTGTGTGAGAGAGAAGACAGGAAAAGGGAATATGCATTGTAATTACATAATACAAATTAAAAGACCAGCTTTCAAGAGATGCAAAGTGCTTTTCATTTATTATGGACAACATAATCATCACCAAAAAAATCTGTCAGTTGATTCACAAGCATAATTAAAACGCTTTTTTTTAGTGGTAATCTAGCATGCCAGAAATAATGCTTCAATCATGAATCTTGCATTAATAAAACACTTTTCATGTTGATGACAAAGCTGTACTGTATTGGTAAATAACGCATATATGATATTTGTAGGATGGAGTTTTTTAATCACTTTGCCAAATAAGACAGCAATCTAACTGAGACAACCCACATATCTTGTCTATGTACTTTGTGAACAGTGTGTCCTGATATTATTTTGATCATCACTGCTATGGAAAATAACAATGTTGCATGTCCTCCTACCTTGGACTTTAGAGGCCAAAAGAAGCTTGTTGTATCCTTATCCACCCTTTCCACAAGGTCAGGCACCATTTGGTGTCCCATGATTTTTCATAAAAGAGTTGATCAAATAAAAGTTTACCAATGATTAGTAGCCTAGTCACTACAGTACAAAATTCTCAGAAACCTTTGTTATTAGCGACACCGATGGCCGTTAAGTGAACTGCAGCCTACAAGAGACTGAACTTGGGCCCCAATCTACTCACGGGTCACTCACGGCAAAGTTTTTTTTGTTCTTCACTATGTAAAAAGTTGTTGAAAAAAGCAAGCGATATACTGTTAAGGCCCTTGCACACGGAAGGCCCTTGCACACTGAGTCCGAAATTCGCGTCCGAAATTTTCGCACGTTAAAAAATAAATACGACCTCATGTTTTGTCAATCAAGTGTGCACACTTCCTCCGAAACTTTCGTCCGTCATTAAAAAAAATTCAGATCGGGTTCGATTTTCTGCGTTTTTCGCAACCATAGCAAGCATTTTGAATGGTGTTTTGACAATTCAGAGCCACCGATACGAAAAAAACGCATACGAAAATTTCGGGCTTGTGCAAGGACCTTTAATAACGATCATCCCGAAGCCGTTCGTGCTGATGAGAGCAACAGTTAGATGAAAATGTAAATAAACAACGCATTCTCATCCCAAGCAAGGCATATACTGACGCTTTTGCCAAAGCGCATCCGACGCACATGGCACCCTTTAGCGTCAATATAACACGCTTCGGTTATGGGTAGGTTTAGGTCTGGGGTAGTGTTAGGGACGGGCTTTGGTTAGGGTTAGAGCACTAGGAGGCACCATATATCTGCGTCTCATATTGACGCTAAAGGGTGCCATGTGCGTTGGATATAGAGCGTCAGCATATGACGCCTTGGGATGAGAACGGGCTGAAATAAGTGCGGCGCAATTTCCTCTCAATATTAAAACAAACATGGCTACAAAGATGACAGCGGGGAGAAGGTTAAGAAAACATCTGATAGCGATGTCTGCACCAGCTCTGCAATTCACCGGCATCATGTCGACAGATAGGCCTAAGGTAATTAAAAATTCACAGCTATTTGAGAGTAGGCCTATAGACTAGTCTATTTGGCTATGCGAGACTATAGAGTTGGCTTTGTGAGACAGGCCTAGTTTGAATTTACTTTTCTTTGGATGACACATTGCCATTACAGAATAGCTCTTTCAGCAGTGTCCTGAACATTATAAGCATTTGTTTTATGTGTAATGATGGAAGGGAAGAGAGGCTCGGGAGCTCGCGTAAACGTCACATCCTTTTGATTTTCCCCGCAAAAACGTCCCGATTCCTTAACATAAAAATCAGTCTACAGGCTTAAGTGGGGGAAGGTCTCATTTTTTAAGTTTTGTTACAAGCTGTTCACACATTTAGGTTAAATCTGCAACTCTGTGACTTGCAACCATTTTGTTCATCCTTTTTATTTATTTATTTTTGTGTTTGTTTCTTTATTAATTTAATCAATTAAATTTTTTTTTATATATAATGTTATCTAATCGATACTACGGAAGCCCTGAACAGCAACGTAAAAAAAAAAATCGTAAAAAAAAAAAAATCTAGCATTTCGAGATTAAAGTCGAAATATTTCGAGATTAAAGTCGAAAAACTTCGAGATTAAAGTCGAAACATTTCGAGAATAAAGTCAAAACATTACGATAACTCAGTCTTCCATAGAAGTGTGTGCAAATAACGTGCGTCCACTGGAGCCTGTGTGTGTGTAAAGAAATGCACTTGTGAAGTCGAACTGCCATGGATCAACACAAAATAGTAGCTTTTTACTTTTATCTGGGCTTTCAACAAAATTCTACACAGGTGCTAATCTACCAACAAGAATTACCATGGCGTTATAGACGAGCGCACAGACTCCGCCAGAGTACAATCTGGTCCAAACTTTATGTGGCAGTGTTTTTGAGGTGTTTTCCTGCTCGTCTAGGCAACACTATCTGGGTCGAGAACACAAACAGTAACCGTTCTGTCTCCCTCTTCACCGTAAATATGTTCTGGATACATTTTAAGTGCATCATTCTGTATCCAATCATTTGGCCGGATCCCGTGATTTCCTCAGATTTAATAACCACTAATGGTGGTTGAGGAGAGATTCTCTGATATGATTGTAAAGCGCGTTGAGTGTAGGCCTAGTATACATACGAAAGCGCTATATAAATGCCTCATTCATTCATTCATTCATTCATAAACTGGATCTCCATCCAGTCTGAAAAGTGTTTTCCGGGTTGGTTTTCCTATAGGCTAAAGTCTATTCCGGCGCAGTAGATGCTGGTAGATTGGCAGCTGTTGAGTTTCCTTTTGTTGAAACAAAACACACACACTAACACACACAAACACACAGTGTGAAACACTCGCTATGCACCATTATGAGTGCTTGTGTGTGCGGCAATGTGAAACAATGGCAAGCACACACGCAACTTCTACGGAAGACTGTATTCTCGTAGGCTACTCAAATTATTTCGACTTTAATCTCGAAATGTTTCGACTTTAATCTCGAAATTTTTCGACTTTAATCTAGAAAATTTTCGACTTTAATCTCGAAATATTTCGACTTTAATCTCGAAATATTTCGACTTTAATCTCGAAATGCTCGATTTTTTTATTTATTTTTTACGTTGCGGTTCAGGGCTTCCGTAACGTTATCTATCAAACAAAACAAATTGTAAACCCCTCAGAAAAAAATAAATAAAAATAGGGTAAAATGGCTCATATAATTACGACCCTTTTAGGTTATACAGTTGAGACTACAGTCAAGTTTTGCACACATATCAGAATTAGCTTTTTTTTTTTTTATCTTAGTACGTTAGTGATCATGTCAGGGTTTTTTTTGTACATTTTTATATATTATTTCGTTTTAATTTTTATATTATAGATCGGTACAGAGTCGGAAATTACTTGTTTGTTATGGGTTATGGCTTATCAATACTTTTGTTTTCCCCCGCATTGACTTCTGCAATGCACTTCTTGTAGGGATTCCTAAAACCACACTCAACAAATTATAATGTGTGCAAAATTCTGCTGCTAGGATCCTGACTGGTGTCAGGAGAAATGAACACATCACTTCAACATTAAGTCCTTTGCACTGGCTCCCAGTCAGGTTCTGCGTTGATTTTATAATTCTTATGCTCACATAAGGCACTGCATGGTCTGACCCCTCAGTATCTGTCTGCGTTTTTAACTTTAGATAAGCCCATAGTGTTTAGGATTTTTTTTGGGCTCCTCTCAAGCTGGTCTTTTGGCTGTTCCACAGACACGTTTGCGATCTGTAGGGGACAGAGCTTTTCTCATCCTATGCTCCTAGACTCTGGAACGCACTCCCTTCTCACATTGGAGATGCACAAAATGTAGGCATTTTTAAATCTAACCTAAAAACTTTTTTTTTTTTTGGTTAGCTTTTTCTTGATAGCTTTAACTATTTTGTATTCCAGTGTTTTTTTTGTATATCTATCTATGTAATTTATATTCCTTATTTTATTTTTTATATTGTTCGTAGTACGGTGGCCGAGAGAGCTCAACGCGCTGCAACTGAAGAAAACACATGCAAATAGAAAAAACACCCACAAATTAAGAAAACGTCTACATCAGTTTCACAACACACGTGTGCTCCAAATACAAATACAGAAACACGCCGCAAAAGTTCACAACACAACCAAATACAGAAACGCGCTGCAAATAGCACAGACCACAACGGAAATGTTTCCAGGGGACCCCAATAAGTGACGAACCCGGCTGGGACGTGCTTATTGCTCAAAAGTCTACTTTATTTTATTTTAATTTATTTCTTTTAACTTTTTTTTTTTTTTTTTTTGCAAAACATACAGAGATTACATGTTTATGGCATACAACTTTGTATACAATATACAAAATGTATTAATGTTCAATGTCATCAGAATACAAATGAGAAAAGAACAATGAGCTGAAAACTAAAATAAATAAATAAATAAAAAAGGAACATGAGGGAAAAATATTAATCTACATCAGTTACATTGTACAAATTTTGTCATGTTATGTTTAAATTTTCATAAAGAAAAGTTTCATAAGAATTGTTAGGTAATGCAGGCTCCTAAGTTTTAAAGTTGAGACACTCACACACAGATATATAACGCATATTTTAAAAGCTTTTTTGTAAAAAAATATATATATATTTATTTGCAACCGTCATGTTAACAGCGTTAATAAGATATTTCTGTCATAAGAACAGCTATTCAGCTGATAGATACTGTGCTGCATTATCATGGGAACATCCCAGGTGAAAATAACGCGAAAATTACGCTGTCTTTCGTTGCTCCCTTCATCAAGTGCTCACTCCAAAGTCCCACTTCAAGGGCTCTGCCGTCTGCCCTTCGAAGGGAGTAGGGCATAGGGATGCTCACGAGCTATAAGCACGTCCCAGCCGGGTTCGTCACTCTTTGGGGTCGCCTGGAAACATTTCCATTGTGGTCTGTGTTATTTGCAGCGCGTTTCTGTATTTAGTTGTGTTGTGAGTATTTGGAGCACACGTGTGTTGTGAAACTGATGAAGATGTTTTCTTAATTTGCTTAATAGCCTAGGCTACTATTACACAGGAGCCTAAACTATGAGAAAACGCTAACGTTAAGCGCACCAGAATAAAATATAATATTCAGAATTAAACAATGTAGCTGACTTACAGATTCAGTTAAATCACTACTTTTTAAAAAAATGAATCGCTACTTTTTCGAAAAGAATCAATACTTTTTTCAAAAAAAGAATCGCTACTTTTTCAAAAAGAATCGCTACTTTCTCAAAAAAGAATTGCTACTTTTTTAAAAGTGAATCGATACTTTTTCAAAAAAGAATCGCTACTTTTTCAAAAGTGAATCGATACTTTTTCAAAAAAGAATCGCTACTTTTTCAAAAGTGAATCGCTACTTTTTCAAAAAAGAATCGCTACTTTTTCAAAAGTTAATCGATACTTTTTAGAAAAAGAATCGCTACTTTCTTTTACAGATATATTTAACGATATCTTTTGCATTTCTAATCCGAACAACGTCAAACTCGGCACTGCACTTACTCGTGCCCGTAGCAAGACACCTGTCAAGTTTGAAATCCATCGGACTAACGGTTCGAGAGCTATTGGATTAACAGACAGACACACAGACAGACAGACGTTCCTGTAATTTATAGATAGATGTGTGGCACTGTGTTTTCGAGTGTTGAAGCTGCTGTGACAGTGCCATTTCCTGTAAAGGATCAATAAAGTATCTATAACTAACTAACTGATATTTGAAAAAGAAAAAAATGAAATAAAAATCAGAGGGAGTAGTGCCTCACTGCATTTGAGAAGTTTTTAGTTAAAAAAACAAATAGAACGTTGTGAAAAAAGGAAAGCAGAGTGAGTTAATTTTCTGTGTAGTGGGAGCCGATCTGAAGGCACCCATAAACCTGCCTGCGTCACCACAACATGTCCACAGGGAACCATTTTTGAGAGATGCAATTGTTGATTTATGACGGAGGTTTTAAGGCTGAATAAGAACCAGGTGCACCTCATTTTGTTTCTCACACACTTCATCACCCTTTGGCATAGCACACTCCCATGCTAATATTGCTGCAGTATAGCATGCATACTGTGCATAGAGTACACTGTGATTTCTTCACTCATAGACCTTATTCACAGTCTTTGATTTTAAACGGGAATGAAAGCGAGCCTGTGAGGGATCGACGTATACATCTCTTCAGTGGGTTGCACTGTTATTTAGTGTTTTTGGATTGTTCTGCTGACGAAACACTGCAAAAATGTCTTTCCATGTAATTTCAGTAGACAAAAAACCCCAGACAAAATGAGCTGTGGAAAATTATAAGTGATAGGAGATTTATACCGCTTTTTACAGCGGATGCCATTGAAAACACGGTAAGTCTATCCATCACAGCATCACTTTCATGTCCATCATAGCACTGCCCTCCATAAGATCTATTGTGTGATCGCCAAAAGTTAAGACAAGTTATTTCGCAAGTTACCCCATGCAAAGAGAACAGGCCAAAGGATCGATGAAGCATAAAAATCTTAATCTTTTAGACACAGACACACAGCTGCAAAAGTCCACGCTCTACCTTTTCCCTTTTGTTAGTTGAAGGCAAAGGAAACACTGTTAACCATATGCTATCAAGCAATCATATTACGTAACCATTTAAAGCCTGACACACACAGGTGGAATCTGTCTGGTCAAATCTGACCATCATCTCATTGATTGGTATCTATATCTAATGGAAATGACCCCCTCCATTCACTCTCCTCTCATATTCTCCTCTCATCCCTTTGGTTTTTATTTATTTAAATATTCTAAACAAAATCTAATAAACATTTACAGTTACATTCTAGTTACATTTAATTCCTTTTACAAAAAATGTTTTTTTTTAAATGAAGTTTACCCATGCAAATGTGAATCATCAAAAGAGAAACCAACAAAAATACTTTTCTCTAATGATGTGCCATGCCAGAAAAAGATTTCTAAATGATTGCCAGCAAGCTTTCAAGTCATTCTTTTATTATTAAAGGTGCATTGCGCAAGTCTCTGAGTTTTTGCAGAACTACGCCCCCTCTGGCGACAAGCGAAACTGCAACCAGAGGTGTGCACGCTCATGGACCACACGCATACGCACGCTTGCACGAGCACGAGCTGTTCATAACCAAAGGAGCATCAGCCGCACAAATCTTTTGTTTACAGTCATACTGTCTTCAGAGGTAATAAAGTTATAAATCTGCAAGTCATTTTAAATATATGAAAGGAAAGGCATTTGAGTTAATTACACACTTATGTGTGAGGGGAAAACGGGGGTAGTAGAAAACTTCGGTTTTTGTTTCCATCTATTTCCATGTTGAACTGTTTTATGTGTTTACTGTATCCACTTATGATTGTATTATTATGGAAACACGTTCATGAACAATATAAGTTATTACTTTGTAAAAGCTCAAAATAATAATCAGAGGATCCCGTTTGAGCCCTAGAGCAGACCGGAGATCTCTCCATTTGTTGAAAGCCTTCCCGATGTTGACTCTCGTCTTATTCCGACGCCTGTCTGACTCCAATTTGGCACTTTTGGTGGCACTAGACAAAAGTTTTCTTTTCTTTGTCTTACGTGGAGTTTGCGTTGGGGTTTGGAATGAACTACAAGCCGGTCTCTTAGAATCCATCTTCTACTTTTGTCGAAAGTTGACAAAAGTTTTGTCGCTCGAGTTGTCTCCGCTGATACGGAGAATGGCGGCGAATACACAAACCTGCCAGACATAGCCAGGTGAGCGTGAACGCGCATGAAGTCACGCCCAGTCTCACGTTCCGTCCCGAATCCCTCTTATTTATTTTAGTGTACAGGATTATAGAGGCAATCGCAGTGATCAGAGAAGGGCTCTTTCCTTCCCATCAGGCAATTGTTTAAGCATGTATGGGTTAGAAAAACGGGTATTTTTAACATGAAATGTTGCGCAATGCACCTTTAACAAATTTTATTGACAATTTATATGCATCATGTGTTTGCACAGTGCATGAAATTGGTTTGTTACTCAGAGGAAGCACTGCGCAATAGAGGGTTAAACAGTCATGATGACCTAATCACATTACAGACACATAAGATCATTATCTTTGTGGTAAGAAACCATTCCGATTCATTTGAAGATTAATACAGAAAAAAAAAAATACAGCAGAAAGGATCATTTTGCAATTTTCTTTTCCCTAAAGGCAACACTGAGACTGACACTGCTTTTGTTGCATTAAGTCTATTAGATTATTCAGATATTATCAGTTCTAGAGCATAACAACAATGAGTAAATAGACCACAGAGAGGTCATCTTGAATCATTCTGTATGTGGAAGATGATATTAAGCTTGACTAAGCAGGAAGGTTCATTTCCTGTGTGTGTGTGTGTGTGTGTGTGTGTGTGTGTGTGTGTGTGTGTGTGTGTGTGTGTGTGTGTGTGTGTGTGTGTGTGTGTGTGTGTGTGTGTGTGTGTGTGTGTGTGTGTGTGTGTGTGTGTGTGTGTGTGTGTGTGTGTGTGTGAGCAGCTGTGGGGCTGAACAGACTCAGCAAACAATGCTACAAATGCATGATGTACTGTCGTTTTGAACAAATAAAAGATCTTGTATATTCTTCTGCTCTGATAAAGATGTTTTAGCTTTTGATGTGTTATCTGGTGTATTCACTTCTGGTAAAACAAATCAATAGCACCCATGCTTGACTCTGATCTTAAACAGCCCAATAAAATGAGCCTGGGCAGAGTGTTGTTCCCTTTCACGTGTGTCAGCACTGAACAAGAGCATTAATAGAATATGAAATATACAGTCAGTTGTATAACGCATGCTGAGCATGCACCTGTGCTATTTATAAAACCTCGTCTTTTCTGGGAAGGTCTATAGTGCTTACATCATGAATATAATCCATCTTGGGTTACAACTTAACTGGAACTGTTACCTTCAAATGCCCTTTAGTTTCTCCACGCAGACATGCTCTTATTTTCCTGCCTTTTGTCCTCATCACACACACACACACACACACGCGCGCGCGCGCGCGCACACACATGCACGCACGCACACACACAAATTTACTTTGCTAACTAAATAAGGGCATACCATAGACTTCAATTGTCCAAATTTGTAATATGTTTTGTCAGATTTAGGTAACTTATGCGGACAAACTACAGCTAAATATTTACAAACACGTTTATAATCTAAATGAGGACATATCACAGACCTATAGTTTTAGAATAAAATAAAACTGTATTTGTTTTATGCATGATTAGTTTTTCCAATTGAGGACATTCCCAGTTAGGTTTTGCCACATATGGCTAACGTCTGGGGACTCGGGTTGCTACTTAATATAGTCAGAATTGCAGTCTACAAATAGATTACTTTGTTCATTCAGTTATTTCCTTTTATTTTTGTCCTGTTTGTTTACTTAGATAAACATAAGCTGTTTTCCTTTCTGCTTGATATGACTGAAGTCACTATTGTAAACCCACGCGTGAGAGGTGTGACATCATCTTCACACACACACACACACACTCACACTTCCCCTCCCCGTCTCGTGCTGTAATCCGAATCAGCAGGGATTTTGATGACATTTGTTTTAAAGCTAAACAGATGCTGATCATGGCAGAACTTTATCAGCAGCTTTCACTGAGGGACGAATATCATTGAAACTCTGAAACCAAAAAAGGAACAAACAGTGCCTTTCTAAAGATACAAGTTACCCCATGCAAAGAGAACAGGCCAAAGGATCGATGAAGCATGAAAGTCTTAAGACACAGACACTAACACACAGCTGCAAAAGTCCACACTCTACCTTTTCCCTTTTGTTAGTTGAAGGCAAAGGAAATACTGTTTGTAAAGCAACCCTATTAACCCTTTAAAGCCTGACAAGTATCTATCTATCTAGTGTTTGCGGTTGCATCTGTTATATACATTGTTATAACACTAAAGCGGACAACTTAAAAAATATATATTATTATGCATTTTATTTATAGGCGCTTTTCTTGACACTCAAGGTCACCATAC
The DNA here is from genome assembly GCF_029890125.1 of Rhinichthys klamathensis goyatoka. Classification (NCBI taxonomy): domain Eukaryota; kingdom Metazoa; phylum Chordata; class Actinopteri; order Cypriniformes; family Leuciscidae; genus Rhinichthys; species Rhinichthys klamathensis. The sequence goes on from NW_026606746.1 coordinate 206,214, forward strand.
ATCATCAACAAGACAATAACAATATTTAAAGGAGTCATAATGTAGTATTAACTTTGATACCCACGCTCTATTATAGTCATTTCATGCCCTTCTAAAAAAGAAAAATTGGAAAAAAATAAACAGAGAGCTCGTTTGACCCTTATTTCTGAATGCATTATTGTCTCGCGAGATCTGATGCGAGGTTTTGGCTGTCGTGGACGGTCATTTTAATAATGCAAATGAAGGGCGCGTTGATTGGTGGCAGGAAGGAGGGGGCTTGACACCGCAGGTAACTTCAGCATATCATTCCAAAAAGAGATCATGGCGCAAGTTGTGAATGAACCCGACCTGGCCGCGACCTACGGGATTCAACCGTATATGTTTGAGCCAGACTCTGAACCAGAGCTGGAAACGGAAGAGGAACAACAGTCAATTGAAGGACGTCTACATCAACATGTCTCTGAATGGTAAAGACAATTTTTTTGACTGAGACATACATTAACATCAGTAACGAGCTAAAACGTTTTTTGCTATTTTCTCCCACATAAGTTTAGCTTTAATTTAATGTAGATTACATTAACGGAGATGTAGTCTACTTTATTTTCAGCTTACAGTGGTTATAGAGATTAACGTTTGCTATAATGTGTTGTTTTTGCCTTTTTTGACGTTGTGGTTTTTTAGATATTTTAATAATTTTCATCTGCAGACATGTAACGTTATGTTTTTCTTTATGTTTATTAATTCTTGACTGTTTTTTAAATGTATCTATCCTTATCTATTATATAAAAAAATCAATACAATGATATGTTGTCATTGTTATATTGTATACGATTATATTAAATAATAGCTGTATCATTTTCTAGTCTGTTTAGTGGAAAGATGTGGCTAGCATTTCGAGTCCATTCCCCGTGTTTACATCACATACATTAACCGCATTAGTAGTTAGCTGCTATTTACACAAAATATAGTAATAAAAACACAGTCTTACCGTTTCAAATTCAGGCAAGTCCCTGATTGTTGGAATGGCACCTTTTTCCAAACGTAGCTTCGATGCCAACTTCGCCTGATATTGCCCCAAATTTGTAAAAGATTCTTTTGTGAAATGTTTAGCGCAGACACCTAACGTTGAGCAAGTTGAGATGGTTGTTGGAACAGCGTCATTAAAAATAAGTTTCATCCACTTGTCCCTTGTAGTTTGGTCAGTTTTGGGTAAAGAAAAAACATTAGAATGTGGATTATGACAGTCAACCACAGAGCAACTCACGTGTGCACTACGTTTCTGCATCTTTCTTGACTGAATATGATAGGGAGAGGGGCAGGGCGGGCCTCCTCTGCGGTGTCCATATATGGTATATCCGGCCCCGTCTTGACGTCAAGTCGGGGGAGAAATTGAAATCTCGTATTTGAGTGCGCGTGCACGTTGGCTAGTTTAAGAACCCTGGGGTAAACAAACGCTTCACTTTTGAATATCGGCATCCCGGCCAATGTATAATCGTTAGTCAATCATAACATACATTGATTCTCATGGAAAAGTGAAAATTGCACATTATGACTCCTTTAAGTAAAAATAATGAAATACAATACAATTTAAAAAAAGGCAATGCAGTTGTGATCAGAAGGAGTAAGCTATTCTAAACAGATGTGTTTTGAGTTTGGATTTAAAATGTGAGACGGAATCAATATTACGGAGATCCGGTGGAAGCGAGTTCCAGAGGAGGAGAGCAGCTGAAAGCTCTGCTCCCCATAGTAACAAGGCGTACACGGGGAACAGTAAAATGGATGGAAGAAGAGGATCTAAGAGTGCGAGCGGGTGTGGGGGTATATGGAGGAGGTCAAAACGATATGAAGGGGCAAGATTATGAATGACTTTAAAAGTGAGGAGAAATATTTTATAGTTGATACGGTAAATGATGGGGAGCCAGATAGGAGTGATGTGATGAATAGAGGGGATACGAGTGATAATACGAGCAGCTGAGTTTTGGACCAGTTGAAGTTTTTGGAGGGTTTTATGCGGGAGGCCAAATAAAAGGGAATTGCAGTAATCTAAACAGGAAGTGACTAAACTATGAACAAGAATGGCCGTGGAGTGAGGCGTGAGGAATGGACGTAGACGGTTGATGTTTCGAAGATGATAGTAAGCAGACCGGGTAACATTATTAACATGAGACGATAAAGATAGGGTGCTATCGAAGATGACACCCAGACTCTTAACCTCAGGGAAGGGGGAGAAGAAGGAGCTATCAATGGGAATAGAAAAATTATGAAGTTTAACGTTGATCTTGTAAGAAAAAATTCTGTTTTATTGCTATTTAATTTGAGGAAGTTTGAAGTGAACCAGGATTTTATGTCAAGAAGACAGTTAGTAAGGGAAGATGGTGGAAGTTTTGTATTAGGTTTGGTTGAAAGATAGAGCTGGGTGTCATCTGCGTAGCAATGGAAGTGAATCTGATATTTACTGAAGATGTAACCAAGGGGGAGAAGATAAATAATGAACAGCAGGGGTCCCAGGACAGAGCCCTGGGGCACTCCTGTGATGACAGGGACTGAATGAGAGGTGAATGATTTGAACTCAATGAACTGAGTGCGGCCTGAGAGATACGAATAAAACCAGTTAAGAGGTGTGTTAGTGATACCAATAAAGGGGAGTCTGTCTAGAAGGATGGTGTGTAAAATTGTATCGAAGGCCGCACTCAAATCAAGCAGAAGGAGAATGGATAGTAAACCAGTCAGCAGCTAGGAGAAGGTCATTAGTGATGTTAAGGAGTGCTGTTTCTATGCTATGGAGAGGACGGAAACATGACTGGAATTGTTCATATAGATTATGAAAGATGAGTATGAAGTTGAGCAGCAACTATTTTTTCAAGAATTTTGGAGATGATTGGAAGATTTGAAATAGGACGAAAATTATTAAGGTTGTTGGGATCTGAACCTTAAGAATTGGAGTTACAGCAGCTGTTTTAAGAGAAGAAGGAACGAATCCAGTGGTGAGAGAAGAAGAGTGAATGAGTCTGTAATGAGAGGGGACAGAAAAGGGGCAGTGGCCTTTACAAGAACAGTAGGAAGGGGGTCTAATCTCCAGGTTGAAGATTTGGATTTTTGAATGAGTTTGGAAATTTCATTTACTAAGGGGAGTAAATGGGTGGGAGCAAATGAAACTGGGACAGGTGAGTTGGGAGCAGAAGTAGACATAAGTTGCTGGTGGATGTGTTCAATTTTTAAAGAGAAAAAATATAATATATTATTACAAAAATCAGAAGAGTACAAGTGAGGAGGAAGTGGATCCCGAGGTGTTGTGAAAACTTACATATAAATATCCGTTGTTACTCTATCTCTCCCAATCATACGTCTTGGTAAGATCAAATTTAAATGCTTCGTTTTATGATCAAAAAGCTAGTAGTTTTTATTGTGTGGAGCAAAACATATAATGCAATGCAATGATGATTGATAGATAAATAAACATTCCTCACAAGCATGATTTATTATATTTGATACTTACATTTTGACATGATTTTTCTACAAAACCTAAACCTAAGTTGCTTCAATCCAGTAAGTGCTCATCCTGAAATATTACAAACAATATAAATTTCACAGGAAACCTGTCACAACCCGAAGGTGGATATTTTTACAATTATATTAAAAGCCCTTTTACTTGCTAAAACCGTTAAGATGTTTACAACATGTTTTTCAGCAAAGTTTTGATCATGTTGATAATGTTGAGAAATGTGTGTATCGCATATGATACAGTAGACTTTTATATCACAATCTTATGAAATTAATGCATTAAGTTGATTCGATTTTTGAGGAGGCACTGTCTCCTCAGAGAAATCACCACTACCAGACACTAAATTGAAAAAGCATGCATACATCATCATGATTCATGGGAGCATGAGTCATCTCTTCCAATCCACTGATGGCAGATATAACATATTCACACATGCCATGCATCCTGATTTGAGTCTTTCTCACATATGTAGCCAGAGCACTGTGGGTTTTTTTTTGTTGTGTGTGTGTGTGTGTGTGTGTGTGTGTGTGTGTGTGTGTGTGTGTGTGTGTGTGTGTGTGTGTGTGTGTGTGTGTGTGTGTGTGTGTGTGTGTGTGCCATATAACACCATAGGCTATGTCATCTGCATGGCCTCATTCTAAAGAGTGGACATATGGCCCTAAAATGAGACAGTTTGCTCTCTTTGCTTCATCGGTTCAATAAAATGCTGCAAAGTCAGAACAATGACAGAGGAACCCTAAAATAGCTGTTCTGCTCGTGCAAGCACACACACGTTAAGGCGGATTATTAATAACAACAACAGCACACACAGGCAAATGAGAAATGTCAATACAGCTTGACATTCACATTAGCATGACGGAGACCAGCACTGCTCATTACTCAGAGACGGCTTATTCATGACGTGTTTATGAGACGTAGTGATGGGTTAGAGGAGGCGACGACAGGGCCTTTTCTCCTCAGAAGTGAACAGTCCCCATGAAAGACGGATGAAAAGTCTGGCTTTAGTTTAGGCAGCACTGAGCAATGTTTTATATCTCCTAAGTGAGACCTTGCGCTACATCAAATGCTAATTAATTAACAGTGTTTCACAATAATGTAATTCATTGGAGGCTGTGTTCCTTATGCATATGAGGAGAACAAAGAACACAAAGGTCTTAAAATTAGGAGTGCAAAAGTGGATCATGACTTGGTAATTTTGGCCTATAGCTGCTTATGTAGGGTGGCTGGTGAGTTTGGCCAATAGACCAGCAGGGGGCGTCCATGCTATATTTGTGTTTGTGCTGTTGTCCTGAGCTGCAGTTCGGGTAGACTAATATAGCCTATATTAGCTGGGTCCAAAAGTCTGAGACCATATTGAAAATCTTTTTATTGAACCTGGAAATCAACAGGAAGTTTTAGGATTTTATTATTGTTATTATAATCTCAAATATATGCTGGACAACATGGATCATACAGACTTGTGGAATTCATAACATCTTGAGTACATGCTGTCCAATATAGTGTGCATGTATGTACCTATGGCATACAACACAGTTCAAATATTTGTGGTCAGAAAGATTTATTTTAAAATGAAACAATACTTTTATTCATTAAGGCCAATACAGTAAGACAGTAAATATAATGTTACAATATTTTAATTTCAAATAAATGCTGTTCTTTTGAACGTTCAAATTCATCAAATAATCCTTTAAAAACATTGATAAATGTTTCATGAGTGCTAAAATCAGCATAATAGAATGATTCCTGAAGGATACTCTGAAGACTGGAGGAATGATGCTGAAAATTCAGCTTTGTATCACAAGAATAAATTTCATTTTAAAATATTAAAACAGAAAGCAGTTATTTTAAATCGTGATCATATTTCACAATATTACTGTTTGCACTGTATTTTTGATTAAATGAACGCAGCCTTGGTGAGCAGAAGAGACTTAGAACATTGAAAACAAAGAAAACATCTTAACGACCTCAAACTTTTGAACAGTAGTGTATAACGTGATATATCGGTCATTTAGAATTAAAAGATACATAAATCTCAGACTTTGATTTGAGCATTTAGCATTATTTTTTTACAGCTGTTATTTTTAGTTTTAAGGAGGCGTTCAGTATTTATAAAGGAAATAACTTAGGTTAGGAGTCAGGGGACTGAAACAATTATATCCACACAGCAATTAGATCAGGACAACAATCACCAGTAAACAAGATCCCATCTCTGGAGATGTTTGATGTTAGCATTCTCAACAGCTTCGTTTTATAGCAGTCATCTGCAAACCAACAACCTTAACTAAAGGACTTAAAAATGGAACATGTACTGATTCCTTCTTTTCTCATATGCTGTTCTTATGAGGAAAATCCATAATGTTGCAAATCTGAAATACACATCTGGTATGTCTAAACACTTGGGATTTTTTATCCTTTTTTGGTTACACTTTATTTTAAGGTGACGTAGTTACATTGTACTTAATCAAATAAGTCCTGAGTAATATTAATTAACTACATATATGAGTTGCAGTTATGGTTTGGTTTATAGCGTTAGTTACTTGTAATTTTCTGTTATTACTATGGTAAGTGTGTACTGTAGTAACGTGTAACTACGTCACCTGCAAATAAAGTGTTACCTTCTTTTTTTGTATGGATTTAAATTTCAGTGGGGTTTTCTCTACCATTAGAGATAAATATCTGTAATTATTTCTAATTCATTCAAATATGAACTACTGGACCGAGTTGTAAGAAATATACCTGACTAAAAAATCAAAGTAATGTTTTGAACAATATTAAATTAAAAATGTAAATTATTTTAAAATGATATTAACCTTAATTAAAGAAAAGACCTCGTCAAATTATAGCAATCAACATTTTACTGAAATAAGAAAAATGTCTAATTGTACAAATGTTGTTTCATATTGATGTCTCCAGTGGAATTACTTCATTATCATTTGAGAGTGATTAGAGATAGCATCTGCTCTGCAACACTTGTTTGAAGTCTGACATCAAAAGATTAAACGTAATCTGATTGATGGTGGTTTATCTCGTCTCAAAGTGTTGTCTGAGAATGACTGTCTGTAATAAGCAGCAAAAATCACACTGGGGGTCACAACAAATCAGCCATTTTCACTGATGAGTAAAGATCTGAAATAATGATAATCACAACATTCAACAAGACAGATAGCTATAACACAGATTTACTGAGACATTAGCTACAACAGTCTGAAAAAAGCAAATTAGTTCGATTTAATTGGACAGTTCAATGTTGAGCGATTATGAACCTCACAAAAATACATATAACAAAATTAAAATTAGATTAAAGTTGGCATAATTTAGAAAATGATCTGGCTGAGATAAATAACAAATTAACAGCTTTGTGAAACCATATGCCACGTGCATGTCTTAATATCACCATAATGATTAGATATTTATGTTTTCACAATATGTAAAAAAAAAAAAAAAAATCTGAATAAAAAAAATAGAGAAAACAATTGTTTTTGTTCTGTAATGCATTTACTGTCTAATGTTATGAAAACTATACACATATAGATAGATAGATAGATAGACAGACAGACAGACAGACAGACAGACAGACAGATAGACAGACAGACAGACAGACAGATAGACAGACAGACAGACAGACAGACAGATAGACAGACATACAGACAGATAGACAGACAGACAGACAGACAGACAGATAGACAGACAGACAGACAGACAGACAGATAGACAGACAGACAGACAGAGAGACAGATAGACAGACAGACAGATAGATAGACGATAGATAGATAGATAGATAGATAGATAGATAGATAGATAGATAGATAGATAGATAGACAGACAGACAGATAGACGATAGACAGACAGACAGACAGACAGACAGACAGACAGACAGATAGACAGACAGACAGACAGACAGACAGACAGACAGACAGATAGATAGACGATAGATAGATAGACACGACAGACAGACAGACAGACAGACAGACAGACAGACAGATAGATAGATAGATAGATAGATAGATAGATAGACACGACAGACAGACAGACAGACAGACAGATAGATAGATAGATAGATAGACAGACAGACACCACAGACAGACAGACAGACAGACAGACAGATAGATAGATAGATAGATAGATAGATAGATAGATAGATAGACAGACAGACAGACAGACAGACAGACAGACAGATAGACGATAGATAGATAGACACGACAGACAGACAGACAGACAGATAGATAGATACGACAGACAGACAGACAGACAGACAGATAGATAGATAGATAGATAGATAGATAGATAGATAGATAGACAGACAGACAGACAGACAGACAGACAGACAGACAGACAGATAGACGATAGATAGATAGATAGATAGATAGATAGACAGACAGACAGATAGACAGACAGACAGACAGACAGATAGACGATAGATAGATAGACACGACAGACAGACAGACAGACAGATAGATAGATAGATAGATAGATAGATAGATAGATAGATAGATAGATAGATAGATAGATAGATAGATAGACACGACAGACAGACAGACAGACAGACAGACAGATAGATAGATAGACAGACAGACAGACAGACAGACAGACAGATAGATAGATAGATAGATAGATAGATAGATAGATAGATAGATAGATAGATAGATAGATAGATAGATAGATAGATAGATAGATAGATAGATAGATAGATAGATAGATAGATAGATAGATAGATAGATGTCTCTCTTCAACTCTGTCTGACAGCTTCTTAACACTGGATCCAAGAAAGAGCATTAGTGGGTAAAGCCAGATTATGACTTCTGTTCAACAGCCTGCCTAAACCAAGCAGATTCCCAGGATTGGTCAGGACTTGATCTTTCCGTGGTAAAGCAGTCGTGTGTGAGGTTTCCTAGGGGAATGCTTACAGGTTTATGGCACAAGCCATTAAGACTCACTTTGAGGAGAGTGTAGAAAGCGTTAACAAAGGTTAAAGGTGGCAAAAGAGCATAAGCTATATTGTATTATGTTTTGCCATCATTGTAAGATGATTAAACAGCAAAATACACAGACAAAAAATAATAATTTGTTAACCTACATCATGGACTCCCTTGCTACTGTAACTGAAAGCAAGCCACCCTTTGTGACGGGCCAGTGACCCTACAGCAACAAGTCCATTAACTGAAGCCGAGTTGGCATAATAAACTCTTAAATTATTCAACACATTCAACTAACTGGTTTACCTTGGCACAATATCGATCACCCTGGAAGATGACAAGCATTCATAATGACTAGTTACACTAAAATAAATTAAAAACTGAAACAATTTAATACATACACAAATATTGGAATGATTATTTATGTTGATGCTGGTGGTGAGTAGCTAATCAATATAATCTGAACTCTTTATAAAATAATAGGCTTATATTTGTCAGCTTTGTGAGAATATTTTCTAGCACAAAAAACAAATGTAAATCTTTTATAAAGTTCCCAACAGGACCGTTATGATTAGCAATAGGCTATGATAAACTGCAGGTATACCAAGCATCAGAAGGAATTTGAAGTGTTTTTTTCCTTTTCATTTTTATATTGCCTTTACATTTATTCCAAAACAGCAAGTAATGTTCAGATAAATATTATACAATATGCAAATTACCCTAAGAATCAGTTTATACTGTTTATATAAGATCTCATTTGACTCACAGAGGATTCTAATTTCATACCATTAGGTTTTGGTTCCAAATGATCATAATGCTGTGCAAACATGATAGTTATTTACTCACACTCTGTTCTAAGACTCGGGTGTTTTGGACTCTAAAGTCTTGGCATCCTCTCAGTGTTATAACTCGTCAGGTGTGTTGTGTTGTGGGGAGGAGGAGTTGGATGTCCTGCGCGAGCGCAGTTTTAAACTGTCACCTTTCTTGGCAGGTGCGCGCGAGGCAGAGCAAGACACGTGCCAGCATCATCCACCCGAGAGAGCTTTGCGCTTTGAGTTCGACAGGTCACAGGACACAGCCTTTGAGTTTTCTTTTCGCAGTGAAGATCAAATCATGTGAACATCTCTGAACCTGAAGGACATGTGGAATAGGATTTCGCTGATGTGAAGAAGAAAGTGTGGATTAATTTTCTTCGGGGGGTCACGCAGTTTCATCAAATGCTACAGGTAAAGCAACTTGGGCAAAAATGAGTGTGATTTTGTTGTAGTATTTTTTAACAGTTAGGCTACTCAATTGCTTGAATTGGCAAACACATTGTTTCAACAATTTCCTTTATATAGCCTGTTGTTTGTTTGTCTGTTCTAGTAGTTTCGGTCCTCGAATTTGATTGGTCAAGCGGAATTCCAAAAGCGCTGATATGAAAAGATATCCTATAACAACACATGGGATGTGTTTCACTATTTATATTTCCATCAAAAGTTTCGAATTTAACTTAGCCTATATACAATAACGGAATGTCGTAGCCTATAAAACATTTGCGAATAAAGCACCGTTTTATTCAAAAAAGGAGTGGAGCTGTAGCCGATCGATTAGGCTATGGAAGTTTACCGCCAATAATAAAAAGTGTAGTACTTTTTATCTCACAATTCTGAATTTTTTATTACTAACTTTGAGTTATAAAGTAATAATAATAATATATATATATATATAAATAAAAAATCATGTTATAAATTCGAGTTTATCTCGCGATTCTTTTTTTCTCCATCAGATTTACGAGTTATCTGGTATTTCTGACTTTATATCTCACAATTCCGCCTTTATAAATCACAATGGCTTGTTATAAACAAATTAAATAAGAACAAAAAGGTAAAATGTCAGAATTGTGAGCTGACATTTTATCCTCAGAATTGGGACTTTATAACTCGCAAAACTCAAGTGAGAAATGTCATAATTGCGAGATATAAACTTGCAGTTTCGAGAAATAAAGTCACAAATGAAATGCTAGATATAATCTCACAACTCAATTGTGAGAAAAAGTCAGAATTGGGAGATGTAAAATTAGAAAAATAAAAAGGCTTTTTTTTTATCAGAATAGCTACATTGCAAATACATATTCAGAGGTATATACTTGTTTGACTTTTTTTTCAAGTTTGAGCACTTGCAGGTTTGATCCTAGCATGTTTGGCTAAAGGAATCCCCAGTTTTAGCATTTTTACCTCCCTGTCTCAATCAGACATCTTCTGTTCAAAACCACAGGCTCTTTTTTTGTCTTAAAACAGCTAATCTTCCTGGAAGATGCTCCTGATCCCACTTGGCATTTAAGCTGCAGTGTGTATTTATAGAGCAGACACTTGCACCTGTTTAGCATGTATATAGGATCCATTATCCTTCTGTCCATTCTTAAAATAGAACAAAGATTTATTTTTAATCTTTTTGGGACAAAAATTGTCAAAGTGTTGCAATGTGAAAATGCATCACTTCAACCCTACTAAAATTAGCTGTAATACTATTTATTCATGAATTTGAAGACTGTTTATGTGAAATGGATTAGGTGGAAGTGTGTTCACTAATGGAAGTGCATTTCAATTTACAGGAGTGATTTCACAAATGCTCCAGATGTGATCCGATTGCAGTGAATGGCCTAACAGGAAAGAAAATGGCTAAAATCTGCACAGAACAGTCATACCCCTCACAAAGATCTGCCTTCACTCCTGAGCCCGCTATTGAATGGATCGAGAGAGGAGAAAGGTCTGAGGATATACCGCAGACATACACAGACAAATCAATCATTATTTTGCATCTAGAACAATTCTTTCATTCAATGAAATCATGCAAGTCCTTATATTTTATTTGTTGTATATCTGTGTCTTTTGCAGCGATCAGCCACCCCGTGGACTAATGGGCAGGTAATTTGATCTTTTGCTCTGTTGGAGATTTGTGAATTGTTTGTGCATCATAAGTGATTTTAATAAGACACTGTACCTTCACTTTCAGGATGTGCCAGTTCATTCCGAGGTTTGGAGGAAGGTCTACCAAATGTAAAGCTTCTGAATGCAGCGATTCTGGTGACATGCAAAAGGATGCATCATGGGATGACAGAGGACAGGACCAACTGCACAGGAGGAAGTGAGTGAAAATGCAACCGTGTGCACGGTGGCCTCCAAAAAATATTTGTACACAATGGTAAAGTTAAAAACTAAATTGGAAATAAAGTACTCACCGTGCATTTTTATGGAAACTTCCACCACGACTTTTTTTAATCTCAGAATTGCAAGGTTATTATCTCACAATTCTGATTTTATAAAGTTAGTGATTTTATAGAGTATTATATCGGAGTGTTTATTTACACCAAGTGCAAATAGTCTGCCTTGCTGGCAGATCCTATTTACACTAACTCCGCCCACCATTGTCTGATTGAGCCCTACAAAATGACAAAAGAAATCCTGCTGATAACAGGATCAGTGGCGTAGCAAGAAAAGCCTGGAACACACCGAGCCGACGTCAAAAGCCCTGTTTACACCTGGTATTAAGATGTGTTTTGGTCGATCGGATCACAAGTAGACGAAGGAGACCCATTCCCATTTACACCTGGTATTTTAATCTGTCTCTTTTGTCCACTTTCAACCACTTCTGTCCTGATTTCTTCAAAGTGAGGGTCTATGGGCGGGTAAATGTATGGGTGTTTTTTCAGATCTTTCAAACTAATGGACAAAATAAGCTTGCGCAATATACATATGAATGCAAAGGAAACGACGGAAGAAAATACGGGGAGCAGCAGCTTTCGTTTCTGCTCTGATAGAACGCAGAACGCGGTGGGTGCGTGTTAGAAATCAGGAATGGTGAGAGAACATTGAACTGGTACGTTTTTCGTCTTCAAACTAAACTTGGGTCTCCAGGCGACAAAGTTTAAATCCCATCTGGCTAGCGCGCTTCCCATAATTTTTCAACCACATGAGCGTTTACACTACGAAAGCAATCCGGTCAAATGCATTTTCAACTCCCTCTGCAAGCTCAAAACTTTTAGACCCCGTTTACACCTGTATTTAAGCTAAGCTGAACAGCCAATCAGAGTTCTCTTTCTCACCGACGGCCCGACACCGATTCAACATGCTGAATCGTACCAAAAAAAACCTGACTGCGTCTGACTACTAGAGCCAACGGTGCGGAACACACAGAAAATACTTAGCCGACCGACGTTCAAAAACGGCCCGACGTCCGCTTGGTTTGTCCCGGCCTTTAGGCGGGTGGTGTTACCTTTTGACGCGACCGACACGAATTCGATTGTCTTTTTCCGAACTTGTTCTTTTATATTTTAGCATCGCATACCAGCTCGGAAAAGCAATTCTTTTAAATAAAAAGTATTAATAGTAGTAATATAAAAGTATGAGGATATTCGAACAGTGGGAATAAAGTGTTTATCGGGTAGGGGAGGGGAGGGCTTTAGGGACAGGGACAAGTAATGCTCCAAGAAGGCAGCATCCATTTTAGATTTTATTAATCATAAACACTGAATATATTGTTATCTGTTTTATAATATTCTACAATACACTGTTTGACACTTAAAGGAGAACTCCGGCGCAAAATGAACCTCGGGTGTAATAACACATTGGTACAGACTAAATCGTTCCCTGAGATTTGTTTTCATGATAATCGAATGTAAAGAGTTTTATCTCTAAAAACAGTTTAGCTTATAACGCTAGTATATTGGCATAGAGTAAGCAAAAAGAGATCGCTAGTTAATACCACCAACAAGGCTCAAATTAGCCCCACACTAACACGGCAGCATAATGAGGGTCCTTACATGCAAACCGAAGCATTGAGAACTTTGTAAGTGTATAGACAGTTTAATAAGAAGATACTTTACACAGACAGTACAGTTAGCGCATACAGACAGGAGCCATCTTGGAAAACAGTCTCGATCAGTCAAACCACGAACACGTGATACGTGAGCTGAACTGTGACTTGGAATCTCATATAGTCCGTTGTTTCCGGAAGAAAGCACTGAGCGCATAAGAGAAGCACTTAACGCAACAGAGAAAATAAAAAAATAAATATAATTTATCTTATCTTCAATATCTACACGTACTGTTCGCTCACCCTCGTGGTTCGATTGGTCGAGACTGTTTTCCAAGATGGCTCCTGTCTGTATGCGCTAACTGTACTGTCTGTGTAAAGTATCTTCTTATTAAACTGTCTATACACTTACAAAGTTCTCAATGCTTCGGTTTGCATGTAAGGACACTCATTATGCTGCCGTGTTAGTGTGGGGCTAATTTGAGCCTTGTTAGTGGTATTAACTAGCGATCTCTTTTTGCTTACTCGATGCCCAATATACTAGCGTTATAAGCTAAACTGTTTTTAGAGATAAAACTCTTTACATTCGATTATCATGAAAACTAATCTCAGGGAACGATTTAGTCTGTACCAATGTGTTATTACACCCGAGGTTCATTTTGCACCGGAGTTCTCCTTTAATGTAAATAGCATCTGTCGCTATATGCACTTATTGCAATTTGTGAAAAGCTGCTGCCATATATATATTTTTTCTTTTCTGCAGAAGGTGTGAACTTCCGCATTTCCAACAAACTAATTGTGCAAAAAAAATACTTTGAGAGGAAACATAATCAGTCCTAATGTAATGTCTCTTGATCTATGGCGAGATTAAGTGTGTTTCTCAAGACAGCAAGAGAGGATGTGCTGATGGTAACCATAATCCTCTGCTATCTGTCACACTCTCACTTTCTTCGGTCCTGGTATTCGAACCACAACCCTTCCTGATGATGGTCCTGGTCATACTGCTAGTCTAGTGGAAGATACTGCTACTTATTTGCTCACATTTAACAGAATGAAATGCATTAGAGCTATAAGCATTCCCACATTCTGTAGGCCCACAATCTGACAATGCAGAACTCCACAGAAGATTAACACAGAATTCAAAAATGCATCATTCACAACTTCTTCACATCTCTCTCCCCTTGCGTGATTTATTAAATATGTAGAATAATTTGATAATGCTTTCTACTACCAAAACAATGTAGTACTCTCAGCTCCATTTAACTCCATTTGAATCCATTTAGCAGATCCATTTAAATCCAATTGTAAATCCAATGTAGATTCAATGTAGTTTTTGATTATGAAGTGCATGTTTCATAATGTTTTAGTATTTCATATTTTATTCCCTAATCAAATTACAGGAATAAGACTATTTACGATATTGTTGTCTTTACAGCTTCAACAACAATGCAAATCATTGGCCTCTTGCAACACTGAATATGAACAACTGCAACAATACAGATGAGTATGTGGGAAAGTTAAATATTATTACATGTTGTGCTTAAGTACATTATGCTAATTGCTACATACTAAATATCATTCATCGTTTGAATGCAGCAAAAAGGACGACAGGGAGATAAAGAAAGATGAGAAGAAAGAAGAACCCAAAAAGGATGAGAAGAAAGATGAAAAGAAAGATGAGAAGAAAGAAGAACCAAAAAAGGATGAGAAAAAAGATGAAAAGAAAGATGACAAAAAGGATGACAAAAAGAAGGAAGAGGAGAAACCGTGAGTATTTTATCTCAATTAAATGCAATTAAACGGAGGTCTTTGTTCAGTCCTGAACTTTGTATACATTTCTTTTTAGAAAACATGTATGGATAATGGACCCAGCGACAGATTTGTACTACCACTGGCTAACCATTGTTGCAATACCTGTCTTCTACAACCTAATGATGCTTATTACCAGGTAATTTTATTAAAAGTTCCATGATATTGCATGCTAATTATTAAAATATATTAAAATATTATTTAAAATAATAGGGATATCACAGCTAATTATCAAACATACAAGAAAACTATATGGTGAAATATATCAAGCCAAGTCACCTTTATTTACATAGCGCTTTATACAATACAGATTGTTTCAAAGCAGCTTTTTACAGTGTTAACAGGAAAATGTTCATTTCAGTTCAGTTAATTTCGGCTGTAATGCAGCTCTAAAAGAAAACGTTGTCATTGCTCAGCTGAAGTCAGTTCAGTGTCGATTCATTTCCGTTGTAAAGATCATCAATTGTTAAATTAGTTCATTTAATTTATAAAGCAGTTCTGCAGAAAACAGTGATGTCATCGTCCAGCTCAGTTCAGTTCTCATCCAATAGTGTCAGTGCAGTCAAATCAGTCATTTTGTTGAATATTAAGTGTCCCCAACTAAGCAAGCCAGATATAATAATATTTAGTACTTCAAAGAATATTCAGGTGCTGTTATGTGGTGATAGCTCTAATGTAATGCTAACTTCGGTCTGTTCTGATCTGGGGGGGGGTTTCAGATCCTGTTTTAATGAGCTGCAGGATGATAACACAATCCTATGGTTAGTTCTGGACTATTCATCAGATATCATCTACTATCTTGACACATTTGTGAGATCAAGGACAGGTGAGATTATTCTTCTAATTTTCTCTGTTTGTGTTCACTTTGTCATATTTAACTATAACAGTCGAGTGAATGAACTAAAAATCCATCTAAAGCAGTGGTTCAGCAAACTGCTAAAGGGGCTGCAGGCTGACTTAAAAATATTTCAATTAGATCATTTTATTACATTATTTAGAATTGATTATTTATAAATTCAAATACTACAGAGAACTCAAAATCAAGATGTAAACTGAAATCATACTGTATTAATTTTAATTTTCATTCAAAAACTATTGTTATTATTATTATTACCATTGTTCTACAATTCTAGACTACAGAACATAACTTCTGAAATCACTGCTCTACGGGGAAAGAAGTTGTCAGTGCTAAAAATAACATCCTATAAACAATAGGGATGCACCGATATGAACATTTAGGCAGATACCCGATAATTCTTTATATTTGAAAGCCGATAGCCGATATATTGGCAGATAAATCTAAATCCAATTTTTGTGTGCCTGACAAAAACAAAAGTCTAACCATTAAAAGCCATGTCCCAAGCACACAAGTATTATTATAATGTTCTCATTACAATTTTATGTAGCCTATATGACTTAATGCACTTTATGTATACTTAACTGTATTTTCCTTTTTTTAAGTGATTCCAGTCATATTTCAAGCAATTAAAAACCATCATGGCGAAGCGAACAGTGCGCATCTGAAGTGTCTCAACTGAAAGAAAATAATCTATTTATCGGCTTTAATATATCGGCCAAATAAGAAAATTTGGCCGATATATTAACAACAAGGTGTTTGGCCGATATATTAACGATGACATTAAAACTGAACATATATCGGGCCGATACCGATATATCGTGTATCCCTAAAAAACATTGTATGTAACTTGTTGTAATTGTTTTCACAGGTTTCTTGGAGCAAGGCTTGCTGGTGAGAGAATCTAAGAAGCTGTGGGAACACTATAAAAAGTCACCGCAATTCAGATATGATGTGTTCTCCATGATACCGACAGACATAATAATGCTGAAAGTGGGATACAACAACCCCGAACTAAGATTTAACCGGCTTTTCAAAATGGCTCGTCTGTTTGAGTTCTTCGATCGCACTGAAACCAGAACCAACTTCCCCAACATCTTTCGCATCAGCAATCTCGTCCTGTACATCCTTATCATCATCCACTGGAACGGCTGCATCTTTTTCGCCATCTCAAAAACAATCGGCTTTGGATCAGACACTTGGGTGTATCCCAACATCAGTGACCCTGAGTTTGGCCGTCTTGCCAGGAAGTACATCTACTGCTTGTACTGGTCCACTCTCACGCTCACTACAATCGGGGAGACGCCACCGCCTGTCCGAGACATTGAGTATTTATTTGTCGTTTCTGATTTTCTCATCGGCGTGCTCATTTTCGCCACCATCGTTGGTAACGTCGGTGCCATGATTTCCAACATGAATGCATCCCGTGCAGAGTTCCAGGCCAAGATTGACTCCATCAAGCAGTACATGCAGTTCCGAAAGGTCACCAAAGATCTGGAGGCCCGTGTCGTGAAGTGGTTTGACTACCTTTGGACGGAACAGAAGACCTGCGATGAGAAGGAAGTGCTCAAGAACCTCCCAGACAAACTCAAGGCGGAGATCGCCATCAACGTGCATCTGGAAACCCTTCGGAAGGTGCGTATCTTCCAGGACTGCGAGGCAGGGCTTCTAGTTGAGCTTGTCCTCAAACTTCAACCGCAGGTTTTCAGTCCTGGCGACTACATCTGCAAGAAGGGCGACATCGGGCGGGAGATGTACATTATCAAAGAAGGCAAACTAGCTGTGGTGGCGGATGATGGAGTTACGCAGTTTGTGGTGCTCGGTGATGGCGCTTACTTTGGCGAGATCAGCATCCTCGGCATCAAAGGAAGTAAGGCCGGAAACCGCAGGACTGCTAACATACGTAGCGTGGGGTACTCGGATCTGTTCGCACTCTCGAAAGATGACTTGATGGAAGCATTAACCGAGTACCCAGAAGCAAAGAAGGCTTTAGAGGAGAAAGGTAGGGCTATTCTGATGAAAGACAATCTTATCGATGAGGCTGCAGCCAATGCTGGCGCTGACCCAAAGGACCTGGAGGAAAAGGTCTCCACGCTGGAGACAAATTTAGACGTGATGCAGACTAAATTCGCTCGTCTTATGGCAGATTGGACAGCCAGCCAGACAAAGATCAAACAGAGGATCACCAACATGGAGGCCCGAGTGAAGACTCTTAGGGAGGAGGATTTATCCGAGGTCGTGGAGGATAAGAAGGACAAATAGTTCTATGCTGAAATAGACTGAATTCACAGTATGTCTCAGGAACATGGATTACACATTTACCCATATAGAGAAATTTGGCATCATTTGAGAGGAATTGGTGGATCTCAAAATAGCACAGCAGCAACATGTACTATTTATAGACGAGAGATTTGGCATTTCACAAGACCTAAACCTAATTTGTAAAGGCGCGTAAACAATGACAGATCAGACTGTTTTAGCCTCACTAAAGCTGGATCGTCTTAAGAAGTCATTTTGGACAACAATGCACCAAGATCATCTTCTGTTTTTGGTGATTTTGGTTCCTGATGCTGTTGCTATGAAGGATTGCAGTATCTGAATATCAGGTAGTGTGATGCCTGAAATGGTAGAACTGTGAATTTTAAGGGGGGTTTTGTGCAGCTATACTCTCTGTGAGATGTCATGCTGTAAGTGGTTTTTAACCAGCATTAGTAAATATGCACAATATCTTTCAGTTTTGAACTTTTGATGCAGTTTAAATTTCAAACAAGTTCTCAGGAATTGTTCCCAAGCCTTGCTCTTATCTACTATAACAAAGCTTTGCTTTTACCAAGCGAGCATAAATACCAAAGCAGAACATCCTGTAATGTGATAAAATCGAGGGGTTTTATTTTTTTACATGAGAATAAAATGGAGGGTTCCCCATTTTAGTCCATCATGTTCTGTTCTTGTATGTATATTCTATTTTCATTCAGCTAATTGTAAATTGTTGTATATGTTCTGTAATAAATAAAAATATTTTAGAAATTTTCCTAACGTTTCGTGTCCACTGTGGATTTATTGGTCTGTTCGAGAGATTTTTTTTCCATCAACAATTAATGCAAATAATCAAACTGTGCAGTTGTTGTGGGCATAATCCTGTTCAGACTTGCCCTTAATGTGACAATCTATGACTTCAGTGCGTGTTGTCCATTGGGAACGGTAGACCAACAATTAGATCTACCAAACATTAAAGGCTAGTTAAGGAGCTGTGTTGGAAATGCAAACGGTGCAGTTTTGACTCCTGAGAGGAAAACATAGACTGAAATGTAAAATGAAATTAGGTGTCAGCGTCTCTGCATAGTTTTTTACGATTATTGTTTGTTTTGTTTTTTGAATACAACAAAAATATATTTTTGTTATGTACTGAGGCATTCAATGACTTATTTCAAACGTTTTCATGCATTTAATCGTGTTTTTTTTATAGATACATTTTTGAGAGATATTGACTATGGAAAGCAGCTGAGAATGATCACAATTATTATTACAAAAACTGCTTGTAATGCAAATGACGTGACAGTTGTTGGGTGTCAACTACCATTAACTTCATGCAATACAGGGTGCTAACTGCAGTGTCCTCAGGGACAGGAACCAAGCAGCGTTTCGCTATTGTGAGGTGAATGTGGAGGTGAGAGCAGTGCAGCAAAACTGTTGTGGATGAGAGACTGTCAGACAGAATAGATCCAGGCTGGCGTTTGCTTGGGTGCAAACCAGACCGTGTAAAACAGAAGCTTGTAAAGCCTCGTGATCACTCTCTTCCTAATAATCAATGTCTCACTGAATCGCTGGAAATGCTGGATTAAGTTGTCATGTTAGTGAAAATATCTGCCAAAAACATGCATTGCGGTCTATAAGTAAAAGACCATACATATTTTTTTCCACATAAAAATACGATTTTAAGATTTTAAAAAATGACATGATGTAAAATTTATTAAAATAAAAAATATATTTTGCACGAACTTGGAATTCACAAAAAATCGTGGATTGCTGCAATTAAAGAAAGGTGACTTGCCAAAAAGCAATTTACTTTTTAGTTTATTAGTCATATATATATATATAGTGACTTGCCAAAAAGCAATTGACTTTTTTTAGTTTATTAGTCATATATATATATATATATAGTAACGTTATGTCAATTTATTCAAATAAAAAATATACTTTGCACGGACTTGGAATTCATGTCAAATAGAGGACTGCTGTTATATATGGTAACTTGTCAAAAAAATTGGTACTATGTCTGATTTGTTTCATATGTGCTCATATGAGTTGTTTCTACATATGCATGTAAATCTACCGTTTAAAACGACACCCCTGACTGATGAAGTGTTTTTCTGTAGTTTAGGTTTACTAGAATGCGTATTGAATGATAAAGGAAATAAGTTTAGAAAATATATTTAATTGAACTTGTGAAAAAAAGAGATTCCATACAAACATTGACCATGACATCTTTTTAGTTGTTGAGTTTTATGTGATAGACATTTAATGCCATCTGGTGGCTTGTCATTGTATTTTGCTAAAATCTTCACGTTTACCTGAGCTAGCACTGCATTTCACTGTCCGTTTCCCTTTCTTTTGAAGATGAAAGTGCTATTTATTGTCACATGATGAGGCACAGCTGACTCTGCCTGTAGATTTCAATTCTTTTAATCTCCCCAGCACTTTTGGTCCCAGTCTGTTGTTCTGTGTTGACTCCGGCGGCTGCTCGCGTGTGTTGCTGTGATCCAAAAATTAAAGAGGAAGAAAGTTTATCGCATGTCATCTTCATTTTGTAACCTGCACAACAAAGCAAATCATTTGCTGTTCTCATGCTCAGATGGTGGAATCAACTTCCCCTACATGCTAGAACAAACAAAAACTGCCTTTTTGTTTTGTGAATTGATGTTTTATAGCTTTTACTTCTCCGATTACCGTGTCAAAATGAGGATTATGACAAGGTGCTCACCTTGTTGTTGTTCTTGCAGAGGAGACTGGTGCTATTGGAGTTCTGAGACTTGCAGACAGAGAAGATTTAGGTTATGTTTCTATTCAACCATATGTCAACCTCAAAATGACAGAAATCGCAGTCTAGTAGGTACTACATTTGGTTTGAAACTTCCTTCGTGACCATTAAAAAAGTGCATTCTATATAGTATGAATGTGTAGTATGAATTAAATTCGCCATGTTGTCACTATCATGTGACCTACAGCGTCTGTTCCATCGCTTCACTACTATTCATAAATCCTCCCGTTGCCTCATGGGATATTAAAGAGTCCAGTGGATGTGCATCTGGGTACTTTTCAGCTTCTGTTTTATGAATACTATGAATTCAGACAAACTATTTTGCTCACATACTGTTTTTCGCCAACCATATAGTATGGAAGTAGGCATATTATGATGCTGGGCATGATAAAGCACAAGACAATTAGCAAATTCTCAATTACCCAAAATGTTAAATTTGATAACCCATTGTACCAACCCATTGCCTTCATCTTGATCCTCTTTAACAGATGTAGCTGAAGATCTCGCAGACAGACCGAACTCTGCTTCAATCATCTCAGGAGTGAGACGAAGATCTGAGGTCTCAGACCTGCCAGAGAAATCAAACCAGCATGCATCTGTAAATGGCGTCCCAAACAATTAACAATGGAGGGTTTATTCAAGCTGACGTTAATCTATATTTACCCTTCAGCTTGAATCTCGTCTCTGATGCTGTTGGGCAGACCCTGAAGAGCTGGAGGGGCCTCCACAGGCAGTAGTACAACGCTGAAAGGGTCACACCTAGATATAAAACAATATTGTTTCTGTAAATAAGAGGTAAGCCAACAAATGAATGTGTTTATGAGTGCGTGCAATACTTACATGCGTGGGGCGCAGTCGCTTCTTAGAGTCGAAATATTGGATAAAGAGCTTAAGGCCATACAGGGAAACTTCTTCCACATCATAATCCCTTTGATTATATCCTGCATTTGATATATTTAAGCAAATGTTTACAGGATGGAATGTATATTTAGTAATAACATTAAATTAAATATTATAAAACATAATAAATATATATATTAAATATAATAATTTTGTCCTGGATAATGATCGTTTCAGACAGTAATATAGTACCAGCTATGATATAAAACTTAAAACTTATTTTATTAAAGCCACATTGATTGAGAGTTTGCTCTTTGTGAACGATGTGCAAAAATAAGTCTCAACAAACCTTTCTATCTAGAAACTTCTTCTGTGTTTGAGGGGCATGCACACCCACGACATTGTCTTTAGGGACAGTGTATCGTGGCAATGGACACAAATGAAAGTCCAGGTCACACTCCAGGTAAAGTGGAGCTGGTTTGAAGGCATAAACGCGTGGTGCAGGATTCTAAATAAAATTTAAAAAGATCATATTAATTCAAACAATGTAAGACTGAGCCATGTTCAAACATGTCTATGATATGTCAGAATTAAATCATTCAAAACTTCAGACGTAAAAAAAAAATACAAAAGCAGAACCGACTGTTTGTACTACTTTATCCAGTGTAATTTTAGTATCATTAATGCATAATTATAATTTATAGTAATTTTGTTGTGTTTTTGTCATTTTATCAGGATTTAAAAAAATAATAATAATATATATATATATATATAGAGAGAGAGAGAGAGAGAGAGAGTTTATAGTATTTCATAATTTATTTCATTCAGTTACATTGTAACACTTTACAATAAGGTCTCACTTGTTAACATTAGTAAATACTAATGTACTAAAACTAACATGAACTAACAATGAGCAATATATTTTTTAAAGCATTTATTAATCTTTGTTAACGTTTGTTGGTAAAAATCTAATTGTTTATCGTTTGTTCATATTAGTTCAGAATAAATTAACTACCGGTAATGTTAACAAATACAACTTTGAATTTTAAAAATGTATTGGTAAACGTTGAAATTATTAACATGAACTAATATTAATAAATGCTGTAGAACTATTGATCATTGTTAGTTCATGTTAACTAATGTAACTAATGTTAATAAATGAAACCTTATTGTAAAGTGTTACCAGTTTCATTTATCTTAGTACAAGTGAAACTAAATGAAATTGAGAAATGCTGCTTTGGCAACTAGCGGAAATAAAATAAAATAAGTTTTATTTTAATGTAATTTTAATTTATTATTTCAGGTAATGAAAAGGTTGTTTAATGATTCTACTTTAAGCTAATGATAACAAATATGATTTTTTTTTCATAGTATAGGCAGCAGAAAATGATAGGTGGCTCAAAAAACATACAAAGATCCGGAGAGGGTGGGCGTTGGGCAGTCTGAGAAGTGCTTCAGGTGCACTGAAACTAAGTGTGGGACCTAAATCCTGATGTGATCCATCATCGGCCTCTGGATTGTTATCTTCTTCATCATCATCACTGAGCTCTACAGATGGACATGTCACCACAGGCAACAGCTCGTCCTGTAACAACATAATGCCAGTTAGATTTGTTTCCAGATTTATTTTAATGTAAACAAATATAACAATAAATAATTTTATGACTAAAAATAACCCATTAACATGTTGTTTACCTGTGCTCCGGTGCGTAATGTCCTACACAGGTCAGGAGGAACGAATGTTGCTGCTGCATCATAGACAGATAATGGCTGATAACCCATCAGTTTGTAACGCTGGGGAACCTTAAAAATAGACATGCACTATTTTCATTACACTGGCTGGTTTGTTAAAAGGATCACATTATGAGGAATCATGTTTTAAAGGGAAACTCAGGAAAATAAATATAAAAATGTATGATATGAAATGTTTGGTTAAATATAATTAAAACAGTACTACTGTCATTTATAAACTCTACATTATTTTGGATTAGTAAATGGCCTTCATGTGGCATTTCCTGATTTGGTAACACTTTATTTTGATGTTCCACTTTAGATATTCTACTAACTACAATTAACTTTGCAACTAAATGTCAACTAACTCTCATTTAAGTATTAGTTAGTAGACAGTGTGCTTAATAGCTACTAACATTTTGTTTTGATGGTACCCTAACAGACTTCCTACTAACTACAAGTACCTTTGCAACTACATGTCAATACCAGTCATTAGAGTATTAGTAGACTGTCAGCTTAATATCTGCTAACACTTTATTTTGATGGTCCCCCAACAGACATTCTCTGACTATAAGTAACTGTGCAACTACATGTCAACTTGTTCTACTAACCCGAACCCTAACACCTAACCTTAAACTAACAGTCTACTAATACTCTGAGAGTTAGTTGACATGTAGTTGCAAAGTTAGTAAGTAGAGTGTCTAAAGTGGACCATTGAAATAAGTATATTTATTTATTTTTGTGTCTCACCGCTCAACCATACACACACATTCACATGAGAACATCACTGTGTTGTATTTTTATAGATTTATACATATTACAAAACCACATCTGGCATTTTAAGCCAAAAGCGGGCATTTACAGGAACTTTAAGAAAAATTACATGGTAAAAAATGTCCTACCAGACGATAAATGAGTGGTGAAAGCGCTTTCTTCCCGTACCTTTAGATCGAACAATGGAGTCCTGAGTTTCATATCTGCTTCAGGCATTCTTACAGGAATTTGGCCCAATGCATTCACAGCCTGAAAGCCACAACGCAAGACTGCTTTGAATGGCACAAAATTTGCCACAAAATCTCAAATGTTGAACTGAAACTTTTTGGCATTTGTCGAACAAAATGCACCTCTTTAAGAGGTTTCGATTCTATTTACAGTAACTGCAAATATTGAACTCTAGTTTTTGCATCAAAATTGTGTCATACAAGAATTATACAGAAGCTCTGCACAATAACCATAAGCAG
Organism: Rhinichthys klamathensis goyatoka; assembly: GCF_029890125.1. Lineage (NCBI taxonomy): Eukaryota > Metazoa > Chordata > Actinopteri > Cypriniformes > Leuciscidae > Rhinichthys > Rhinichthys klamathensis. The sequence goes on from NW_026606746.1 coordinate 230,917, forward strand.
TCTCTCACAAGTTCGTCAGGTTGGTCTTCAGGTATAAATGTATTGAAGGTAATGGGCAGAAGTTTTTCTGGTGTCAGCTTAAAAAAGTGTGGCTTCTCATCCCCATCTACAACAAAAGAACAGATAAATATTAAAAAAAAAATATCTATTTTGGTGATATGACTTGTTACAACATAATAGCAAATTAGCAATATACACCTTCGTTCAAAAGTCTGGAGTATGCAAAACATTTTGGTAGCACTTTATAAGTATACAGTAATAAAGTACTTCATATTTTATATATTGTAGTCTCTGTTACTATATCAATAGGCTTTTTATAATGTTTTTGAAAGAAGTATTTTATGCTCTCCAAGGCTGCATTTAATTTATAAAAAAATACAGTAAAACAGTAATAAAGGAATATTATTATGATTTACAGTAATTACGAAAATAACTGATTTCTATCTGAATATATTTTAAAATGTAATATATTCCTGTGATGAAAAAGCTGAATTTTCAGCAGCATTACTCCAGTCTTCAGTGTCACATGATCCTTCAGAAATCATTCCAAAAATGCTGATTTGATGTTCAAGAAACATTTCTTATTATTACCAATGTTGAAAACAGTTGAAACAGTGATACATTTTTTTCAGGAGTCTTTGATGAAGAAATTGTTTGTAACCCTGTAAAACTCATTACTGTCATTTTTATACAATTGAATGCGTCCTTGCTTAATACAAGTATTAATTAGAATAATAACAATAAAATCCCAACCTGATTCTATATCTCCCTGCAGACTCCTGGTTTTGCGAACAAGTTCTCTTAATGACACAAGCCTCTTGTTCATACGACATTGAAGAACAACCTCGATTAAACACAACACAATGTAACATTATTATACTAATACTGTCACACATTTTATATAGATAATCAGCACAGTGAGTTGAAAACAAGCACCGTAGTAATGCTTTAAATAATAGTTTAATAACATTTAAATTAATTAAATTAATAAGGTTCAGATATGAGTTAAGTTACCTTTCGAGCAGCCTGCTGGAAGAGTCTGAGTGCTCTCTGTCTGACCTCCAGCTGGCCAGTGCCATACCTGATGAAATCAGCAGTGCATGCTGGGAACTATAACATAGAGCTGTTAAATAAGTCTAAAAGATATGAATTTTAATATAATGACTTTCGCTAGATGCTAACATTTACATGCTAACTGTATGTGACAAATGGTATCAATACGCAATTTTATTATGATATGAGCTTGTTGTACTTTCTTGCTACCTATTTAAAACTATGTACTTTCTTACCATCAGTGAAGGACATACTTGTAATATAAGCATGCAAATTAGGAGGACAGAGCCTAAACTAAAGATACAGACTAGAAACATCATTTTTAAAGATCAAGATGTCAATAAGAAAGACATGTACCTGTCCAGCATCTCGTAAAATTCGCCTTGAGAAAAGTCTCGTTGAAGATCTTAAAGAGGCCACTGACTCACCACTGTATTTTAGCTGAAGCACACAAATTAAGTATATGAGCATTCAGTGGAAAGTGACAAAAATGTTTCATATGAATCAAACCAATTCACTGGCTTACTTTGAAAGCAGCAACTGCCTCATCTTGCTCCTTCAAAATTTTAAGTTTTTGTTTGGTTGAACATGGGTCGTCACCCAGATCAACTTGCCTAAGGATAAAACACACTAGTTTTAAGGGTTTGCAGTTCACTTTGTTATATTGTATGTAAAATCAGAATATGTCATCTGTCATATGGAGCAACACACCAGCGGATATGATTGGCTTTCTCCTCCTTTTGTTGGACCTTCTTTAAAAATGCAGCTTCCTTCATCTCTCTTGTCTGGTCTGCAACCTTGGTATAAGACATGGCTTCAACAAATAAAACATACGGGTATCTTGAATTAAATAACTGTGATTTCTGGCCACATCATTGCATATTTGATTAGTTGTATGCTGTTTTATAAATCCAATCCAAATCTTTTAAAATTGAATTCTGTATGTGTGTTTCAGCCATAACAGTCAGTCTATAATTCAATGTTTTTGTTATTCAGGATATATCACATATTTGGCATCATACACACCACAGTGGGTAAGAATTGTTTCTGATAGTCCAGTAAAAAAAAAAGAAAAAAAAGAGAGACTTTCTTCATCTCTACTTCTGTCATCAGATTTTACTAGAATTACACACAGAGTGATGACTGATAAGGGCAGCACAAAATAAAGTGGTTCATACAGTGTAAGCTAAAGAATGGCCTTAGAATTCAAGAAAAGCACCACTGTAAAAGGACATTTTCAGGTTGGGTAACTTGCAAAGGGGGCATCAAATGGGACTTTATTTATTATTATCTAAATTCCACTCTGCTGAAAGGACCAGATTCGATCACATCAGCAACAATTTCCATGCCGGTCAGGGCAAGTTTTAGGTTTTTAGTGCTGGTTAGATGCTGGTGAACCGCCATAAAGGCCCCGATATACTTCAAGCGAAATCGAAGAACGTAATTCTAATTGTCAGTTCTTTCATGTTTAATATGGTAAGGCTGCTGCTTTAAAGCCATATATTGTATAAATGCTACATAAATAAAGCGACTTGACTCGACTGGAGTGTCAAATTGCAGAGCTTGTGCAAACATATCCACATCGTGCATGATCAGATGCTTTCTTAACTGCTATTTTCTCACCGCTGTTATTTTTTTATTTGTTATTGATAGGAAAGCGCACATATTTACAAATTCGTCTTAAGTTCGCTCTCAGCAGTGTCGCGATGTTCGCTAACAGTATATTTCGAAGTTCTCCAAACGAAGAACAAAAGAAAAAAATTGCATCAAGTAAATCGGGGCCTTCAGGGGCAAAAACATTGGTCTTTGAAGCTGATTGACCAATGCTAGTTTAAAAGCCTGGTGGACACATCAGCATTCCAGCATGGCAGTTGCTGCCTTTGCCAAACTTTCATTTCCACGGTTTTAGTTGTTAACATGCACCTCATAGGCCCTCTGGATGAGTACTGTGGTGTTCTTACCCTCCCGGAGGTCCTTGTATCTTATTTTGTCTTGTGGCTGGAGAAGCATTTTAACCAGTCCTGCATGAGTGGTGATATCTGTGGTGGAAACCTGCAGTTGTGGATCAGGTTTGCTCTTCTTCTTGCTGCCCTATAAAAACAGAATAATGTGATTGTATGCAAGATGAATCACTATATGATTGCTACATGATAGTTTCAACCAGGATTTTTCATTATTACTATTATTACTACCACCAACACTCATTACTTCATTATCATTTAATTGACATTATCATTTGATTTACATAAATTGCTGACTTAAATAAAACAAATAGTTTTTAATATAGAAATTTAATAAATCAAACAAAACCACAGCTAAAATCTTTGCTGCCTTATGATTGTAATTCTGTGTGTTTCCCATATTTGACGGCTGAAAGGGTATGCAGTCAATTCTAATTCAATTCAGCAAGCTCAGTGCAAACAACAAAATTAAACTTGTAATTCAATCTCACACAAACCTCTCTGCTACTGTTTTTAAAGGCCCCAAATGAAATTAACCTCAACTAATTCAAATTCCTTAAACCATTTAGACCCTGTTGAAAAGACAAGCACGACTTTCTGTTTTGGGTGCAGGATTTTTTTGCTGGTAAACAGCATGGCTTGGCTGTTCCTCCAAACCAGCACTGAAATACTCAATAGTTGAAACTGATCTTTTCAGAATATCAATAATTTAATTTCTTACCTTATCCAAGGAAGGAGATATTTTCAGCTTATGATAGGATGTAACAGCCCGAGATTTTCCATCAGCAGTCTTCCGCTCTTCAACAAAATGATCATCATCATCACCATTTCCATCAGGTTTACTGAGGCATAGAGAGAACAAAAATGCCATTAATGTTTTTCCAAAAGCATCTGAACTCAGACATTTACACAACATTTTACCTTTTTTTTACAATAACATTAACATTTTTAGGATGTAAATGTTATTGTAAAAATAACATAGCATGTTCCTATATGGTTAATTAGGTGTTATGAGTGTTTTTAGTCCATTGCAATCTTTTATTTTTCCTGTTGTATTACCTGAGCAGCAGGTATGGAGATGAGGAACCTGTCACTGTCCAGATTACAGGTTTGGAATTGAACTGAGAGATGATCAGCTGTAGTGTGATGTCAGCTGTACCATACCGCAGAGGTGTAAATGTCACTTTTAACGTGGTCTTTCCATTTGCTGGAATGATCCCTGATTAACATACGGATAACATCTGTTATTTATATTGATGTTACAGTAAATGAAATACAAAGTAAGTCCAGTATATGTTTGATCACCAACTAGAGTTCTATCAGTATTTATGCACTTATACTGGTTTCCATTGCTCTCTAACAGCAGATATGTCGATTGTGAAGGAAACTGGTTACCTGACAGTGGTCTTACAGTGAAGGACTTATGGGGCTGAAGGCAGTGCACTTGGAACTCAAAGTCTATTGGACAACTGCAGCCTAGTGGAATCACATGACTGGCACTATAAAAGCAAAAGTTATGTCTCTTACAAATTATGTCTCTTATGCTTTATGCTCAAAGTTGCTTCAAAAATATAGTAAAAACAGTAATATTGTGAAATATTATTGCAATTTGAAATTACAGTGTTCTATTTGAATGTATTTTAAAATGTAATTTATTCCTGTGATGGCAAAGCTGCATTTTCAGCATCATTCCTCCAGTCTTCAGTGTCACATGATCCTTCAGAAATCATTCTTAATATGCTGATTTGTGCAGCAAAAAGTTAGAAATTAGAAACATTTCTTATTATTATCAATGTTGAATATTTTTGTTGAAATTTTTCAGGATTCAGGGTAGTAGGGTAGTAAGTAAAAAAAAAAACAGCATTTATTTAACAATGTAAAAGTCTATACTGTGACTTTTGATTGAATGTAATGTATCTTTGTTAAAATATATATTAATTTATTTAAAGAAAAATGACCCCAAACGTTTGAACAATAGTTTGTATCTACATATATCTTAGTTATTTTATAACAATGTTATCATACAGTTATTTTACACGTTATTGGTGTAATATAATAATTATACCTCTGTCCGAGTGGCACTGGGGGAAGACTAATGTGAGATGGGATGTGAAGATCATTGATAACAGGATACGCATGAACAGGAACCAGTAAGTTCTCCTCTCCCTGACACAAACACAAAACACAGACACATGATAGCTGTTCTGAGCCCTTTCAGAATTTGCATGGCCAAATATTAGACAAAAACATGTTTTTACCTGGCCATGAATCCTGATGTTATCAGAAAAGTAACGCCACTCATCCGGTCGGAAGAGCACTGTAACAGTGTAAGCCAGACCCGGAACCAGTCGGCACTGCATTTAAAAGAGGGACTACGATCAGCACTGGCTGATATTTTGAACATCATGGTATGAGTGAATTTCATAATCTTAATGGTCATAAAATAAGCCTAATTTTCTTTGTGCAAAATAACATTTATTTAAAATAATAATAATAAAATAAAACTATAATAAAGAAAAATAGCCCAAGCATTTATTGACAGGTTTTGTTCATGAAACTAAAATAATCAGGAATATTATATACAATTTTTAAAGCCTATCTGTAAAAGTGATATTTGTAAGGCAGTTGATGGTTACCTTTTTGGTGTACTTAATTTGGAAATGCCTTGTCTGAGGGGGTAAAATGTGGACACTGAGCACGTCAGAGGAGACATTGACTAGTTTCTTGGGAAAAAAACAACAGCTTTTGTCATTACATCATACTTCCTACCATATTCTTCCCCTTCTGTAATGTCGCTTTCAGCTACAACTCATGAGATGTTTCCCACTGACCGCAGAGTACTATCAGTGGAAATTTGGTCATGTGAATCAGAAAATGGAGTCTCCAGTCAAGTCTTTAGAATTAAATAATACTTTTTTTTTTGTTTCAGGCCAATGACACAAACAAGTCACATATATAACCATTACATGAGTCATGAAACATTCCGGGGGAAAAAAACAAAACATTCACACTAAAATTGTATTCTATTCGGTTTTAGCAAGAATATGAACAAAGTAAAAAAACAAAACAACCAACCAGGATTTTCCTATAATCCTTTCCTACTTCAAAGCCACTGAAGTGCAGCTCTGATGGTTCGGCTTGAACTATACTGTTACTCTTCAGTTTGGCAAACACCCCTGAAAGATACAATACAAAGACACATTTATACATGAATGTGAAATGAAAAATGTTTATCAGTTTCATAAGATACAAGAATTGTTGGTGGCCTGCTAAAACATATAACTTAATGTTTAAGAAATAAATAAACAACAACAGTGTTACTTACTAGTTTCCAGAAGGTGATGGGGGACATTTCCACTCTTTCTGGTGTCCTCCAGCAGTTGGCTTAAAGGAAGTAGGGTTTTTTTCTTCACACTTTTGGAGAAAGTCTCTGAGGTAGAATGAACCACCTCCATGCCAACTGGACTTTACAGAGATCCTTGATCATAACAAACAATCTACACCTGTGAGCGGATAGTTGCCATTTCAAGCAGTATCCTTCAGTGCAGTGTGACATTCAATACTCTTTTAAACTATATTTTTCAAAGTCTTATATAATTATTATTATACATGGTGTTTATGTACATATGTGTAATTTATATAAATATATAAGTTCCCATCTCTCCTGCTTAACTTTAGAGCTTCTACATAAATCAAGTATTTATATTAGAGCAAATAACAGGACATTTCCAATGAATGGTTTGTTATTAAAAACTTACCGGAAGTTAGATGTTGACGACACTGTAAGTGTAAAACACAGAACGTCGCCATTAAAAGGAGTGTTTTATTTTAAATACTTTGGTTTAGGTATTCGTTTGTTTGTTAATAAAATTCTCTCTGAATCGAAATTAATATTTCAAAACGCACTTGACAAAAAACTCACTAGAAACTCAAACACATAGACAAACAACGTACCTGCTGATCCTCCATTGAAGTCACGTCAACAATCCCGTCACCATGACAACAAGAGAGCTTACGAAGAGCAAAAAGGTCCAAAGGTCCATCTGTTTAACTTGTTTTTTCTTCTTTCTATGTTTTCACCTACTTCTTATCTTTTTTATATATATAAATTATAATAAAATACATTAGAAGTTGCCCCCTCAAAAAAAAACCTTTCCCCCTAGAAACAGTGTCAAACAATTATTTATAGAAAATATTATTATAGACCAATAGTTATCAACACCGCAAATTAAGTTCAATTTTTTTATACATATTACGTTATATATTGTGTTGTAGGCTATTACAATTGTCAGTAAATGACAAAAACACGAATTAACTGCGAACGGCTTTGACATATTTCTCTCTTCTGACAAACGTATTCAATATTCTTTTGGAAAGTCGTGGAAAATGTATCACGTTTTTTCTGTATTGGAGCAAGTGGAAATACAAATATTATATTTGCAATTATAACGAAATGTGAATAGGGTCCGTTTATACACAACGTTCAAAAGTTTGAGGTCAGTGAGAATTTTATTTTTATTTTTTGGAGGAAAGAAATCAATACTTAATTTGATCGAAAGTGACAGTAAAGACATTTATAATGTTACAAAAGATTCTATTTCAAACAAATGCTGTTCTTTTGAACTTCATATTCATCAAAGAATCCTAAAAAAAAAAAAAAAAAAAAAAAACTGTACTTAACTGACAGACCAACAACTGTTTCAACATTGATAATAATAATAAATGTTTCTTGAGCATCAAATCCTCATATTATACTGATTTGTGAAGGATCATTTGACACTGAAGACACTGACACTGGTGATGCTGAAAATTCAGCTTTGATCACAGGAATAAATTACACTTTACTATATATTCACAAAGAAAACAGCTGATTTACACTGGAATAATATTTAATACTATAACTGATTTTTGTTGTATTTTTAATCAAATAAGCGCAGCCATGGTTAGCAGAAGAGAATTCTTTTAAAAGTATTTAAAATCGTACCGACCCCAAACTTTTGAACGGTAGTGTATGTATTTGTAATGGGGAAAAAAGACATTTGAAGTTGCTCAAAAACCTTTTTTTATTTCATGAAACCAAAAAAGTGACCTAAATTATATTTAGTAAAATTATTACAATTATCATTTAACTATTGCATAACATATGCATGCGTGAAGCTCAGTGCTAACAACATCATAAAACTGTGTTATAACTTAATTAACTGGGCTAACAGAGAAGTGTAATTCAAGGAAGAGAAATCCAGCTCTGTTTCACTTTACATTTCACAATAATAGCAATACAACCATACAATAATAATAAAAGTTTCTCAAAAAAGTACATTAAACAGTAAACAGCATTTTATGCAAGAAATTATATACATTCAACAGAAAGCCATTTCACCACTGCATATGCATATGCGTTTATATATATATGTATATATTTGCTGCAGAAAATTTGATTATTCTTAAGTAAATACATTTCAGCTTGTTGGTGACTTCAGCAAATACATTCATTGTTTTTCAGTTCAGAGCTTGTGACTGCTACATTGTAGTAACAAGGTTGAGTGCTAGTGGAGCCTCCAAAGTGGGGTTGATTTAAATGAGTCAGTAGTGTGTTATTCGAGCATAACGGGTAGAGATGATTAGGGTAAAATGATGGTGCAGGTTTCATGTGTACGAGCCGTTTGTAGTCCTCCTCCACCTCTTCTATTGGGCCGAGATCACAGTCCAACCCAGAGTCCTTGTCCTCTGAGATCTTGCTTTTCTCACCGAGCGCTTCATAAAGATGGTCTTTGGATATGGCACTGATTTTATCATGCTGTTCTTTCTGGTGTGGAGAATGTTGGGTTGCCTCAGGATTCCAAAATGATGGTACGAATAGATTCTAGAAGGAACCAGAATTAAAAATATGGTTTAAACAGTGTTGTTATTCTTGACTAAAACTATATGAACAAAAACATTTTCAGTAAAGCTTAAATAAAATGTTTATTGTTTAAATTGAAGGCTCCCACTTTATATTAAGTGTCCTTAAATACAATGTACTAACATTTATAGGTACAATATTTAACTTTCTTTTGTAAAAAAAAAAAGTTCTTCCAAAAAGTGTTTTGTCTTACACTGATTTACTATAGGGTGTTATAAAGCAACAAGCCCCGTGAAGCCGTGCCTAACAACGCCCCTTAGCTGTTCTAAATTCACTGTAAAACACGGCTTCAAGGGGCTTATTGCTTTTATGAAACGGTTACTAAATATATTCATTTTAATATTTATTTTATTCATAAAATAAACACCGGCAACAAAAAAAATAATACAACACATTTACTCCTCCGCCAAGCAATGTAGTTCCAAAGAGGTTGCCAGCAACACATGCAACAACAAAGAATCACAAACGGCAGTTGCGCAGAAAATACTAATGTAACGTTAATGCAGTCACAGTCACAGGTGTATGTTTGTTAGTAATTAACAATGGCTTCGAACGCGTCAAGGAATATCAGGGTAAGCCTGTATAGTCTGTTTTAAATGTTTATATTTTAGACCTGCCAAAGGATGGTTTTGGAAGGAAATTGCATACACGAAGTACACGCCCGTGCATGTCTTGTCATATAGCTTGTTTTCATATGACGTCACGCCACTGCGTTGCCATGGCACGAAATACAAATGGAGGGCAGGAAGTGATTTGCTGTATTTAGAAAGCACTATAACAAACTCAAAAATGCCTGTGTTTTGCGTCGTTTATGGTTACTTGAATCGATCAAACCACAAGGAGTTTTTATCGTGTACCAAAAGTTGTTGTTCATGAGGGGGAAAATGCAAGAAATTGACTGAAAAACTCTGGAAAAACGGCTTGCAAACCTATGTCTGCGGTCGGGAGGAGCCGAATGGGAAAATGCCCGTGTGTGTAGTGATCACTTCGTCAAAGGTGAGTTAATACAACTTAAGTGACTGTTTGTGTAACGTGTAACATTTCCGAACTTTGTAAAGTCAAAGTATGTCTGTAAGACGAGGTAGTTGCTGATATCTACCGCCTCGATGGCAGGAAAATCTTTCAATTCAGTTGAAAATCGCTCCTCTTCATAACGTAAGGATCACGTCCAACATATGTTTGATTTTTTGTTTATATCTTTCTCTTGTAATAGCGTGTAAAGTAGTACAGTACGGACTTTCCTCCATCTCGTCCATTGCGCTCTTCACTCCCTGCCCTCCATCTGAATTCCACGCGTCATCATAATCACGTGACTGAAACCCAGCTATTCGTAAATAGAGAAAAGTTGCTCCGGCTACAGGGATTGACCCTTAAAAAAAACCCTAAAAAAAAACCAGGAGAGTCCGCTGGCAAATAGAGAACACGTCAGAGCTCGTAATAAAACAAGAATCAACATCAACTTGGCTTTTGGAGATGGCGAGAACTGGGGGATTTGAAATGTTGTAAAAGATAAGCGGAGATGGTGTTTTTATTACTCAACAGGCGAGTATGGTATTTTATTGAACAGATAAATTGTCAATGCATGCAGTTACAGTTTCAAAAGTTAAAGTGTACCTATAAATGAATAATTTGATACAATGCATTTATTGTGTACATACATGTTTTTACAACGTACTTATGTTTAAAAATCTATAATTACACGGTTGACCCTTCCCTTACCTCTTAATCCACCCTTAAAGCTATCCATACCAGCCAAACCTGTCCCTAATTTACCCGTATCTCACCACAATTGCTTTTATGTAAGTGTTAAAGACACCTAATATAAAGTGGGACTAATTGAAGTGGTAAATTAACTAAAACTAAAATACCTTGAGATGTTCTGGCAGGTTGGTTTTAGGGTACAGGTATTTGTACAATTTATAGATGAACCAGATGCCCAGGATTCCCAGAGGAAGAAGGACGGCAGCAGCTATCACACAGCTGGTGAGCACTGGTGTCACTTTGTACACACACACACACACCATCATCATCACCAATGTCATGTTGGTTCTTAGTTTAACAGAAGATGAGATCAGTATCTATCTGCAGTCTTTGAATGAAGGCATATTTTGTTCATAGAAAATATCATTGTAAAGCACAATATTATCTACGCATTTATAGTTTTATATAGTATACTATAACTATATTGTAAACTACTTTATACCTATTCTATTCATATTGAATAGATGACATGATTATTGCTTTATTGTTATCTTGCAGGGCTGTCTGGAATAGATTATTCTGATCTGTATTCTACTTTATTTTGATCAATCACAGAGTACTAAGGTAATATATTGTCGTATAATGTCCACTACATTTTATAATCTACTGATATCCTGTGCTAGTGTCAAGTCTCAATAATAATTTGGCTGGCTGAAAACAATCCCTTAGATGCATAATTTTTTTTTTTAAGTATAACATCAAACACATTATACACGTTACATCTCTTGATATGAGTGACAGGTGTAGATGAAGACACACTTACCAGGTATGTTGGTCACACACACAGCATCACTGAACTGTCCCGAATTTGTGAAGCCAGTGGAAAGCACCCTTGCCTGAGCACAATATCTGCTCCATGGATGTAGTCCTTTAATAACAGTCAGTTTAACATCTGTGCTGGCTTCAGTGGCCTTCCTCTCTACTGCCTATCAGGGACACAGATCATAATATGCTTATTTTGAAGATATGGATTATTTATTTGTGGCTTGTACACGTGAGGCTCCACATCAGATCTTCTTAAATTATGTTTAAATTTAAATTAGATAAAACATTCCTATTTGACAACAAGATATATATGTTAATATATCAGAGAGTTTGAACACACACTTTGAATTTGAGAATAAATTATTTATAATATGTAATGATTCTTTCTTTTCAGTAGGGCTGTTCACAATAAAGCAAATACATATTTACAATGGTCTATTCATCAATCCAACATAAACTTTTTATTTATTTTTTATTTTGTGTCAATTAAAAAAAAACATTATATTGTTAACGGTGCTTTTAGCATCATTTGGGTACTTTTATAGTTTTTATTAATAATTTGAAATAGTTCATTAAATCAATTAAGTTAATTTATTTTTATTTTCCATTTTAATTTTAGTTAAAGCTTTAGTAATATTATTGCGTTTTTGTCATTTTTATTAGTTATTGTTTTTTAATATTTCTTTTTTTTAAAGTAATTTTTATTTCAGTTTTAGTTTTAGTTATTCAGCTAAATGAAAATGAGAAATGTTTTTAGCATTTTAAAAGTTGTTTAATTCTTTTTATATATTTGACTTATTTCAGATGCCTGATGAAGGTCGCGAGACTGAAACGTTGCTAATCAAATTTTGATACTCATTTCCAAGTACTGATAGTGTGCTTGTTTTTTTCTGTTGATTTTTTGACCTACTTAGTTGGTCTTTTTCCCCCACGCACCTATCACCTGCGGGTGTGCAATGGCGTTTGCTAATTGGTTGTTTATTTAAGGCAATGCTTTTTTATGCTTTTGGCCGTTCATTTACACAACGACGGCATTTTGTGGGCCTGAAAACGCAAACTTCAAAGGTTTTATAAACGATGCCTTTACCGTCTCTGTGTAAACCACAAAACGTGAATGTGTGAAAACGGTGACGTCATGTGCATGCGTATTACGTGTTCATGCATGGATGCATATTACGTTTTCAAGGGGTGTTTCTTGACAAAGTGACATCGCCAACTACTGGCCTGGCAGCGTAATACAGCCTTTTTAGTCATTTTCGCAGAGCCGTATGAACGGCGATCATTGTGACAATGTTGTCATCCGTTTTTAGTACATCGTTGTTGTCTAAACATACCCTTAGTTTAATAGTTTAAGTGTACAGCAAATATGTCTAAGGATTCAAGCTGAAATGCTGAAGTTATGTACAGAATGATACAGAAGAATATAAGCATTTTTATACCGCATCTTCGTGGTCTTCGGTCCAATATTTTATGGCGTAGGTCACTTTTGAAAATATTTTTGAAAGTTTGCCCACTTTCAGCACCACTGGGAGCTGGACATGAACATCCAAGTTATTATTTCGGATGACAAGATCCGCAGTAGGGGGTCCTATGATACCTACAGGAGAGCAAAGCAGTTTAAATTATTGTTACATATGAATGTTATATTGACTTAGAGGTGTAGTAAGTGATTTCTGAGAATTATTGAAGATAATGATGACAAAGAACGACAAGGAAGAACAAAAAAAGTATATACACGCAGGAGTTCATTGTTAATCGCCAGCAGCACACACTCAAAACCAATGTTACTCACGTATGAGCAGAAACAACACAACCTCTGCGTCAGTTTTCAGGCCTTCCCGCTTATATCTTTCTGGCACTGGAAAGCTTTTCTAATATTAACGCGGGTCCTAAAGCTCTTGTCTGATCATAACCCTTCTTTTTCCAGTGATATTCCTCTGAGCTTTTCTCTTTTGTAATGTCTCTCAGCCATCTCTCTTTCTACAGTTTTTCTTTAAATCTCCCTCTTGCTCTCTCTCTCTCTTCTCGCCCATCATGAGTGGACACGCCCCCTGCTGCTGATTGGCTACAAGTTTGGTGTGGCGCTCGGCCCAATCCACTTTCAACATTGTTTCTCAGAAATCGCTTACCGCACCTTTAACACAACAGAGCGTATAGCACAAACTAGAGCGGCAAAAAACAGATTTGCAGATTACAGATTACACTTACTGTGCTTATTAGGTATAAATGGGGGTGCATTAACCCACTCAGAGAACAGCTTCTGATCCTCTGCCCGCACTTGGAAAATGTAGGTCCCAAATATAGCTGGCAGTTCTCCTGCATCACATTTCAGCTCTTTGGTGTTCACACAGAGGGAAGCGTTTTCATTTCTCAGGCTGCAAAGAGAGGGCCGATTACAAACACAAAGTATGTCAGGTAAATATGTTATTAGGTAAAGAATAGGCCTATTGTTTTCAACTTCTGCAAAAGCTCAGAAGTATCAGATTCCAGTAGAACAATAGTTCAGTGACTTTCATAGCAATCAAACACATTATGATGGGTATATTCTATAATGGCATGCAAGCATTTATTGCTAGTTTGCAAGCATTTTGTTTGCTATATTTTTCTTCCATGTTGGAGTATTTAAGATGTATTTCGAGTGTACTGACATATATCTTGCCGTGTATGTTACGTTGCTCATCTTATTATGTGGAGATGTCCATTTGATAACTGCACCCATATTGATGGAGGTCACCTTCACATTCTGGGGTCCAGCCAGCTTTGTTTCTGAAGTAAAACAGAGTATCACCACAGTCAGTAATACATTATATAGAGAATTTTATAAAGAATTAATAATGTTATACTTCCCCTGAGTTTCACATACAAGGCTTAAGCTAGTCCCAGACTAAAATGCATGTTTGAGCGGTTTTAACTGAAAGCAACTTGCACTGACATATCTTAAAATATGTCACTTTCATTTTGTCTCAAGATGCACTCCAGTCATGTTTTTTTGCTAAAAGCTACTTAAATGCTCTAATTGAACTAAGGCCTAATCCTGGTTTAGTCTAAGCCCTGTCTGTCAAACCGGGCCATAAAGTAGCCTATTTGGATGTTTAAGTATGAATGTCATTGCATTAGATTAGGAGTTCCCAAACTTTTTCATACTAAAACCCATCTAGAAAAGTATGATCAAACTCGACACCCACCAAAAAAAAAAAAACTTGTTATAGTGAAATATGAGGGGGAAAATGCATTTGTTCTCTTTTAGTTAACATTATCTTTTTTTTTTTCATATTGTTACATTCAATACAATAGGCCAAATGCTATCATAATTTGACAGTTGTGGTGCATCATGTCAGATATATGTAAATACAAGTTACGGCCGCCCACCAACAAATTTTGATAAGTTGCATTTTTCATATTTCTGACATTGCATGAACAGGCCACATACTTAAACTTCATGCTACATATTTTTTTCCCTCTCTGCAAGCCACCAGTGGGTCATGACCCAGTTAGAAACCCACTGCACTTAATAACAACATTTCTAACGAAACAAATGATGCTGTCCACAGAATTACTTTAAAAGTTCACATAGGTGTCTTGCAGCAGTGTAACCACAGGTTATGTAAATGTTCCACTAACCTTAAACAACCAGCCAATCAGTGTTAAAATACTTTGCAATCATTTTGAACACGTCTGTTGTTTTACCATTTAAAAGCTATGAATGTTTTGCTTGAAAATTTTAGTTTATAAAAAAAACTACACTATTCCTAATACAAAGACTCAACATGAAGATAAAATAATGCAACACTCATCAATCTTTTGGATCATTGTATCAATCTTTTTGGCAACTTCAAATGAAATTAAGTTCATCCAACAAACTACACAGAGTTAGAAGAACCTAATTTGTAACTTAAAAAAAAATGACTTGAGTTGTAGCCCTGGAACCAATGTATCACAGTATGAACAAGTAAAATATTACTTGTCACTATAGCATTAGTGCAGTCATTGCTTACAGAGCACAATGGTAACCACAAAAACTTCAACATTACAGGAACTCTTTTAGATGTCAAACACAACGTTAAACACTAACAGGTGATACTTCACAATGATACTTAATTTCAACATCATAAGCATGCTGGGAGCTATAAATCCACATGCCTAATTTCCCCAAGTTATCAATTTATTAAGTTACTACATTTTTTAATTAATTAACAGAAATTTGAGTTTAAATTACATACAATATCAAGTTAATGTAATTATCAACATTATGATGACAAGACAAAATGTTTCAACTTAAAAGTTTGGTTACACTATTTCGATGGTCCACTTTAGACATTCTACATGTCAACTAACTCTGTATAAGGTGATGATACACAGTGCAACTTTTTGAGCAATCTTGTCGAGCGATTGTTGCTTGGGCACTTTCCCATTGAAAATGGGCAATACATTTCTATCTGGATAATTTAGATTGGTCATGGGCCCTGTGTCTCATCTGGTTGCCCATTGATGGCAACATTGCCCAGCAGCATTGCTCAAAAAGTTGCCCTAGGTATCATCACCTTTTAGTTTAAGGTTAGGTGTTAGGGTTCGGGTTAACAGAATAAGTTGACATGTAGTTGCACAGTTACTTATAGTCAATACAAGGTCTGTTGGGGGAGCATCAAAATAAAGTGTAACCAAAAGTACTGCACATTTTATAAGTCTAAATACTATTTTTTTTAACAATACACTATAGTATTATAAAATTATTTGTAAAGGTCCGTCATAATACAATGAAAATAAGTACAGTAATTGCAAACAAAAAATGATTTAGTACAAAAAAACAATATATTGTTTAATTTCAAAATATTACCTAAAAGCAATAATTATAAAGAAGCAAATAATACTGACCAGAATAGGTGGGGTGAACATCCTTGGCCACATAGAATATGAGGGCCAACACCTTGAGCTTCACAAACATGACTGACACGATCACTGATGGGGCAAGTCGAGTCGGGGAGCTGTTAAACTTCAGTCTATTTGTCATGTGTTCAAGAGGAACCAGAAGCAATATGACTCAACTGCTTCCTCTTTGAGACGGGGATAAAAAAAAACAACAACCACAAAACTTGTTTAGCTACGGAGACATTAATTGACTATAGTATACAAGGTTAAAATGCAAACATTCAACTGAACCTTGTACTGCTAGATGAGCATGCCTTTGCAATAAATTAAATACCTCATGTATTGACAAAATTTCACATCATTGGAAATATGTTTTAAATAACGTTACATATCACTGGTAGGACAACTGTCAAAGAAAGAATCACTAGTGTTTCCCCAATCCCATTACACAAACATCTAAATATCTTTTTTCTTTTTCAGCTAACAGAATCATACATAATGGACTTGAAACTTTATGTGTTACCTGTTTCTTGGAATAACATGCCGGATGGGACGGTTGACCAATCAGAATCAAGTATTCCACAGAGCCGTGTAATAATAAAAAAATGCTGGGAGCAATCCTGCTAAATAGTAAAATGGTATTTATTTGTGTAATGTATTTTTGCTTTATTTTGTCCGATGTCAACACTGAAATAAATGTAAATGTTAATGTAGACTGACAAACAAAATTTTGGGTTTTTTTTTTATATAAAAAGTCACGTTTTAACAACAATTTCTATTGTGTGTGAATATTGTGACATTAATTTCTGGACAGTAAAATTCTTGACTAGCAGGGGAAAAACTGGGAAACTACTGTGGTTTGGAAGTTAACAGACTCAACACTGCCCCGAGTGGCGACTGTGTAACTTTCCTCGCCGTTCAGTTGTCTTTTTGATGCATTTAAGTTTAAAATGATTTGATATATTTTCATTGGTCAACTGACAAAACAATAAATTAAAAAAACTAAAGCTCTAAATTTAGAGATTGTAATATTAAGCAAATAGTAATTTTAAATGTAATTTTTATTTTACTCTGTCTATTTATTGTGCATTTCATATAAACCATGCTTGTTTTTAAAGCCACACGGTTGCTTGAATTAAATATCTAACATTTAATTTCTCCTATACATTTTCATAAGAGATATTGAGTATTTCAGATGATAATGCAATCAATTACTTGCTTTTTGGCAAAGTGAATCCATAATGAAACAGACAAATGGTGGCTATAATGTGTTTCCATTTTTATCAACTAATGCAGTGGCAAGTTAAGAAAACCGCAATTACATTTCATTGTCTGGTAAAATATTCCTTTTGTAATCACAAATAAAATGTAGGATTTCAGAACAAGAGTTAGAATCAAACAGCACATCTCAGAAATAAATATGCAGTACTCTGGACATGCTCATCTCCCAAGGTGCAAAACTCTTTTGTAATTGTAACGGTCATAAATTGTGCATACATATACATTATGATCATTTATTTCGATATATGTGTTCACACAAAGCATAAAGGTTTAATAAAAAGACACAAAAACAAACTCAGATGTGTTAAAGAACAATGCAGAGCGGCATATTTCGTATCGTTTCATCATCTCAAGTAGATTTCTGTAAACCGTGCTATTGTTTGCTTGCATTTTTAGATGTCAACGTCAATAAATAACCTCAGATGAACATTTAAAGTCAGACATTGGATAACTAGAACAAATGACAACATGGCCCTTTATGTGCGATTCATTCCAGTTTTACAAGATGGTGATGATTATTAGAGGTTAATCGTTAGGATATTTGTCTTTAGTTTCAAACTTAACGCTTAAACACCCTAATTCGGTCAAAAAATCTTTTTCTCTTATTTTGTTACTTACAGAAATATAACTAACACCATACGATTCAAGCAGTAGATAAATTATCATTCTGGTACATGGGTTAAAATGTCTCTAGCAGGAGACTGTGGACAATAGTCTGGCCAGGAAGTTGTCGTTAATTCATAAATATTATGATTACGATTCTTATTGCTCCATTAATAAACACGGACAGAGCATGGACGGGCATTTCTGTGAGGTAGACTGTATTTAACCTTACGGGTGCAGTAAGCGGTGTCTGGGAAACGCTGGTGAAAGTGGATCGGACCGAGCGCCACAACACACTTGTAGCCAATCAGCAGCAGGGGGCGTGTCCACTCATGATGGGGGAGAAGAGAGAGAGTGAGCAACAGGGAGATTTGAAGAAAGACTGCAGAGAGAGAGATGGCTGAGAGACATTACAAAAGAGAAAAGCTCAGAGTTATGATCAGGAAAGAGCTTTAGGAACCATGTTAATGAAAGACTTAAGGAACCAGTGCCGGAAATGGACACGGAGGTTGTGTTGTTTCTGCTCATACGTAACATTGGTTTCGAGTGTGTGCTGCCAGCGATTAACAACAAACTCCTGCTTGTATATACTCGTGTATTTTTTGTTCATTTTTTGACCTTCCTTGTCGTTTGTTCGTCATCTTCGCTTTATTTTTCAAGCAGTATTATTTTGCTTCGCTTGTGCTATAATAAAGAGACATCCACTCTTGCAATTTGGTGGCGGAGCAATGAAGGGAGGGTGTGTTTGTTTGGGTTGATTTCAAATATCAACAATGATTCTCAGAAATCGCTTACTGCACCTTTAAATCAGGGCATCGGTTTTCTTTTCATGATAACTGCAGTAGCTGCATGGGCCGGCTTACATACAGAAAAACTAAACAAACAGACACACAAGGACATGTTTCATACACACTTTTTGCACACGCTAACGCACATACAGAGATAACGGACTTGCCTTTTAATATGCATTTGTTATTTTGTTACAAACAAAATTAGTTGATAAAGAACCCCTGCATATACTCAGTCACCCATTTAGATAAAACACTTTTAAAATGCGCTCCACTTTGTACAAAGACATGGCACGCAATGTTACATGTTATCACGCACCTTTCATTCTGTTTTTGTACAATTGCATAGAAGTTTAAAAACCTTTTTTTTTATTATTAATAAACAATTCTAGACTCTCCGTAAGAAACTACTGAAACTACTAAAGATCAAATCTACAATGTGGAACCGCGATCCTTCAGAAAAATAGATTTTTATTGATATTCCCATTGTAAACATATCCTGTCCAGTTGTTGACACTACAAAAGCATGCAACGAGGAGAAGATATCTTCAGTCTAAATCCTGCTCCTCGGTTATTACATTAACCAACGACTCCATGGCGTGTCCAATGTTATCAACCATGTGGAAAAGACTTCCCACACTAGGACCTGCGGGAGACGGAAAAAACAGATTTCATGTCAGAGTCAGAACACGCAAAGCAACAATACATTATATGTAAAACTGCTAAATGTAGAGGAACAGACTGAATACAAATTTCAGATCGTTTTAAGAGTTTGGGTGTTTATTTGCACAATCTTATATCGTTGCATAATAAGCCGACACCAAATATAAATGCATTCAATGGCATTCCTTCATTGGTGTTCTGTTAGACAGTCAATTTGATATCAAGACCAGAGAAAAGTAGATTTTTACCAGAGTAAAAATTTGTAAATGTGGGATTTTTGTGTTGAATAATAAGATGTATATTAGAGGCTGCACCATTAATCGCTAAAAGTTCAAACACCAACGCGATCTTATTCCTAAATGACAATGATACCTTTGACGAAATCACACTGGAACATTCAGAACTGCGTTTGCGCCACCGCTGACCCAGAAAGAGCTCTTGTCGTGTATAGGTATGAAACTGTCTTTCCAACCACACAGTATCATTGTTTCTGTCAATGTATTATCACAGAAGTACTGGGATAAAAGTTGATAGTTGTAATATAAAACGGATGTCTACGGTAGAGATCAAATCGCCTTTTAAAAGAGACTTGGCACTTCAAATAAAGATTCTATCAATTACATTGGTATGAAACCAGGTGGAGACAAGTGACTGTTAAAAAAATGTAGGTCATTGAATCAAGATTCGTTCAAAAATGCGGATTCATCCCGTAATGAAGCAAGTGAAGTCTTTATGAGCGAGTCATTGAATCATTCATTCAAACTTGAATTATTTTAAATAGATCACAGAACTTAACATTTTGCCAGAACCTCTAGCAAATCACGTTATTTTGTTTAGTTGTCTGTTCAGAATCGTGGAAGAACCACAATCTCTATTCTCAATTTATCCAGAATCGTGCAGTTCTAATATAATAAGAAATGAATCTTGAGTAGCATCAATGTATGATACAGAGACAGACATTTATCTGAATGATCATGTGACACTGTTGACTGAAGTAATGATGCAGAAAATCAGTTGTCTTTCTTAAAAGACATAAAAAAAATATTATATATATAAAACTGTTATTTTAGATCGTTGTAATATTTCACAATATTATGTTGTTTTTTGTACACACAAATAAACATCCTTGAACAAACTTCAAATCATGGTGTAAAGTGGATAAGTACGGGAAAGAGTAAAAAGAGAAAAGAGTTAGTAACAATACTAACCTCTCATGGGTTTAGCCGTCCACCTCCTTAGACAGAGGAAAACAGGAAATAAGAAATATCAGTAAAGGTGGAGTAGAGATAGGCAGTTGTGTTAAGAAGAAAGGAATGTACATCAACATTACCCAATAATTTATCAGTTGTTTTAGGTTAATTACCTACAGACTCATTCTGTATATTAAAAGGTGTTTTTTCATATTTTATCATTTGAAAACATCTCCCATCATCAATTTGCAATAGGAAAAGTAGAAACATGAGAAAAAAAGGGACATTTAGTGACTTAATCATGCAAAGAGTATAAAAGCAGTGGATCGGAAAAATTTACAGGCGGTGTTCAAAATTCATCTGTTGTACTTTACAATAAGATCTCATTTGCTAACTTTAAAACATGCATTAACAAACAATGAAGAATTTTTACAGCATTTATTAACCTTTGATAATGTTAGTTAAGTGTTCATGTTAATTTACAGTGCAATAACTTTTTGATCTTAATGTATTTGTAAATGCTGAGATTTGCAATAAGATTAATAAATTGAATAAAAATAAGTATTTTTCTTTGTTAGTTCTTGTTCACTAATGTTAACAAATGTAATTTATTAAATGCATTATTGTAATTGTTACCATCGCATGTTTTTCTCCATATTGCTCAAAAAATAATCTAAAATATTACTGACATCTTGAATTGACTGTCAATCTGTAAATCACTGCCACCTTAAACAACTGCAATATATGTATAGAACAGTGATAAAGTGCCCCTATTATGTTTCTTCAAATATTACCTTTCATGTAGTGTTTAATACAGCTGTTTGTGAATGTAAAAAGTTTGCAAAGCTTTTGAGTTTTTGTCACTCAAAAGTGCATTTGAGTTATTGTCTCCCAAAAGAAAGAACCGAAATGTCCACAAATGTCTAGGCAAGGCAAGTTTATTTATATAGCACATTTCATACACTATTTTAATTCCTTTCTTTAAAGCACTTTGAATTGCCATAATCACAAAATAAAAGCAAGGACTTTTAAAAGAGATATATGATACAGTTATAAAATGAATTAAAAGATTAAAAAGAATATACATAGATCAACTTTTCATCTGGCAAAACGCCGGTGTATCATATTTTTCACAACGCGGTTTTACTCTGAGATTTTCCCATGGGGATTACACTGTGTCTGTGGTGTTCTTTTGGCGCACCTAAGAAATCTATTGGACGTCTCCGATGGACCCGATTTTCCCCTAAAACCAGACAGGAGGAGGTCTAGGACTGACTCACGGTGTAACCTCGGGTTCACTGCTGCCTCAGTCCGCACCCCAAAAACCCATTTGTTCGGAAGCTCTAGGAATGGAATCAATCCAGTCTGCATCCCACAGAACCTCGAGTTTAATTACACATCCAACTCGTCTACTTTGAGCCTTAAACACTAGTTGTAGTTGTAGCCAGGGGCGTCCATAAGGGGGGATAAAGGGGAACATTTTCTGGGACCCAGCCGCTAGGGGGGGGGCCCATGCAGTCCAGCAATAATTATGTTCATCCTAAATATAAGCAAAGGTTACCATATTTTATCTTTAACCAAAATAGCACCATTTATTGTTGAAAGTGAGAAAAAAATGCATTTTATTTAATGTTGCTTGAGTAAAATGTAGCCTGTGTCATAATGAAACACCCCTCTCCTGAAAATGATCTGAGTAGGCCGAGTAGGCTATTTTTTGTTGTACGTAACGCAAAGTCAAAACGCCAGTGCTTCGCGCCAGTTCGCGGTCAGCAGCGCAAGTGAGTGACACCCGATGGAGTGCGCGAATTGACACGGTAAGACCATAGACAGTAAAAGAAAAAGTAAGACCTATTGCTCACCACCTCCCCAGTGTGATTGAAGCAATCAATTGCCTAAAATCGTCCTGTAAATTATCTAATGAGGCCTTATCAGATGCGCGAGGACTGAGAGAATATTTCATGTCATTTACAGCAGTTGTCATGTGCACTGTCCGGCCACTAGTACTACAACATATCGAAGATGGGATGGAATTTGCTTCTGCTGAGTGGCAGCCTTAGATATTGGACAGGTCGTGGGAATGGGGTTGTTTCATGACAATTTTCTCTTTTTTTTTCATTGGTTGTTGCGTTAAATCGTACCCAGATACAATAGTGCTATTTTCTGATTGGCTTTTGTGTAGCTCGACTAACAACACAGGGGAGACGCGCTTGATTCCTGCCGGTCCAAAGTGAGAGCGGCGCGGCCAGAGACATTTTGGCCGCTGAGGCATTTTAAATATATTATAAATCGTTTTTCCGCGTGAGAAATACAATGTGTGGCGGGAGTGCGTGACGAAAGACCGAAATGAGTGACTGTCATGCTCAATGCGTGACACTTGAGAGCCCTGGGTGTGTGTGTGTAACTATACACACACACACCCCATCACTGAGTAAGTCTCTCTCAGTTAAATTTATGTGTTAATGTAGGAGAGAGAGAGAGAGAGAGAGAGAGAGAGAGAGAGAGAGAGAGAGAGAGAGAGAGAGAGAGAGAGAGAGAGAGAGAGAGCCCTGGGTGTGTGTGTGTAACTATACACACAGACACCCCATCACTGAGTAAGTCTCTCTCAGTTAAATTTATGTGTTAATGTAGGAGAGAGAGAGAGAGAGAGAGAGAGAGAGAGAGAGAGAGAGAGAGAGAGAGAGAGAGAGAGAGAGAGAGAGAGAGAGAGAGAGAGAGAGAGAGAGAGAGAGAGAGAGAGAGAGAGAGAGAGAGCACAGGCAAGATATGAGTAGCCTATTGCAGATTTGGGGAGGGCCCATTCACTGGACCTTTTCAGGGGCCCAGTCATTTCTGGGGCGGGCCTGGTTGTAGCTGAGGCCTGGAAGAGTTTAGTTCATGTAGTCAACATGTAGAGAAGATGATGTTTTCTGCACTGCAAAAAAAAATTCCACTTAACATGCACTACTAAAGGATGAGGATGTGCAGAGGCATGAACTGTTTATATCACTGTGTATACAAGTGCTGAGAAAGCCTCCGGAGCTGAAATTCGGATATGTTAATGGTAGTTTCATTTCAGACACGCGCTGTAAGTGGTAGACCAATCACAACAGACTGAGCCATCTGACCAATCAGAGCAGAGCAGGCTCTCAGAAAGGAGCGGTTTAGAGAGACTGAATCATTGATCGAACAGTTTCAGATACTGTGAGAAAAGAAGTGATGTTGCAATGCATATTGTGAGAAAATTAAAGTGTTTTTTGACCTTGGATGCATGTAAATCTATTGTAGGAGACTTTTAAAATGAAATTAAGAAACTTTAAAATAGCATAACAGGGGCACTTTAATACTTTTTTTTTGCCAGTTTAAGACCATCTGCATCAAGTGTTAGTTCCTCCTCGTACCAGACAGTGTAGATGGATTCTCACCTTGGCTGTGAGGGAAGGAATTGTTGAGCTGCTCGATGACGTCCTCTAATCCAGTGCTTGCATCCTGGGAGGGACTGGACAGCTCATCATCACCTGAAACACACAGCAGTGACCCAATTACAACTGAGAACTGACCTTAAAAACGCTGGAAGTTGTCCTGCCGCCCATGACATCTCATGTTCAAACAAGAGACAGTGTTTGCTTCCTGTATTATTGACTTAAAGGATAATATTGAAGGTGATGTTGAGGACTTTCCTACAGAGTACAACACAAATAAAAATGTTTCCAAAAATGTTAAAGGTGCATTGTGTAATATTTAAGAGGATCTATTGGCAGAAATTCAATTTCATCATATACATAACTATGTTTTCAGTGGTGTATGAAGACCTTACATAATGAACCTTCATGTTTTTATTACCTTAGAATGAGCCATTTCTATCTATATACACCACAGGTCCCCTTACATTGAAATAGCCATTTTGCGCCGACTGGTGTCTACAGTAGCCAAACGCATTTCGGCACTACGTTGTTCTTCGTGCAAAGAATCTAGCTAAAGTCAGCGAATAAAACACTGACACAATGATGAACAAATAACAATAATATTCGCAATAACATATCGTTTTACTGAATAATTAAGTAAAGCTAATTTCTTAATGTATCTTTGTAAAGAAACCTCATTGCTTAACTGGCTACTCTCTGCTGTCTCAGACGATGAAATATTTTCCTGTCGGAAAAGACTTTTCTTTGAGACTTGTCACATGGAAATAAAAATCAACAACAATTTTAAAAACAGATAAAGCTAACACAAAAAAAATTAGTAATTATAAAAGAAAGCCATTATAAAACATCACTATCTACCAAAATGTGAGATCATAGTCAACTTTTCTTTTAAATGTGTATCAGAATCATGGTTGTCACGATAGGAATTAACCTAGAAATAAATGAATGCTCTGGTTTCTGTTAAACACAAACAATAACTGTACAAAATAAACAGTTGAACGGGTAAAATATTAACTAAGAGGTTATAACATGTTAAAAAAGTTTAAGCATTTGGGGACTTGATCGATAAGAAAAGATATGAAAAATATGTATACTGTATTTGTGTAACAAAATGTTTAAGGTGCTGTAGTTGCTCTGTGGTTTTACACCTTTTGCTTTTTTGCAGTTCGTTTAAATGGTCTTGTGTTGTTATGAATATGTTTTAAAAGATCACAACATTCAAGAATTAAAACAACATATAATAACTAAACAAGAATTAGAAAATGTTGTGTGAAATCATTTCATATGAAGTACAGTACATCACACAACAGAAAACTGATGACTTTTGAAATTTCATGTCAACTACACAAATACCTCAATATTAAAAGGCATCCTTTTATACAGAATTGTAAAACTGTATACACCCACTAAATTGTGTCAGGTACTCAATCATCTTAAATCATAATTTGAGTACATTTATATTGAAAAATAGAACTTATGGCATATAAACCTATACATTCCAGTTCCAGGTATGTATGAAAACTCATAACTTAAGGGGAATCTTTCATCTAGATATATTAGAAAAATACAATAAAGGAAGGCATTATAGATAATCTGAATCATAAATATCAGAGTGCACTTGTAAAATGAATGGTGTTTGTTCTTCAAATACTGAAAGACAGCCAATTTTTTGGAACCTTGTTGGACTGTTTTCTCCATCAAAAGACAACAAATAAGATGTTGGCTAGCAGTTAAGGGCAAAATTTTTTATAAAAAAAACACTTCTTTTGTATTCACACAAATAAAAGCTCTGTGTTCCTTTTTGTTTGGCACAGATAAGAACATTGCCTCTTTTTATCGGTTCTGAAAATCTTTTTGCTGAAACCAGCCTGGGCTTCAAGCCAAGTCTTACAATGAAAGCTTCACAAGTACAGTTATTGAACATAGTTTGACTAGTTAACTGACCTGAATTGTAATTAAGAAATGAATATTTTCATTTTAACAGTGGTCAGAAAGAGGGGATTGTATTAATGACTAGATTTACTTTCACACAAGAAACACCAAAACGGAAGGGTTTTCTATTATTTTAACAGTTAATAAAGAATGTTATGTTTACACAACTGTCTACTGGTACTGTATATTTCAGTATCCTAAGCTAAGGATGTAACGTTTCTTTTAACAAGTCAATATGTAAGACTGACATAACACTGATTACTTCTTATTTGCCCTGCTTAAAATTTCAGAACACGTTAAATCTGTTTTTTTGGGAATAATACTGAAGGGTTAGGTTTAAACTGAAGTTGTTAGGGACATTTACCCATGGTCTCTGTGGTTT
Source organism: Rhinichthys klamathensis goyatoka (assembly GCF_029890125.1). Classification (NCBI taxonomy): domain Eukaryota; kingdom Metazoa; phylum Chordata; class Actinopteri; order Cypriniformes; family Leuciscidae; genus Rhinichthys; species Rhinichthys klamathensis. Next base: position 257,465 of record NW_026606746.1, read on the forward strand.
GGCTTGCGGCCACACGCAGTGAGGCCAGGCTGGTGTCAGATCTCGGAGAGGCAGTGGAGGGTGAGGACAGGGCAGTACCATTCACCTTGGACTCAGTCTGTGGCTAGGACATAGGCAGAAAGGAACCATATAGATTAGGCAGGGGACTGGACGCAGACATCAGCACTGGGTTGTGCTTCTGTATTTCCAGATTCATTTGAAAACATTCATTTATATATTTTCAATCTAAAACTTTCCCAAAACATTCATAATTGCAATATAAAACAAAAGCATGGGCTCTCAAGAGTTGCTGTGTTTTTGCATCATTCAGGTTTTAGAAATGAGACAGTCGGGCCAAATAAACATCACAAGGATACACACATAATAGTGGACGAGATGCCATTATTAAATATAAAAATAAAATAAACCAGACCGTTAAGTGTTTAAAAACATTCACAGATGTTAAAAAAAAAAAAAAAAAAAAAAATCAGTAAACATAAAAAATAATGTTCTTCCTTTGTCCTTTACATCGATATCCAAAAAGTTAAACAAGGTCTTATATGATATAATCTTATAATTTGACCCCATGAATTCTAGTGGTGTCCTGCAGCTATTCAAGCTCTATGTTATGATTTTAAATGCAAAGTATTTACAATTGTTACAAACTTCCTGCATGTCATTTTTTAATGCATCTGTCACAAACACCTAATTATTTCCCATATTTTAATGTTGATTTGGTGCTCAAGAAAGGTATTTTGTGGAAACTGTGATTTGAAAGGATTCTTTGATGAATAATAGAAAGTATTAAAAAACCTGCATTTATTTTAATTTCTATTTAACAATAAAAGTGTATATTTTTAATCAATTTAATGCATCCTTGCTGACTACAAGTATTAATTTCTTTTAAAAAAAATATTACCAACCCCAAACTTTTGAACAGTATTAGCATATTCAGCATTGTTCTTAGAAGTTTTACAATTACCATAAATGTTGACCACTGTACACGCTCATATATTATTTACAAGTGTATCTTAAAATGAATACTTAACTGCAATTAAATCTTACCAGTACCTAAAAATAATTCGCTTAAATGATGAAATGGTTTGTCACTGCACAACTATTTAAAGTTACTAAAACCGCATTACACGTGCTTTAATGAGTGTGTTTAAACCATCTACCATTAACAATTTATAACACAAGACCAGACATCCCTCTTGCATAAAGAATGATGGTTCTGGTGATTTCATTTCTCTTCCTGAGATTTTTGTCAAACCAAACACATGAGCATATGTTAAACATCAGAACATGTTTATTAACAAATAACAGAGATAGAAATGTAAGTAATTGATGCTATTAAAATAAAATAAAACATACAGTGGTAGGCAAAAGCCTTGTTTGTCAGTGTAATGAAAAATCTTTTTGGATAAAACTGAAGATGGTAAACAAAAAACATCAGAGAAGTGAAGCCAATTATCCATTGGCTTTGAACAAAGGGAGAGATATTTATCCACGTTCATTTAGTCTGGTTCTTGCTTCGGCCAAGCGGCCACTGGAAGCAGCATGAGATGCTGGAGATTTTAGTTCAAAGGGTCCACAGAGAACACATGAAGCCATTTCTTCTAAGAAAAAAAATCTGATATACATTCCATTTGGCAGAGACCCCCAGTCAACTAATGTTTTTTGAGAAGTATGCATCGAGACATTACGCTTGATTCATCGAGACATGATGCAGACAGAATATCCAATTTCCACTCAATTCAAGCTGAAGACTTCTGAAGAAGTTGACATCAAACAAACTCCACAAAACAAATTACAGAGAGAAATTGGTCGCTTGAGGACGAATGACAGGTTCTTTTGGCAACCAAAAAGACCTGGCATTCATCCTCAGCTTCAATAAGGGCAAAGTATTGTGGAACCTGAAAATAACAGGATCAATAAAGCCTGTAGTGCAATATTGTATCGATCAATAAAGTAAGGTAGGTAAAAATTCAACTATGTATCTTGAAACAATCGGTTACAAGCAACACTGTATGTGCTATGCTGCCAATTACGACAAAAGAAAAAAGTAATCCATCTGAAGAAAAAAAGCCTATTCAAACCATATCTGGTCAGAAGAGCAAATAAACTGATCGAATTGAACCAAACCAAACCCTTGAATTATTATTAGAGTACAACATTTAGGTGTGAAGGAGTCCATAAATTTGCATTCATTTTAAAATATTGTAGTACATGTATTTATGCTAAAATGATTGAGTGTGAATACGACTGTATTCTTAATATGATCAATATCATTTATGCTGTTATTATACAGAACATGTGTCCTGCAAGGACAACAAACAGAGATGTCTGCATTCAAACAAAACAACATTAATCAACAATATTCCATGTTATTATAGTATAGGTCTTTGGTTTAGACATCTATGAAAAATTCCATATACTGCCATTTCAAAACTCAAAGAGACAAAAGGTCAATTTGTAAATATAAACTACATTAAAAATCTTTGATACATTTTTATTTTAAAACAAAGCCTTTAATCCACACGTTTGCAGAGAATATTAATACATCTTTAAACAGATGGAACATTTCAGGAAGATTGTGTCAAAATATATAAACATTTTCTTTATTCACCCTGACAGCATCTAAATTTAGCATAAATATCTCCTGCAACAATTTCAAATTGATCAAACTATTCCATATTTTCATAACTTCTAAAAACAGCACACTAAAAAAAAAAAAACCTAGTGAGCTGCCATCCTAGTCTTTTAAGACACCTCATTTCAGCCAAATTCTAAGGAAATATTACATGTGTCCTTCACGGATCATAGACAAGATAATGCCAGAATGCATTGCAATCACTCAAGAGAAACGTCAACTATAAATATACTTAATATATATATTAGGGCTGCACAATTCATTTGTATTTTAATCGTGATAACGATATCTGCTTCTCTCGATTAATTAAAAATAATTGTTGTGAAATTTTCCTGAAAACGTTTTGACAATTTGACGTTCTCGTTATCTTGCATCGGTGACTAGCCTCCGCTATCTTTCCTGCTTAGTTGTCAGATGTCAAGAGCATAAATCTCCCAAACGGAGATTTTCTCTTAAAGGATACATTTTCTATCCAGTGTTTTACTTAATCTTCCCAACCTGGCAATCATGGCACACTCTCTCTGGGCTGCAAAAAAGCACAGATGATTTAACAATGCCGACAAACATGTATGTTGACGTTTAGCGATGTCCTCTGAAATTCTGCTTGAATAAAAGTGTCATGCAGCCAGTGTGTGTTCCTTCACGATGCTGCGTCTGCGATTTGCGGCTACTAAATCTGCGAGTGAACCTTCTCTGTGACTAACTGTAATAAATCCAAATATGAATCTCAACCATATTGTTGGCGATCATGGTTGGTGAATAAATGCCTCTTTGCTACATCAGAAAGTACAAATTTAACACTTAAAATGACTGGAATTTAGATTAGGAGCCACCGTTTTTGTATTGATTTTCCATTTGATGAAGCTATCAGAGTTGGTTAAATGAAGTCTATGCGCCACCAACAGGCCTATTAGGAGAAGTACAAGTATATATACTAATCTTTCTCTGGAACATCTGTATATGAATCGTGATTATAATTTTTGAACAATATAGTTGAACCATTATCGTGCAGCCCTAATATACATTAATATACTGAAAAATATTGTCAAAACTGACTTTCCCCACAAAATTAATTATTTTATATTTGACTACAAATTTGACAAACATTAAAAGCCAAATATTGACATTAAAATATAATCAATGCACAGAGCATTTAATTTCTTCTGTCGACAATCAAAAGGAACCACATGAACAGACCATGATTAGAAAGATGCCTTATAAATGACCAGTGTGCAATCTGAAGACATTTACACTCAATCCAAGTTCAGATGTAAGACGGGAGGCTGACACAACCGGTTGATTTTTATTTCTTTACCAACAGTTCCAAAGTGTTGTTATTTACTGCCAGTGAGTATAAGCATCAATCAATTCTTAAGGATATGCACCACCCACCTGCTCAAGTAACTGTCTAAGGCGTTTGAGCTGTGATTCCAGCTGTTTGTTGTGATCCTCCAGGATTTGCATTCTTGCTTCCAAACGTCCCTTGTGCTGCCGCAGTAGTTTGGCCTCCGCGATCAGTTCTGCGTCCCGTGGACTCTGGGGCGAGGCCGGCAGCATCTGTGGGGGTGAGGGCAGCGGCGACAGCCCCTTGTGGTCGTGTGCCTTCTTCAGACGATCGTACTCTGACTGCAGCTTCCTGCACAACAATGACAACAACTTCAGAAAGAAGCACGGAAAATAGCGACGGGTGATTCTGACAAATAAATAAGCATATGCTGTTAGCACGGACTGCTCATGTTTTGTGGCTCAGTTGGCACACCATCCAGCAAAATACACTATTGTTCAAAAGTTATCATAAGGAATGTTTTTTTAAAGAAATTAATACTTTTTTTTTTTCAGCAAGGATGCATTAAATCCTGGAAAAAAGCATCACTGTTTCCACAAAAAAAATAGGCAGCACAACTGTTTTCAACATTGATAATAAGAAACAATTATTCTTGAATAGCAAATCAGCATATTAGAATGATTTCTGAAGGATCATGTGACACTGAAGACTGGAGTAAAGATGCTGAAAATTCAGCTTTGCCATCACATGAATAAATGACATTTTAAAATATATTAAAACAGTAATATTTTAAAACGGTATTTTAAATTTCTATAAAACATTTTTTACTGTTTTTATGATCAAATAAATGCATCCTTGGTGAGACCTTACCGACCCCAAACTTTTGAATAGCTGTGTATAAAATATAAACAATATTTTTGAATTCATTTTTGAAATAATTCTTATATTTTTTAAAATACTAAATCTGTTTTTATTATTTCTGCATTCACACTTTTAATATAGGGCACTGTGTTTAATATTAGACTCCAATGTGTAGCCCACATACTTGACTCAGCAGTGTGGGAAGAGTCGTGCCATCTAGGTAGTACTTGGATGGTGAATTTGAGAACCACTGATCGAAAGTACAAACAAATATTGAAATGGATTAATATTACAAAACACAGTTGAGTTGATATAGAAAGATATAGGAAGCATCTCTGTTGTAAAAGTTGATCAGCCTGTTTATTTTGCTATCCTAACTATGGCACTATGGTTTTATTATTTGCATTAAGCACTGCATTTTTGCGGAAAACATTTTCAGTTGGCAAACGACCATTTGAAAAAAAATCACTAATCTAAAGCATGGCACTTTTATTAAAATATGTGATTTAATAAACTGCCGTAAATGCAGTTTGTCGTGACAAACATTAGCTCATTGCATTTCATTTTAAAACCAATCATTTGAATTGTAAAGAAAGCGGTCATGCAATCAAACCTGTTCTCCTGCTCCAGATCGCTGAGAACTCTCTCAAGCTCTCCCTTCTCTTCAGACTCCATTGAGATGAGGATCTGAGCGGGGCTCTGCGGCTGGCTGAGTGGAGAGCCTTGATTCAGACTCTGGCAGTAATGCTGGATCAGCAGATGCTCATCATCCCTACAATAACAACAACAGCACTCCATTTCCAGTTCACTACATTACATCCATTGCTCAAGTTTTCAATTAACATTTGCTGCCTCAAACTCTAAATAACTGAAAAACACGCCAGCTCAATCGGCTTGTGAGAAGTAAGCTGGTCTAAAAACAATCCTATTGTTTTAATACCACACACACAAAAAAAACTGCAGTATAAGAGCATTTGCATGTAATCGTTTTATTGTGATTTAATACGATTTAATATTATGAGTTTATTACTGATCTCTAACACTTTGTGTATGAGTGGAAAGAGCTGATATTCACCCGGAAAATGAAAATTAATTTAGAATGGCAAGAGAGTAAGAAAATAACCTTCCTTTTTGGAGGAACACATCCTATAAGAAGTTGCTGCACTTTCATAAAAGGAGAGGTTGTTATGCCACCACAAGCATTTAAATGTATGCAGGTGCTCAGACATTTGTGAGTAGATCGGTTTTAGGTACTTTCACACACTATTACATTCATATACTATGCATATGAATACTATGTACAGTAGAGTGTAAAAGAGATGCAAGCTCACATGCTTTCATTGGGCGATACATTGTCATTCATATATGAGCCATTTCGGTTCTCCATTTCAGCTAGCCTGTGAAAACACAACATCTTTCTGTACTCATTCATAAACAGCTCATGCAGTTGCTTTCATTCATGTCAGTAAGGCACCACTGTTCCAGCTCACGTGCTTCACATCAACACAAATGCATTTCGTTTGTTACTAAACTCTGCAAGCAACATTCTGATATTATTTGTGAAATATTTCTGGTTAAAAAACTCATTTCAAACTCACGGAAATATATCAACCACGTTATAAATGGTACAAAATTTCAACTGGATGACACATTTGTACCATTGCACGGTATACACCATCACATTACACGGCCCTAATGCAATGCAAGTCTGGTCTCCTAAATATACAGTTACATAGTAACACCGAAATTACCATGCTGAAAAAGACTCACCTGCTAGCGTAATGCTCGATGCGTGAGTGGGTGTCGTCATGGGAGAGTTGTGGGGAAGATGACGGCCTACCAGTGACAGAAGAGCAAAGATCAGAAAACACAGATGAACAGGACTAAACTGAACAGGGTTTTCGCAATGATGCCATAGAACAACCATTTCGTTTTTCCCAAAGAACCTCTTAGTGAACAGTTTTTAAAGGGATAGTTCAACCAAAAATGGAAATTCTGTCATTTATTACTCACCCTCATGTCGCTCCAAACTTCAACTTCGTTCATCTTCGGAACACAAATGAAGATATTTTTGATGAAATCTTGGAGCTTTCTGTCCCTCCGTAGACGGCTACGCAACTACCACTTTGACGCTTCAAAAAGTTTATAAAGAGATCATAAAACGAATCCATATGAATCAAGCAGTTGTCAATTTTCGGAAGAGTTTTGCGATCTCTTTATGAACTTTTTAAAGCCTTAATGTGGTAGTTGCATAGCCGATCAAAAAGATCTTCTTTTGTGTTGAACGCAATTCTTACAGGTTTGGAGCGACATGAGGGTGAGTAATTAATGACAGAATTTTCATTTTGGGGTGAACTATCCCTTTAAAAGAAACATTTTTTTGTTCCTAGTGTGGAGAATATTTTATTACTCTAAAGAACCTTTAAAACTATAAAGAGCTATAAAGTTCCATTGATGTTAAAGGTTCTCCATGGAACCATAGATAAAGAATAATAATAAAGAACCTTTATTTTTAAGACTGATATTATGGCGGAACAACATTTTATAAACTACAAAAAAAAAATCAAGTCACTATGAAGACTATTTTCTGATAAAATCAAACATAAGGATAGTAAACAATGATATTAAATAGTAATCATGTGGATTTGTATGTTCACTTATTTTAGGGTGACATACTGTCTCTTGAGATGTGCATAGTTCATTGCAGCTTATGATTCAGTTCAGTTTGGTCAAAGAAAATAACATTTTCCCAATATTTTGAGCTGCATTCCTGGTTAAAGAAAAATACATACTGCTGTTCAAACGTTTGGGGTTGGTAGGATTTTTGTTCCCCATGTTTTTGAAAGATCCTTATTAAAAAGGAAATGAAAAGAAAAGAACAATCTTAAAGACACCAAAATTTTGAACAGTCATGTACCTGTATATAACAGTGAGTTTTACACCCAGCGACTTTAACATTAATGATAACCCTGCTTAAAAGAGCACCTTATACCCTAAACCACTGTATCATGTTAATCTTGCAGATGAACGGTAGAAGTCATGGGATGAACACGTTCCAAAATATCTCACAATTCGGATGATGAAAGATGAGTGTTTCATGGAGACTTGTGTATAATTTCACACAGATCAGTAGAAGATTTCAACAATGTACTTAAATGAATCACTTGTGATAGTTTATCATTTAATGTTTGCTGACTAATATGACACTGGCCATAGACATTGGCGCTGACGCCCATCTAAGTGAATCATCCAATAGGAACATCATTTACTGATGTCATTGTAGAAACTTCAGATTAATTTAAAGAGAGCACCAGCCTTTCAAATTTTCATTTCAATTTAAAATACTCTCAATTTCACTCATGTGAATTTGTCAAGTCACATTTTAACTGATGTGAAAATCCTGAATGTTCTTTCTAAACTTCTATTCTGCGGATGAATCACCAAACGGCACTGTTAGCATCATGTGATCCAGTGAGCAGGTGCTCAATGTGATTTGTGTGTGAGAGTGTTGGTGTGTAGATGTACTCACGGATGGTCAACAGGCCAGAAGTTGATCAGTGTAACAGGACTGCAAGACAAAAAAGATGAGATGATGGACAGGACAAGTAGATGCACTGAAAGCATGATGGTGACATGGTTCATTGTTCATGGAAGCACCAAACACACAAACCCACTGATATGACAACACAGTTAAACCCCAAAGCATTTTCAGTGGCCAATAACATACACATCACAATCAACTCTCTTCCAAAAAATGTGTTTCTTGATAAATAGTTTGATCCAACATTGTTGGTTGTGTGTTGGGGTTAAAATGAAAAAAATGTTAAAGAATAATGTGTGTATGCATTTAGCACTGCTTTACAATTAGACTGCACACATTTGCAGCTGCTCCTCTACAGGGGGAAAAATAATTCCACAGCATAAACACTCCTACTGTGAAAACGAGTAATGATCAATGCACACGGTAAAGCAGAAAAAACAAGCAAAACTCTTGCAGCTGCAATTTAAGGTTACCAAGAGTTCAGTCAGCTTTATTTGTCTTGTTTAGTGGCATACCAGTTTTATACCGTTTGACCATTTAGTACCGTTTAAATGTTTTGCTATGGAATTTTTGGCTGAACAACATCAGCGGCCAAAATGTAGTTGCATTCATAAATTTCCTAAAATTAGGAACCTTTAAAATAGTATAATAGGGGCACTTTAATTTTGCTCTTGATAGTATCTACAGTCGCAGTGTGATGTGCACAGTGCTTTTTATAATAACGGTCCTACCAGCAGTCACGTGTCTACACACAAAGAAGTGAACACATAAAAATAAAAAAATCACTGGTCTCACGTCTCCATGTTGTCTCCTTCAAGGATGGTTTGGACAGGGAGGTAACCCATGCGAGGATGCTTGGCAAAATAGCGCTTCGTCCTAAACTTGTTCTTCAACACCTTAGCAAAGTCTCTCACGTCCTCTCCTGACGTCGTCTGAAGTAAAAGGACACAGAGACATAAAAAGTCATAACCTGCACTTTAATCTTGAAATGTGTTGACTGCTATTTACACCAGAAACTAAATTCTACATGCAATGCAATGAATGCTGTAATCTACAATGTATATGCCAAGCACACAGTGATGCAAGAAACCTACCGGTGTGCAATATTCAACCATAGGGTACTGCATCTTGTGACCTTTGGCCACTCTGCCAGAAAAGAAGCAGCTTTGGCAGATATCATAGTTAAAGTGCTTTAAACTTCGGTACCTGTTGAGATCAGACAAACAAACAATAAGATCAGTGTTAAAGTCATTGGCATTTAAAACATCATGGATCCATAGCAACATGCAAGCATGATCATTTCCCAGAAAGGTGCAGTTACATCTTAATCCTCCAGGTGGAGATGTTCCCTGTTCTCACCTACTCTCAATAGGGAGCATATTACAGACTGATTTTGTACATCCTACTTAAAGGGAGGGTTCACCAAAATAACTTTCTGTCAGCATTTACTCACCTAGTACATACACTACAACTGTTTTTCCACTGTGATAATAATAAGAAATGTTTCTTGAGCAGCAAATCAGCATATTAGAATGATCTCAGAAGGATCATGTGACACTGAAGACTAGAGTAATGATGCTGAAAATTCAGCTTTGCCATAACAGGAATAATTTACATTTTAAATCGTATTCAAATAGAACACAGTTCTTTTAATTTGCAATAATATTTAGCAATATTACTGTTATTGTAATTTAGTTTTTCCAGTTTTAACGGGGTTTTTTTAAACACTAAAAACTTTTTTTTTTAAATAGAAGTGTAAGACGGGTTTTGAATAACATGAGATTTTGAACGACAGGTTGAGTTAATAAAAGTTTTCTTATTTTGGCATGATATCAAAAATGACCCTGTTTACTTTTTCATAAATGCCACTTATCTTGTGTACAATTCATCAGCGCAAGTTTTTCTGGTGATTTTTTTTTTCCTACATTTTTTTTTCTTTCTTAATCTCTCCAACAACTTTTCTCTTCTGCATACGAAACTAGAGGCACAAAGAGGAAATAATAATATTATAGTCATAGACTAAAATCCCTGATTTCAAAGGATAAAACAGACAAAAGTCCTGTTCCACAATATTTCTCACAGAACATCAATGCGACATGACAAGTGAAAATGTCTTTAAAACATTTTTGTGTCAGTTTCTGTCAATATTTTTTTGGGGGGGATTTTAAACTTTATATTTAAGTGCTACAAAAATGAATCATGCTATAAATCAGTGGTTCTCAAGTGGTTTTGCTAGATTTTGCATTGGACCCAAGTGGTGACCCAACACAGCAAATTGTACAAAATGTCCTTAAAATCATTCCCCGAAATGTATTAATGACTAAACTCTTTACATAATATAATATGAATAGGAAAGCTGAACATTTTGTTAATAAACAACATCAGAAGTGTGATTTTTCAGCCTAACACATACAACAACACAAGGCAAAACTTAGTACAAGTATTAGACAGATTATCAAGCAACAGAATATAAAAGAAGACAGAGTCAGACCTGAGCCAAAAAAAAATCTCTTTTGAAAGAAGTACACCAACAAATAAGAGCAGGAAGAAAGTAAACAGGGTCAACTTTGATACCATGTAGACTTTAAAGTCAAATATCAAAAAAACACTACAAGTAGGACTGTGTTCTCCCACCAATAAAACCTCTAACAGAAGAGAATAAACACTGCAGCATTTTGAGCCTCAAAACACAGACAAAGTTCTTCTTTATCAACGTCTGCCTTGAAGTTTGGTGCAATGCTTAAAAATTCATAAAAAAAAGTGCTGAGACTTTTAAAGCACCTGAGGCAAAATCAGTCATTCTGAATAATAGCACTAAAGAAAAGGTCCATACCTGAAGCCAATAATAGGACATTCCTTACAAATGTTGCATTTAGCCTGGTGCTTTGCTGTCTCAGCGGCCGCCACACGGTGAAGGACAGGAAGCCAAACCATCGACTGAGGTTCTAAACGCATCCAGTCCAAGAAAACTGAAGCTTCTAGCTCTGGTTTGTTATTGGCCTTCATATCAGAGCAAAAGAAAATAAAACTGATAAAAACACTGAATAGACTGAGGAAATGTACAGAGTCGTAGAGGCTTTTGAAAGAACATTTGTGAAAAATTGGAATTAATTTAAATGACCAAATGAAATTATGTATTAAACAGGATATAATTAGGGTACCACTGTTTTGAAAAGAAAAGAAAATTCCACAAAATTGCATATTCTAAATGGTTGCTTTAACGTACCCAGTTCATGAATGTAGACAATGGTTACTTACAAACTGAAAGCAGCTGCGCACACTGGGCTCGATATTGCTCCCTCCGAAAGATGCCACCTCACCCAGCTGCCTGGGGATCTGAATGGCGTCGTGCAGGAGGAGGCCGAGGCGCCGTTGGTCACAGAAGCCTGTGGCACTGGCCACCTCTCTGAATAAAACTAGAGTATAAGAGGAAATGATGAGCAAAATGGGTAACAGAAACAAAACCATCATGTTTTGATAAAAAAAAAAACATATCCACACTGAAAGATCCAAATTAATTTTCTTACCAAAAAATCTTACCAACCCCTAAGTTTAGAATGGTCTGCTGTGCAGTTTCTAGGTGAGTAAACATTTATTTCTGAGCAGGTTAAGCGAAATACCCCAGCTAAGTTTATGGATAAATAAGCAGATAACCTCATCTTTTAGTTCCAAAAATGCAGATAACTTTCAGAGTAAGTAGCCATAGCGTTTATTAGATATGGACGCAAGTAGGTTGACAAGGAAAATATTTCTCTGGGATAAACACAATCTTGGTCCTTGGTCTAAAGATATATGCAAACTGTTTTGTAAATATGGGTTTGGGGAGTTGTTTTCTAATAATTAAAAGCTGAATATTGGTTTGTTTAAAGAATCTGTGGTCGTTAAAGATAAAGAGAAGTGGGCTAACGATATATGGGCTAAGCCAAAATTGCGTATTTTTGTGATGGTAAAAGCAGAATATGGCACAGAGAATTATGTTGTATAATAACTTGTCCAGAAGGCAAATATCTCTGTGTGCTCAAGTGAGATCTGGTGTTTTACCTTTGACTTTTGAAACAGGACGATATGTTAATTTAGAAGAGGAAAAACGAATCTGTCCCATGTGTTGTTTGAATGATATAGAAAATGAGTTCCATTTTTGCTTTCTACTGTCCATTTTATTGTGAACAGCGTGATTTTTTTGTTTTGTAAGATAAAACCAGAGATTGATTTTGTAAATATGGATGATGCTCAAAGATTGAGATGGCTGTTCACATATGAAACATAAATTAGCCAACTATCTTGAGAAAGACTGGGAGAAGAGGAAAAAAGCTCTTTATCGAGATGATTTGTAGATGAGGATTTGTTTGTATATTCTGTGTGTGTGTGTGTGTGTGTGTGTGTGTGTGTGTGTATGTATACATGTGTGTACGTATTTATTTGTACTCATGTATTTCTACCGAATGATTTGTATATGCGACCGGAAGATGTTTGTAAATTAAGTTTGTAGTGTCTTGTAATCCCATGTGGGATGGGCCAAATGTTTGGCATGACACAGAAATAAAAAATTGAACTGAACTGAACATAGCAACATAAGGGGCTTTCGCACCGGGTAGTTCTAGGAACTTAATTCTAGGAACTAGCCAGCAGGGTGGTTCCCAGAGAACTAATGGTTCCCTTGGAAGGTTAAGAGGCCCATCTATCACTGTTTTCCATGTTCGTAGAGTTAGTTTGTGGAGTAAATATATAGGCTATAATCTGTGTGCTTACACAGCTTTTATAAAAATGGCGGGTGCTGGTGTTTTGCGTGCATTCGGCCAATCACGTACACTTACGTCACAGATAGTTCCTATACTGCTGGTTTAGACCCTACTCTTACCCCTTTTCCACCAAAAACGAACTGGTTGGAACTGGTGCTGGTTCAAAGTTGGTTCGGAGTTGGTTCAACTTGCGAACCTTCTCAGAACCTGTTTGTTTTTCCACTGACTAGAGCGCCCAGCGAACGACGTCGTTACGTCACTGTGTACGTCGCCATACATCCTAGCTAGAAACGCTTGCAAGTACAACATTACTTTGGGATTATCTCTAACTCGTGAACCAAGAAGGCTTTAAAAACAATTGAAATATGTAAGTCTTTTAATCTTTTCCTTTGATATGTAATCTTTTCTGATTAGTTATGTACTCCTGTCTTGTGTTTTTTTTTCCATTTATTTGTTCTATATTGTGACTGTTTTCTCCTTTGTTTACATAACGTTTTCAATAAAAAAATTGATTAAAAAAAACTAGAAACGCTTGCGCCAACTTCAAGCATAACAATTACAATGGCGGACTACATCGTGTTTCTGCAAATGTTTCTCCTGGCTTTGCGATCCTATATTATGTCAGAAAATATGTTATCTAAACCCGCCCCCAGCCCCCGACGTAAGCATGACGTGGTAAAAGAACGGTTCTAGTCCAGCAAAGAGTTGGTGCCGCTTTGGAACCAGTTTTCCTGGCCGAGAACCGGTTCTTTGGCTGTCGAAACACAAAGAACCGGTTCGCGTGCAGGCACCGGCTCCGAACCGGCTCTCAAAATGCGTTGGTGGAAAAGGGGTATCTGAAGTAGGAGGTAATTTAGTTCCTCCAAAAGGAGTTCCTAGAACAAAAATTGTTCCTAGTTCCTGTGGTGCGAACACACCAAAATCTAGGTACTTCCGCCTATATTTCTAGGAACTATAGGGGCTTTCGCATCGCGTAGTTCTAGGAACTAACCCCCAGGGTGGCTCCCCGAGAACTAATGGTTCCCCTAGGAACGTTTTCCTGGTTGCATTCGCACCGCCAGTAGGAACTCTGAAGTGACGTAAGCCGTGGTTGTTCTTGTGACTTATTTTGACGGCGCTGAGAATGCCAGAGCGTGAGCTCACACTGCTCGCATTCTCTGTGTTTATTAGTTTACAATTTGTCTAACAGTCCTGTCTAATACGTTATTAGATAGAACTGTTATACATAGAAAGTAGACGTAATGAAAAGGTATTAGCATAGGTATTATCATGTTTCGCTTGGTCCCCTCAAAGTTGCGTTGGAAATTCTCCTCAGCGTAAAGGTTAATAGGCCCATCTATCACTGTTTTCCATGTTCGTAGAGTTAAGTTTCTGGAGTAAATATATAGGCTATAATATGTGTGTGTACACAGCCTTTTAAAAAAATGACGGGTGCTACTAGTGTTTCACATGCGTTCGGCCAATCAGCATACACTAACTTCACGGATAGTTCCTATTGTGCTGGTTTAGACCATACTCTGCTGAAGTAGGAGCTAAGTTAGTTCCTCCAAAAGGAGTTCCTAGAACTAAAATCGTTCCTAGTTCCTTCCTGCTGTGCAAACACGTAATATATATGAACTTTTAAAGGTAATCAGCTAACCAAGCTAGTTCTTTTTATTGTTGCAGTTTTATTCAATTTAAATACCAAAATGTTAGTGAGAAGAAAAATAAAACAAACTTTTTGACATCGGTCATGCTCATCTTTGCTCGTTCCTTTGAAGGTATCTTTAGTAAAACAGCTCTATATTTAACAAAGCACATACAAAAGACCTGAACCAGAAGAGATGCAACCTGTTTTATAGAATACGGAAGTTTGTTGCGCATAAACCCCATTAACCAAGAGTTCATGGTATATGGGATGGTAGGTTAACCTTCATTTCTGGAATACCCCCAGCTGTTGCACTATACTGTGTGCTAGATATACTCCAAAAGAGCAAACTCCAAAGCTTTACAACAGCGTTTACAGCAGTGCTATTAACAACTAAACAATGACAACATGCTACAAGACTCTGCCAACACCTGAGAGAGCTCTAAACTGCTAGTAGTACATTTTCTGTAAACCAAACAAATATCTTGGTTCTAATTATGACATGGAGAAGAGGAAAAAAATAGAAAAGGGGAAACGCATAAGACAAGCAGAAAAACTTACATCTGTACTTATCTTCAAGGTGAGCTTTGCACAAACAAATTATTCCTGTTTTGAAGGATAGGGTACGAATCTTGCCAGCTCGTCCTCTGCGGGGAAAAAATAAAATAACAAGGTGACAAATGACTAAAGCAAGACCGACAATTGCTTTTTTAAAATCTTTTTTGCAGATAACAGTCAAGATCAGAAACAAAACAACTCTAGATGTTTCTGTACCACATTTAAGTTTAATGTTGTACACATGACTTAATGCTGTTTATATGTTTGAAACTATGTGAACTATATGTAAAACATGTTTTATTTATTAAATATGTACCGAAATTTAATCAATACATATCATCCGTAGCATTTGTTATTTCTTGTACAGTTTAGTAAACTTCTCAAATAAATTCAAATCAAAATTAAAGCCCGAAATATATCAAGACTCCTATTTTGAAATGTCTATGCTTTACTACTTCCAGTTTCTCGTTCAAAAAGATGAGGAAGATAAAATATGCATGCTTACAACTATCTACAGCCCATTACAATGTAAACACAATAAAGTTAACATTAGGGGTGTAATAACGTATATTGTGTCACAATATATCGCAATACAAAACTGCAACAATATGTATTATGTATAGTTCACCCAAAATGAAAGTTAAGACAGATTTAATTTAGCCACAAATATGGTAAACCCAGAAGGCCACATATTTGTGCTTCCATGCTTACGAATTATTATAAATAATAAATGTAAAAAATACATTATTTAATAAATTACAATATTTAAAATGTTTTAAATATATGTAGTCAGGGACAAAGTTTTATTAATCTTATGTTATAAAAAAAGTGTTTTTATATTAGTATTTATTAATATTTTATATTAAAATATTTATATTAGGGCGTACCACAATTCCCGTTTTTAGTTCTCAAGTTTAAAATTAGAAAACGTTTTAAGTACCCAATGGAACCCTGGCGACTGCATTTCTTCATCCCATCTTCTGAGAAAAACATTGCTTTGCAAGACAATCTAGGTAAAAAACAGGCGTAGAATGAAAAGACCTCTAACGTTTTTCTCTCAGTTTACTTTGGGGGAAAGACAGGGGTCTTCTGTGGAATCTATCACCTCCATGTACAAACACTGCATGATTTATGGCTCAGTGTGAATCTACAGAGAAACATGCTGAGTACCAATTGAGTCCAACTCCTTGATTCTCTCTGACTCATGTGTTCTAATATTTAAAAGGATTAGTTCATCCCAAATTTGAAACTCTTTCATCATTTACTTGCACTCATGTTGTTCCAACCACATATGACCTGCTTTCGATAATGGAACTATTCCATAACATCTTAAACACGTAAAGCAACAACAAAAAGTGAAACGTACGTATCATAAACGTTGAGCAGCCAGTTGAGACACATGTCCACGCAGAGAGGCACGTTGACCAGGCTGCTGTGCTGCTGCTCCAGGCGGTCGTAGATGCTGGTCAGACAGTTGATCACCTGCATGATGTCCATGAATTGCTCATTCTGTTTCAGATTGTGCTGCTCAAAGGCCTCACAGGCTGCAGACATGCCCAGAAGATCCACTGTGCACAGAAAAATGCAAAATTTGATAAAGTGCTCTGATAACAATTATGTTTATTCAATTCGTTTTTTGAAATATAAACATTTTAAAGGAGGCTGTCATAAAAACTTATTTTCATGACGGAATAATTCAAATATATTAAATAAGCTCCTCTCTAGAGTTCATTTTTCTAGCTTACTAGCGAGTTTATGGACATTGAATGGCTTTCCTGAGGTAAACATGACGTGACAGTGTTTACAAGCTGTTTTATTGACATCTTTCCAAGCTTTAAACAATGATTGAGTGATTACATGAGACAATACTTTCAAGAACTTGTACTGCATCTTTCAACATACCTTCTGATGTTCATTCTTATTTATTTATTTTAGGGATGTGCCGATATTTACGAAAAGTTACGCCGATATCAATAATTCTTTATATTTGAAAGCTGATAAATCTAAATCCAAATTCTTATATAAAATTGTTATTACAAAATCAAGCCTGAACACAATAAATAAATTAAAATGAGAATTGAGTAAAACCGAGAAAGCAATATTTTGAACCCAGCCCTAGAAGTTATAGCGGAGTGGAGTTTCATTCATCTCAGCAGGGTCAGGGTTTGGAAGCAGTAACAGACCGTACCGTTTGCTTTAGGAAACCCTGTTGTGTAATCAAATGTGTGGGAAACTAGTCATTCTAAAAAAAAAAATTTATTTTCTTTATTATTTACAACTTACTATGAAATCTGACGGAGAAAGAAGCAAATTCTAACCCTTTCCTCTTCACAAAATGTTTCTCTGAGACATGGTTTGAGCCTAAATAAAGACTTATTTAGCTTATTGTCATGAGTAGAATGAATGTTTAGAAAAAAACTGAAAACAGATTAACAGGGTTGTGTGATTGCAAAGAGTAAGTTGTGTGAACTCACAGCAGAGAGCTTTCTGCATTCGTCTGAGCTTCATTGCCGTCCTGTATGCTGAGAATCGTACGTTGTTGAGATCCGCTGTTTAGCACGAGAAAATGGGACATGTTCATTTTAGCAAACCGTTCATGCAACATTTCATTACTGTCACAGTAAAACCTCTCATCTCTGCATCTGACAATTTCTATTTTTGATCTTATTTGTTGGGATCTGAAAAACAGGCAGCAGAGACATCAAGCTAGTATCATCAAATTAGTCTTTTCCATTTTTTATCCATTGATCAAAAATGTTTCAACTAACAATCTGACATTTTACTTAAGGGCAATGACACTAGAACAAAGATTACTGCAAATGTGAGAGATCTAACTCCTTCATAGCAACGTTGTGCTATTTGGCAAAAACTATTTTTTTTACAGCTTTTCGACAGTTTATCTACGCATATTTATATAACAATATATCATTCATTTTATGTATTACATGAATCAAATACTTTACAGACACTATTGCCAGGTTTAAATGTACATTAAAACCATTAAAAAGTTTGGCTACATTAATTAGATAAAAAATACAGTAAGAAAATTTCAAACTGTGAAATTTTGTTAGAATTTAAAATACTTGCTTTGTATTTTAATATATTTTAAAATGTAATTTATTCCTGTTATCAAAACTGAATTTTCAGCATCATTACTCCAGTCTTCAGTCACATGATCCTTCAGAAATCATTCTAATATGCTGATTTGCTACTCAAGACATTTTTTATTAAAAATGTTGAAAAACAGTTTTATTCAGTATTTTTTGATGAACAGAGCATTTATTTGAAACAAAAACTTTTTGTAAATGTAAAATTATTTAAAGTCACTTTTTATCAATTTAATGAATCCTTGCTGAATAATTAATGCATTCCTTAAAAATAAAAAAACCTTCTGTGGTGTGCTTTAGTGTATATATTCATTTGTTATCACGAAGACATTTTAATACACAGTAAAATGCAACATGAAGACCTCCATTAACATTTTTAGCATCATGTTTGGAAAGTCACCAGCAAGATCATCATGAACATGCTATTAATATTCAATACATCATCCAGCTCTACTTCATGGACATCAGACTTGAATCAGGCCTACCTAATGACTGGTACAGTTCTGCCATCTTTGGGTGGTCCCAACATGTTGTTTGGGTCTGGTGACTGAACGAAAAGACAAGGTGAATTACAATAAACAGTACCTCTCTCTGAAAAACATGCTTTAGAAAGGCACTTTTCCACTGCATTGTACGGCTCACTTTTGGGGGGTTTGGTACCTGGTACTTTTTTTAGTGCAACCTCCAAGCAAACCATACCGATACTAAAATGTGACGTGTAAACACTGCAGATCACTGATTGGTCAGAGAGAATCGTCACTACCAGCGTCATTGGATTTGCGACACAAGACACCAAACCCGCTAGATTTAAATAGTCAGCAACAGCCACCGCAGTATCATTTGTTCGCACACCTTTTTTAAACGACCGTCGCACGCAACTTGAAAAAAGAAATGGCTGTATCGTGGTCAGTAGACAAGATGGAGGCGCAACTATAACGATCAGTCTATAATCCCAGCCACTTTAAAGCGGTACTAAACTGCAGTGGAAAAAGCAAACCGAGCCGAGTCGTACCACGCAGTGGAAAAGCGCCATAATAAACACATACCAAAAGCCAACAAAATGAGGCATAAGCGCCATTAACAAAAGGCACTACAACATCCATAAATGTGTTCATGACTCATATTTAGTGCTCGAGACAGTGTCATCCTCCATCTAAAGTTATATAGATTATGACAGTGATAAAGTGTGGTGGAGAGCCTTGAGTCTTTTTACATCCAACAATAAATCTTTGTAGTCCTCAAACTCAAGAATAGCTCAATTATGTTCTTCAAATAAAGGTCATTTTCAACAGATACTCAAGCACATTGATTTAACACATCTGTTAAAGTAGAACTATCACGCCAATGACATACTACGGTATGTTAGACATGCTGTCTATGATAACACGTCTCATTTAAAAGAACAGTTCAAAGGTGAACATTCAGTCATTTACTGATCCTTATATTGTTTCAAACCTGTGTGACTATTTTGTGGAAGAACATACATTTTACAAGGTTGTCCTGGCCTGGCTATTATTTTGAGTATGATGGAATAAAAAATAATAAAAATATGGGACTCTAAAAAAGGCAGCATAAACATAACCCCAATTCCAGAAAAGTTGGGACATTGTAAAATTTAATAAAATCAAGAATCTGTGATTTGTTCACCCTCTTTAACCTTTATTTAAAGGTGCTCTAAGCGATGTCACGTGTTTTTTAGGCCAAAACTTTTTTTGTCACATACAGCAAACATCTCCTCACTAACCGCTGGCTGCCTGTCCCCTGAACACACTGTAAAAAACCGCGGTCTCTGCAGACACCCCAGGCTCCACAAGCGGCAACAAAAACAAACTGGGCTTACCCGCACCATGAAACATAACAAACTGTTCCAGCCAATGACCGACAAGAATGGTTTGGGGGCGGGGTTTGGGGGGTTAGTGTGCGGAGGAGGAGGAGGGAGGGTCTAGCTAGCCTCCGTTTTGTTTGACAATAGTTCGAACGTCAACAAGAAGTGATGTCACCCAGGATCGCTTAGAGAACCTTTAACTGAGAAAAGTACAAAGAAAAGAGTTCCAATCTTTTCACTGGCCAAATTATTTGTATTTTGTAAATATAAACAAATTTTGATTTTGAGGGCTGCAACACACTCCGAAAAAGTTGGGACAGAGGCAAAATAAAAGTGAAAAGATTATAGAGTCTCCAAGTTAAATATCCGGTTTTACTTTTTACACTAACTTATCAGTGTTCCTGCTGCATGTGGATTTGGCAGTGACTGAAAACTTCTAAAAACTCTAGCTGGTGGGGCTTAAATCACCAAAAGCTTGTTTCTCATCATTGCAACTCATCATTTTATCTGATATTTTACATGAATAAATATTTTAGAGTCCATTGTTTAGATCAGTGATTCCCAACCCGGGGGTCGACTAACTCACTCTAGTTTTTAGGTTACAAGTAGGGGTGAAACATTTTCCGGTTGGTTAGTCTTACAGTTTAATATTTTAATCATCATTTGATTAACAGGATTCGAAAAACTCATGGCAGATACCGTCTAGCTTTATTCAAAGTTAGCAACAGTATCATGCAGGCACAGCATGCAACGTGAGTTTCATTTTGTGTGAAAACATGGAGGAAAGAAGCGAGGTTTTACAACCTATACAACCGAGTGCTGAGGGAAATGTTCCATTTGCGCCATTTACATTTTCATTCAGACTGTCTGTGGTTTTTGTTCGTGTAAAATCAGACCAAATTTTGATGCGCTATAGTCATTTTTTACCGGTTGATAAACTAAGCTAATGTGCATTCAAAAAATCTAAACAATTTGGATAAGGCATCTAAAATTATTCTTGGAGCTTATAGAATACCTATAACCCGTTTCTTTAAAATGGTTTAAAGGCTGAAATGTGAGGTTTAACATTTTATAAATCTTTTTGTCAATACCTTTTTTGAACGTGGTTCATGTTAGTAGATAACATTATGTTGCAACTTAAGTCACACACAACCAACACTCTTGTAAATGTTAATGCAGGGCTCGAATTTCGGCGCGGGATTGCGGTTATTGTGCATAATTCTAATCATTCCCGCAGGTCTCCCATTTATAATGTGGGAAATTCCCGCAATCGTAATCCACACAGATAATAAAATCAAATCATTCTTTTAACAACTATCTTCCAGACGCAATTTCACAAACAGCGTGAGTGTTCAGCGGTGCCGCGCGTCTTCTATCTCTTCTCATAATGTGTTGTGCAAGGCAGGCATCAAGCGCTGCGGCGATAATAGGCTACACACTCGCGTTTTGGAGTCGGGACCATAGATAGACCGTAAGGTCGGGACATGACGGAATATTCACTTGCACAATCGGGCCAGCAGTGCATCGTGACTGAAGTCTTTTTAAGTCTTACCAGTTTAAACATTCAAGCGATTTTAAACTAATCAGTGCTCGCGCGCTCTCCGAGATTATTTTCTATGCGCACATTCATAGAAAATCCGCCTCAAAAACAGCTGACCAGTAACTATTTTTCGCGGATTATATTGCTTTAACACGCAAAATTGTCAATTTCGGTCTTTGTGAGTAGGCTATACTCTATAGTCGGTTTTGTCTTTAATAAGCATAAAACGCATGCCAGTATAATGAACACAGGATCCGTGCACTAGCTCTTAAAGTGACGGAAGCCATATGTGTCTGTCATTAATTTTGTTGTCAAAACAACAAAAGATGGCTTTAAGTTAAAGGAATCAGGTTTAATAGCCTATGTATTTAATTTATTCAGGACTAAAATACTACCCAGTGTTATTTTCCATTTGATTACTTTATTCAGTATCTGTATATGAATACTACTGTTAGACCTATTCAAAAACTTTTCTCTTTAATTGTCTTTATTTGTATCTTTATTCTATTGTATTTATTTGTGCTACTTTTTTCAATTTAATTAAACAACTTAAATCAAGCTTCCTTGTGATGTGTAAATTCTTAACAACAATATTACCCCATTGTAAAAATGCAATGAGCGCAAACATTTAGGCAAGATAAATGTAATAATTTTGAATTTTAGAAAAAAGGTTGGGAAGCACTGGGTTAGCCTAGATCCTACTTGTGATCATGGGAGAAGTTTTGAGCATCTTTGTTGTACTGGGTCCTCTTCATTTAAATCTTAAAAGAAGGGAGTCCATTTCTATATTCAGAACAGTGCCTGACTGTTTTGTTACAATGGCTCTAAATGAATCCATTAGTGGAAATGCAATTTACACTACTGAGATGCCTTGTTTTGAAGTGTTGCTATGGGCCAGGATGTTTGTGATTTTGGGCTTAAGCCAGCCAAGTGGCTCTGCAGAATTCTAATAAGGTGGAGAAACTTCAAAACTATAAATTATACCCAGCCCCTACAGTGTTAAAGCAGGAAAAAAAACACCATCAACAAAAATTAGATGAAAGTGAACTTTCATGCATTTTTTTCTTCCAAAATAAAAAAAATCTGAAAAAGTCAGAGGGGTCAAAATGAAAGAACTTTAAAAGGAGTTGTGGGAAAACATCAGTGTCTCTGAAATGCAAACATTATGGGGTGAAACCATCAGGGCCGGATTAACCATTAGGGCAACTGGGCACTTGCCCAGAGGCCCACGAAATCTAAGGGGCCCTGGGCACCAGGGGCGGAGTGGTAATCGGGAGAGTAGGGAGTTTCCCCTGGTGGGCCTGTAGTGTTTCGAGGCCGCGAGGGCCGGTCTGATAAAATGTATTCATTGCAAGTTCGCCATGCGCACTTATGGCCCAAGCGAGGGGAAGAAAAAATATATTTTAGATAACGGAGCGTATATTTGCACTAAGTGCCTGTCTTTTTAGTAAAAAGACGCGCGTCACTGAATAGCTACAGTGACGTAGGTCGTAGCGCGTGAAGTGTTTAAAAGCAGCTTTTGATGCGCTCGACCCGAGTTCGAATCCGTCTTTTGCCGAACTCTCTCTTCTCCCTTTTCCCAACACATATGAGATGTAAAATGTATAACCTTACCCAACATAAAGGTCTCTAGCGTTATATTTTGCCAACGAACTAAAATCGAAACCATGATGGCTTTGTGCCTTTATAAAACAGCACAAGACTTTAAGAATAGGCATCCTGTTTGTGCTGGGTGATTTAAAGAAAAGTGTGCACTTTGCTCACGCGATCAGCATGGTTATCAGGTGTTTTCTCCTAAATAAAAGCTCAAGGGTTTATTTCTTGCAAGTAAAGAAATTAGGACAAAAGTATTTTAATTTTCCTGTATTATAGTGTAATGTAGACTAAAATATACTTTTAAAATATTCATTTTCATTTATAGGCTATGGATTTTACTAGGGATGCACCGAATATTCGGCCACCGAAAATTTTCGGCCGAAAATGGCCCAAAAGTGCATTTTCGGTTTTCGGCCGAAAGACTTTTATCACCGAAACAATACGGCCGAAATGTTGTGATGACGCAAACAGAAACCGCGACCTGCACGTACTTGTCTGAAGCAAGCAACGTGTCTGCGGTGTGTATTTCAGTATATCTGAACCCGCGAGGAGACGGAAGCCTTGTTTATACTTTCGCCTTCCTCCGCAGCGCGAGTCTCCACAGAGCGCGCGCACCTCTCCAAACGGTCGAGGTGTTTATACTTGACGCGATCGCCGTTGTACTATTCTTAGAAACGACAGGGGACGACTCAAGTAACTGTCCTCTAACCATCAGGAATCGGTGAGAAGAAGATAAACACGTGACAATGTTTATTTTTTAGTATACCACCACCAATACAAAAATAATCATGTAAAACCCAGTAAACCCTGAGATTATTACTTGTGACATTACAAAAAAAATATGTATATGGGAACATGTATGTATACAACTAAATTAACGCTCTTGAATATTTTCTAATTTCACTAAACATATTTCATTAAGTTTCATGTACATTTGTATTAAACATTGACCTTTGTTCATTAAAAAGGCTTTTTTATGCTAGTGTATGCTCATTTTTAAAAATGTAAGCAACTAATTTAGACGTGCAAACTGGGTGCTGGTGTGATGAGAAGTTCGTGCTCGCCTTTGGTTTTATGAGAGAAGAACATTTAATTTTAAAACCTTTCTGCAGGCCAGTAGATTATTATTTAATGTACACATGAGTGGGGTCAAGTTAAACATTTTAGTTTGAATTTGATTTTATACTGTGCATTGTTGCAATGTGCTAAATAAATATTTGCATAATTTGTAATTGATTTATTCTTTGAAAATTTTATATTAATTTATGCAATTGCAATGCCTTGATTTTAGTGAAGTTTGTACACAGTCATCATAGCCATAAATGCAATGGTACTTATAATTGGCATAATTTCTTTCGGTGTTTCGGTTTTCGGCCTTGGTTTCCTCTTTTTCGGTTTTCGGTTTCGGACAAGAATTTTCATTTCGGTGCATCCCTAGATTTTACGTCATAGGAATAATTATATAAATCATTATTAGATTATTATAATAATTGTTTGGCATCCTAAAACACCATTGATAATGTAATGTAGACTGAGACTCTCATAACTAAAAAGATGTTTGAGCCCTCTTTATTTTCCTGGTACAAATCAATGCTTTTTCTTTGTTCAACGAGCAGTTCATGGGTTGAAGCTCTTAATTTTGATCTCTCAAAGAGCACGAGATTGATGCATTTAACCTTAAAATGTACAACATTTTCTTGCGGGGGAGCATGCCCCCGAACCCCCCTAGAGGCACAGAGGTCCACCCAACATAGCTTTACAAATTCATATGGGAAAGAACGACCATTTATGAACTTTACTCCAGCATAGTACAACAAAGTTCCTTTTAAGTCAGTAAAACTGTAAATGCCATATAAAAATGTCCTTGGATAAAATATACATTTGGCCTGCCTAAGGGGGGGCCTACAAGATATTGTGCCCAGGGGCCTCTGAACTCTTAATCCGGCCCTGGAAACCATACAAAAAAATAAAAAAGCACCATGGTAATACCAATGCCATTTACCATGGGACTGCCAGAGTATTTGTTTTGCTAGGGGTGTTAATCAGCTAACTTGGAACAGGTTTAATAAAAACTGTTTTCTATATTAATACATTTTAAAATATAATTTAATCCTGTGATAGCAAAGCTGAATTTCTAGCATCATTACACCTGTCTTCAGTGTCACATGATCCCTCAGAAATCTTTCTAATATGCTGGTGCTAATATGCTTGGTGCTCAAGAAACAGATTATGTGGAAACTGATTATTTTATGAATAGAAAGTTTGAAAGAACAGCAATTAACAATGCAAAAAACCTTTGAAGGGGTCATATAATGGTACATGCACTTTTAAGTTGATTGTACTGAAATGTGTGTTGGCAGCGCCTGTACACAACCATCATAAAATGATAAAAATCCATCCAGTGTTTTTGTTTTAATCTCCTTATATGTTTTCCCCTGCCTCAAATTGAGCCGTTCGATTTTGTGACGTCACACGCTCGGAAGCCCCTCCCACGAGTGTTGATTGACAGCATCGTTTCAGCACAGACCCACCCTCGCTCGTGAGCCAGCTGTCAATCATAGTCTGCGCGGACCGGCGCGGTCATTGTTGATATGCTGGAGCACTGTCTATGAGCAGAATGGCGTCTAAGCGATTGTGGTGTTCTGTTCTTGGGTGTAATAACGAACACAGCAGTCATTTTAATGTTCCTAAATCCGAACCGCTGAAGACGCAGTGGCTGAGTTTGTTTTTGAAGGGAATATTCCCCAGGAGCAACGTCAATGCTCTCATGTTTGCGCGAATCATTTCTCACCAGACTGCTTTATAAACGAGGGTCAGTATGAGCTGGTTTTGCTAAGAAGCTGCTCATGAAAAAAGGATCGGTACCAGCTATTCGTGTTCCTGCTGAACCTCTAGAACAACTGAAGTGAGTGTACGTTTTATTAACCTTTATATTAATATTTATATTAATCTTTGCAAATCGCTAGCTGCACGCTTCACAATGAATGCGTCTAAGGTTTACACTTAGGGTATATTACGGCATGGTTTCTATGTATGATGTTCCCAATATAATTCATAATCCCACGTTAATACTGAACAACGCGTTATGGTTATTGTGTTACAAACGGTGTACGCACAGAACAGAGAGGCGGGGTGAGCAAAGCTCATTATCATTTAAAGTCATATGCACTGACACGGCGTGCTGAAAACAGAGCTGTTTTTGACCAAGTAAAATAAGTGTTTTCTTACCATACTAATGAGAATTTTTAATTAAAGTATATTACAAACTTTTAATTTAGACCCTAAAGAATCATACTAGCTTGTACAAAAATGGCATTATATGACTCCTTTAAGGTAACTTTAGTTCAATTTAAAGCATCTCCAAATAAAAGCACTAAAAAACATTATTAATTCTAAATTATTATAAAAAAAATAAATAAAAAAAATGTACACTGTAAAAAATTATATGATCAATAAATTATGACAACATATGTTTACATTGCTTGCACTCACCAAATTAAGTTAAGCAATTTTTGTCGCCATCTCTGTTCGAAATCTGCAATTGCAGTTATTCCCGGAATTATCAACTTTACACGGGTTGTGCCTCGGCACGGCACAGCGCGGATGAATCCAATGTTTTGAGGAGAATGTGCGTCTGTCAGTCGCCGCCGGTGTGGATACTGTCATTCAGAATCACAGATTTACTTTTTGGAAGTATGACCAACATAATAATTTTCACCAGAAAATGTCATCTAGTAACATCCACTTTTGTTCTGACCAACTAAGGGAAAAAAGCATAGTAGTAGCCTAAATCGTGCTGATTAATAACGATCGCTTATCATATCACGTCAAACCGTGCAAATTATACTTTGTTCTCAAATTGTTAATATTAACAACATCAGCATTGTGTGACTATATTTAATGCCCTTTCGATATTTATCCTTGTTTTCGGATGGGTCCGGTTGCAGTCTCTTTTTTTCTGTAGCCACTCCGAAGTCCGAAGTCTTTTGCATTTCACAACAGGTAAATCTCCAGTTGTCACTGGTGATTGTCGTTTGAACCTTTCTGGATCCGCCATCAAATTGAAAAGTTTAATTATATCAAGTGCTGTGAGAAAAGGCTATAAATCTCCAACTCCAACATCATCACCTACTAGCCGAGACTCCTCCTTTATGTGTACAGATGTGACGTAATGACGCAAAGACATGCTCGAATTTGAATCGAGCTAAGGCAAGCAGATAGTTTTGAACACTGGCTGGATATGTACTGGCTCAAAAATTTATTTTGGATAATTTTTAACCCAAAAAAGTTACGGAATGCATCTTTAATGTAATTTAAGTTGAAATTACTTAAAGATCTAAGTGGATTGTATATATATATATATATATATATACACACACACACAAAGAAAAACAACGACATGATTTGGTACAAATCAACGAAAGCAAATTATTCAATTAGAATTTAAGGAGTCTTTATCATGCTCAATATTTTCCTGACAGTTATATATATATATATATATATATATATATATATATATTATAAATATACACACACACACACACATACAAACACACTCTATATATATATATATTTTTTTTTTAGAAGGTGTGGTCTTTGATATCAAAAAGTTCGAAAACACGCACAGAATTTCTGGGCATCACAAGCAGCTCACTATAGGCTTTGAGACACAGTCAGTATCTGGCAGCGCCCTCTAGGTTCAGGTAGTCTCAGTAGAGCATGCCAATGGCCTGATGGCAAATTTCCCACTGAGAACACCATACCTGCACATCTCAAGGCACTGCATGAGCGGAAGTACAGCAGTAATGTGGGTTTGGACAAGAAAAAGGAATGCCCACCTACATGCATGAACGCATCTAACAGCACAGTGTACCCACACAAACACGCTTCACGCAGACACCTCTAATTGTGGCTCTTGGTTATGGTTGAATGCAAACGCACCCGTAAGTATGTGGTCAAAACCAAAACAGTTATCTTCTGTGTGGTTTAATGTTAACTTATGGGAAACGCACGAATATGGAGGATCCTTAAGGCCAAGCCTCGTTATAAATAAGGATTTCTATCAAATACACCTCCAAAAACATAAATGACAATATGAACGCCACGTTAGGTTTATCAGTCGGCATGCTGCAAGAAGGGCACAGTAACGTTAGATGCATCAGGAACTATCGATGTGTTTGGCATTAGAAAAATAAACAAATCAAGCGCTGAACTGGCATGTCGCTAAAAGACGTGGACATTCCCCCCTGCACTGGCTCCTTGTAAAAACCGAACAAGCACCTGCTAGGCTGTAAGGAAAACGAGCAAGGAAAAGAAGCAGCGACTATACGGCAGATGGACGAATGCAAAACTCCTTCGGCGTCCTCTACTCGCACGAGCCGACATTTATTCGTGTTAGCATTGCACTTACTTTCTCAAGTTCTCCCTCATCTTGTCTCTTAATAATCGCCGAATCCAACGTGTTTGTTTTTTAAAATCCCAAATGTTGTTAGGGGCGAATCACCTCCGCGGTGTTCCCTCTCTACATGGGAAAAAGCATCCGACTTCCCTGCGATCTCCCTCCGCCAGAGCGGCTCAGACGAGGCGGAGCTTTTCCTCCTGCTCCCTTCCCCCTCCAACTCCTTTCTCTCTCTCTCTCACACACTCGCTCACTTACAGGAGGTGCTTCAAAACCTAGCATGCCACCTCCCTAGACCGCATTTTAGGACATTGCTTGCGTGCGATTCTGAGCATTTTGTGGAAATCGTTTAAATGTCCGATAGCATCAAAAAAATTATTCCTAAAATGCTGGAATGAAATGTTCTAATTTGTTCTTTGCTTAAACAATCGATTATACGTTCGAATTCGAAAGTGCCCACGTGATTCGCCAAGTTGTTAACGTTCGAACGTTTCCGTAATACAAAGGTCAAACCGATATTCTGAACTTAATGATGGCCAACAATGCTCAGTCAACTGTTTAAATCAATCATGCAAACGTTCTGATGACTGCAAATCGGACGTTTGAACTTTGGTCGCCAAAATCGTTCATAGGCTACAACGTTCGAACTCTCCCTTATTAAAAAAGCTTTTAAACCGATCGCCAATGATGCCCAAAAATGCTCAATCAACTTTTAAACTCCACTGGAGGATGGGTCATAAATCCTCGAATCAATCATTCGAACGTTCTGATTATTTCATTGCTCAAATCAAACGTTCAAACGTGTCAACCCCAGACTGTAGAAAAAAAAAAAAATAGGTCAACAGTATGGAAAATAGCCTACTAAGAAAAAAATCTCAAATCAAACGGTAGAAAAAAGTTCACCTATGATGGTCAAAATGCTCGAATCGAATGTGGGATGCTAAAAAATGGAATCCAACATTAGATTAATGCAAAGAAACAAAACAAAAACAATTCATATCTAGCTAGGAAGCTCACTAGGTTTTGAGACACAGCCGCTTAGTGTGAAAATGACCAGTAGGCTATTTACCGTTTTGTTGGGGAGGGCTAGATGGGTTATTTATTCCCTGACAAAAGCTGCATGCTGCCAATGTGCAGGAATCTCATTTTACCAGGCTTACATTTTGCATAAATTTAAAATAAATCGTGATCAACATAATATGCAATAATTTGCTTAGTTTGCTAAATGTATTAGATGGGCTGAAGTTATGAAGGTAATGACTAAATATTCCATAAAAAGTGTATGGGTAAAATATTTCACTGGATAAAACTTTTATAATAACCTTCATTACTGACATTAACAAACATTTAGATCACTAGTGT
Source organism: Rhinichthys klamathensis goyatoka (assembly GCF_029890125.1). NCBI lineage: Eukaryota > Metazoa > Chordata > Actinopteri > Cypriniformes > Leuciscidae > Rhinichthys > Rhinichthys klamathensis. The sequence continues at coordinate 287,536 of NW_026606746.1, forward strand.
AGGCTATATATGAATGTCATGAGACTTGGAATCATCCAGTATATTTCATATAAATTAGTAAATGAACTACTGATCTGTTAAGCATTAATGTTTGTTGATAACTTATTAATGAAAGTTATTATAAAGCGATATCCTTTATTGTCCTTCAGCTTATCATATGCAATAGGCTGGAAATAACAAATTCTAGTGCCATCTGACGGAAAGTACTGCTCTGCTTGACCAGCATTCATGACATTCATAATCTATGACAGCATCATTAAGAGTCAGTTCTCTCCTATGAAGTCATATTAATGCACTGCCATGAGCATAAATGCAGCTCTGACTGTATATGAAGCTTGTGCATATACTTTAGAGATTAAATGAGTGATTTTTGAGGATGATATCGATTTTGAGCCACAAAAGCGATGAAACAACACTGGAATGACTATTATAATATACAGTATATAAAAAAATGTGTAGGTTTTTTGGTGTCGGTGACTACTTTCACTCAGAAAGTGCAATTTCACAAATAATTACAAAGAAACAGCAAGTAAAACACTGATTTTAAAATTAAATAGTATTTTTATTTTGGTAAAATATACTCCAATAATCTGTTTTATTTACCGGTTTTATTTTTGATTTAAAAAAAAATGTTTTCAGTGTCTAAGCAAAATGTAAACACCCAAATAGGGTATAGTTTGATAAGCCACACCACTTTAAATTGTCTTCTTAGCAAAGAAAACTTATAGAGGTGAATGTAATATTCATATTCACATAATCACAGGATGTCTGTCATCTATAGAAATGAAAGCATTTATATCATAGAGAAATATGACTTAAAAAGGTACTAAGCTGTGAACGTGTCAAGAGATAAATATATAATAAAAAAAAATGACTATAGTTGAGCCAATGGCACAGCTTACCCCAAAGAATCTGACACACTTTCTCACTGCTACCACTTTGGGGGGGAAATGCTTCATTGAATAACTCACGGCTAACCTTTATCCAAATCATTTACATGGTTTACACATTGGCATTTTAAAATGGGTGTATTTTTCTGAAGATTGCTTTGACATGAAATTCATTATACTTTCCATATAGAAGCTTTGACGAAACATTTCTACATGGCAAAAAAATACAAAAGTAGTGCAAATTCTTTTAAATCACAGAAAGCTGCATAAGAAGGGCTGACAATTTGACAATTGAGGGCTCACTCTACCCTTATATTGTTGAGTCTATTGTACTGTTTTGTAACTATACACATTTGTACATCGATTGTTACAAAGACAACATTTTTATCTGCATGGAATTTTTATATGGAAACTGGCAAACTTCCCAGTTTAATATGAAGATAAGAAGTTCTGAAACTCGCTCACTCAGTCATCTGTGTGCAGAAGTTCTCAGTTTATGTGATGCATGCTGCTACATGCATTGGCAGAGCCTAATTTATCATCTCAGATTATTCTGCACAAATTTTCCAGGGTGATATCTCTGTTTGGAAAAAGGTCACGCAAAATCACTTTTCTTTGGTAGTCTGCTGCCAGCTATGATGTATTTCTTAGTCTGGGAGCTTTCATAGTGTTGAAATTCAATTTGTTAATTCAGTGTGGAGCTTGAATGTGCCTGACATCAACATGTGGGTTGAGTTTGGGAAGACTTACTTGATATAGTAGGGGACATTGTTGGGCGAAATAGAGCGTTCAAGAGGGCTTTCAACAGACGCTGTGTGCAGAAAAGAAAACCCATTCATGTTACCTCGATTTCAAAGCCCTTTCTATTCACCATTCACTTCTTCATTTGGTTCAAGAGACATTTTATGTACAGTAAGCAACTTAACAGTTCAGTAAGACATTATAAAATACACAGGATTAGTTTATGATTCACATAAGTACAATGTTCTGTCATTACAATGCTCATATTACTGCTAAACAGAACCACAAATACACACTCACCATGCAGGAAATTCTGAGTCTGGGGCCCCAAGTCCCTGTAGGCTGTGGTCAGCTGGGTCAGATGCTCCTCAATGGAGACCTAAAAAAACACAGAAGAGGCGGAAGGAACAGGAATAAATGGCTGTAAAGAATAGCGTTATTTTAGTATTATTTATATACTATTATATTATTTACTAACATTTTCAATCAGCTTTTATTTATATTTTCAGTTTTCATTTTCATTTTAGTTTAATGTAATGAATTGTATGTGCTTTTGTCACTTTTTGTCATATTTTTATATATAAAAAATAGCTTTATTTTTATTTCAGTCTGCGGTTTATTAATGGTAGTACTTCGACTTAAAATTATTCTATTTCAGTAACATGGGCAACATTTCTCTTTTTAAAATTTTTTTTTCATCTACCACACACACACACACACACACACACACACACACACATATATATATATATATATATATATATCTTATTTTAGCTTTATTTCAATTAACGGAAACAATTTAAAAAAGTTTAAGTTTACAAGAACACTGGAAAAGGAGGAAACACATGCCAGTAATGGTTAATAAAACAATTTCAAAGAAACATATTCTGTAAATGTGCAGAATGTTTCATCACGATTGTTTTTATGTTTCTGCCCAACCTCTTTTTATTAAATAATGCCTTTCTGTGTCCTTTGTCAGATCTCTGAAGGACAGATCATTTCTGTGATCTGCTTGTTGCATCTATTGCTGACATGTACACTTTTCTACAACTTCTCAAAGATTGAACTGCATTTTTTTTCTTCTCTTTTTGTGTCAGGAGCTAAAGCTGTGACCTGACTTGATTTATAAATAATTAATTTAATTAGTACACATTCCAAATTGTATTTTGAACAATTCATTAGTGCACATTTTTCTTTGTAATCTTTCATTAAAACAACTGTTCTTTTTCACTGATGTCATTAAAGGGTTTGTTCACCCAAAAATAAAAATTCTGTCATTAATTACTCGCCCCCATGTCGTACCATCCAAACCCGTAAGACTTTCGTTCATCTTTGGAACACAAATGAAGATATTTTTAATGAAATCTAAGAGATTTCTATCCCTCCATTGACAGCTGTGCAACTACCACTTTGACGCTTCAAGAAAGTTCATAAAGAGATCGCAAAACTAATCCATATGAATTAAAAAAGGTTGAGTCTAAATTTTCTGAAGAGACTAGACCGCTTTATACGATGAACAGATTGAATTTAGGTTTTTATTCACCGAAGATAAACGAAAGTCTTACAGGTTTGGCACGACATGAGGGTGAGTAAATGATGATAAAATTTAAATTTTTGGCTGAACTAACAGCCAATGTAGACTAATGTTAACCAGCAGCCAAATAGCCATTTAGGCATTGTTTTGGGTACTCGCTCCATGCTGGTATGGAATGGCCAATCAGTTTCCAACGAATCAAATCAAGCTCCACACTTCTCATTAAACATGGTCTTTTTTTTGGAAGTCAAGGTTGCAAAAAAAGGCAATTCACGTTGACTTCAAATTAAAGAACATGAATGGATACCTGCAGAAGCCTCCATCTCATGTTGAGGTCATCGATTCTGCTCAGGTTGTCTGGAGAGAGCTGAATGTCAGGTGGTCTAAATGTGGAGGCCAGTTGGTTGACCTGATTTACATTATCCTGAATGGGAGCTATCTCCTCCTGGAACACCTGGAAAATACATAAAACCTTAATGCCTTTTGGCCCAAAGGCTTAAAGATTAAAATAATAAACATATATACCACAGTACAACCATGCTAATCCAAGTTGCTTCAGTCAGAGTATACCATGGTATTTCCATTGTACATGTCCAAAAAAGCTTTTTCATAAGGGATAAAAGGATACTGACCTTTACTCTGTCTATGTGGTTTTGCAAATCATCTACAAGCAGCTCCCCAACAGGCTTCCAAGAATTCTTCACAGTCTCAGCCTGCCGTAGCTTGAAGTCCAGCTGATCCTGGGCGTCCTGCAGCTCCATCAGCCTCTCCATGGCCAATTCCAGCTGTTGCTGCCAGTCAATAGCAGCTGCACCCAGATTCTTCCAGCGCACCGTTACATCCTCCACTTCTTTACGCAATATGCGGCCCACATTTTGAACCCTCTCCTCAGGACTTACATCTGGGCAGCACACAAAGTGAAATACAGGTTAGAGCATATTTAAGTTATTGTAGTGGGCATATGTGTAGGTGCAGAAGACTTCATACCCTTTTGTCCAGGCCTCTGTTTCAGACCCTCACGAGGCATCTCGGCAAGGAAGGTTTTAGCATTGTCGAGTGTTCCATTGATTACAGGTTCTTTGGCACCCAACTCTCTTCTGAAGACCTGTGAAAGCACAATGACTTGCTACCAAAAGTACTAAATGTCACAATGAGGGGTGAACATTTGTGGAACTTTAGCACTAAATCCTGCATTTTATTCACATACTGTATACCCCCCATCCAGTCAAACTTAACCAGGTGCTATTTCTTTCTGGTATAGTGCTTTCTCATGCATATTTAAATCAAGCCATTGTCATTCTTTTCTGGGCAAACATGCCTCCTTATGCAAATAGGGCTCATCATAGAATGCACTGGATTCACATATATCAGTGCAACCTAATCCAATTAACACAATGCTGTTACAATGTTTGTGTTCATTTTCTAGTGATCCTGGTCAGAGAGTTTTACTGCTCACTGTCTTTCAGCCATTTTCGGGGCACATACAAACTGTGATCATCACTAATTTCGTGTCTGCGTTTACATCATTAAATGGACTGCAGAATTCGTTTTGAGAACCAGGTACTAAAACAACAGACACCACATGCCTTAAACTAAAATCAATTTTGGTACTTGACTTAAAGCTGAAATCAGATAAATTACTAATATCAAATAAAAAAGTTAAAAATCACCTTAAGAAATGTTCCCGTGGCAACTAACTGAAATGATTTTAAGTTGAGGTAATGAAATCAAAAACGAATAAAATGTCAATCAAATAACAAAATTACTAAAGTTTTAGTAATTACTAAATAATTATTTAAATTAAACTGAAAACTTATAAATAAAAAGTCAACTCAAACTATTAATAAATACTATAAACACTGCAAACATCAAACATAATGACACTGCTGCATGTGACACTATCAGTGGGCACATTTTATTCATTCAATGTTGTTTTTATGAGCAAAACAAACACTAAAACATTTTCTAAACCATTAAACTAAAAAGTATTGTAGCACTTTATTTTACAGCCCTGTTCCCTATGAACGTACTATGTAGTAATTGCAATAACTGGGTAATAACTAACCCTTAACCTACCCCTAAACATAACCCATGTAGTTACCTTATATTAACCAGTACTTTCTTAGGTAAGTAAACGTACTGTAAAATAAAGTGCAACCAAAAGTATTATAAAGCCAACTGCAAGATATTAAAGCAAGCTGAGCATTATTATTTTCTATTTATTTTCCATTACTTTTTTTTATTTACTATTATTGAAAATGTTTCTGTTATACATTTTTCTAATTTTAATAAAAAAATAAACCTGAATTCCACAAGTTTGTGAAAAACCCTTATGATCACATTATCCAGCATGATTTGAGAATGATCCAAAAGGTATCATTTGCTTCAATGGACACATGACCTTTTGTGACACTGAGTTCACGTGTATAGCGCAAAAAATTTGCTTATATGCAAAACTGCCAACTTTTCCATATATTGTAATCATTATCGCAACATGTAATGATTGCTTTAACGTGCTCATTGTTTTTGCTTAAATGAATACGTGGCGTTAGCTAACTGCATGAGAACTGTGCATTTCTGCAATTAGGCCATTACTTTGACACAGTCACCTGATAACAGATTACTCTTAATTGTAACATAGAAACATGCATTTTCTGTAAAGCTGCTTTGAAACGATACGTATTGTAAAAGCACAAAACAAATCAATGTGAATTGAATTATATTTGATAAGAAACATTTATATCATAACTTTTTCTGTTTTCAAACTCCTCAAATATTTCCAGGTCTGAGTGAAAAAGAAATCTGATGTTTTCTCAGACAAGCACAGCACAGCAATGTCAATTTATTTAGTAGTTTGCAAAAACTTTGTTCAATTACGTTTCTGCTGAGACTTCCTTTGCAGCTCCTACACACATGCCAGTTTACTTCCCAGTTAACTGCACCTGTAGAGTGTGACAGAGTGACTCAGCTGTCACAGGCAACACGCTCTCTGTGCTCCCCTACACTAACTACTTCATGACCACATCCTGTTTACTGCGGCCCCTGACAGCTGATGGCCATCAGCAGATGTTAATTGGTCCACACAACCATGCAAAGAGACAAGGGACTTTGCACCTCTCCTACGCAAGATACCATCTCCATCTGTTTAAATATTTAACAAGAACAGACTCCGATAATGATCACACTTTGGCGCAACGAAAGACAGAATGCATAAATCACATCTTGAACCTCACTCTTCATGCTTTCAGTGAGGGGCGAAGAGGACGCGTCCTAGACTCACCTTGTGCGTAAGGAGTTGTTGGTGCACGGTCGGCACGTCGCCCCCTACTGGTTTCTGCTGTTCTAGCTCCTCCCTCTTCAACTGCAGCCAGTTGAGCAGCTCTTGTAAGGACATGTGCAAGTGTTTCCACTGATCCACACCTGTATCCAGATACGGCCTAAAGAGTCGTATGGATGGTATTAAAAGATGTGTGATACTGCCCAGTGTTAAATCACAGAGACCACCAGAGAGCACTATACTGTCACACCACAGTCGAATTTAACAAAGAAAGTGCTAGATAAAGTTGGAGATTTGAGAAATCTTCACATCTTGTATTTGAATATGCATGAACATTAAAAAAAGCTTTTACCAGCTTTTTCCCGTACCAAGGGAAATGTGGCTGTATGAATTAAGACATTATGTGAAAGTATTATTTTTTACATTTTCTGAAAATATGAGTGGTGCAATATTTTATATTTTCTGAAAATATGAGTGGTGCAAAAGACGTGAACCTGTTTCTAGGTAGTTGCCAGGGTGTTGCTATGTGGTAAGGTGTTCATAGATAGATTGATAAATGGATAAATAGATAGACAGACGGATAGTTAAGATGGACGGACAGAGACAGACATATATAAAGACAGACAGACAGACGGATGGATGAATACTAGATAGACGGACAGAGACAGATAGATAGACAGCCAGATAGACAGACATATATAAAGACAGACAGACAGACGGATGGATGGATAGATAGACGGACAGAGACAGACAGATAGATAGATAGACATACAGACAGATAGATAGACGGATAGATAGATAGATAGATAGATAGATAGATAGATAGATAGATAGATAGATAGATAGATAGATAGATAGATAGATAGATAGATAGATAGATAGATGAACGGACAGAGATAGACGGATAGATAGATAGATAGATAGATAGATAGATAGATAGATAGATAGATAGATAGATAGATAGATAGATAGATAGATAGATAGATAGACAGACAGACAGACAGATAGATAGATGAACGGACAGAGATAGATAGATAGACAGACAGACAGATAGATAGATGAACGGACAGAGATAGACGGATAGATAGATGGATAGAAAGACAGAGATAAACGGATAGATAGATAGACAGACAGATAGATAGATAAACGGACAGAGATAGACGAATAGATAGATAGAAAGATAGACAGATGGATAGATAGATAGAAAGATAGACAGACAGATATATAGACGGACAGACAGATAGATGGATGAAAGGACAGAGATAGACAGACAGACAGACAGACAGACAGACAGACAGACGGACAGACGAACCAACGGACGGACAGGCAGACAGACAGACAGATAGATAGACAGACAGATAGACGAACAAACGGACAGACAGACAGATAGATAGATAGATAGATAGGGTTTAGATATCGATCTATCCATCTATTTATCTATCCATCTATCTAAGTTTGAGTAATGTTCTAGCAGGCTTATACTTTAAATATAAAGTCAAATAATTGCAGTGATTTGCATATAGCTTTACACAGGCCTGGGGCTTGTATATGATCGCATTATTTTTTCAAAGCCCATTTCTGCTCTGCTTGAATTTTCCCCAGGTTAAATATAGATGATTAATTGGTCTTACCTTATACTCATAACTTTGTTACACAACTCATGCCACCGCTGCCCCATGTCATCAAGCCGCTTTTGTAGCACCACAGCATTGTCCGTCCCCTCCAGGGATGACACAATACGCTGTCCGTTTTCATCTAATGAATGGTACATCTCCCCGTGCGCATCAATCTCTGCTTGGAGATCCTACAAGGATTAAAAGAGATCCAAGTAAGTTCACTATGTGATTACAGATCAAGAAAGAGTTATACTTCCCCGGATACTTGTTACATGGTGACATGACATACTTTTGGAACATGTTTTTCTCAGTTTATTTTAAACAGGTACACTTGCATAATATAATATATAATATAATAAATTGCTGTCAAAATTAACGTTAACAGGTGTTAAGCTGAAAAAATTAATCACATATTAAAAATATTTAGTTTTCAATACCTGAAAATCTTAAAGCACTGTTTACAAGGTTACATAGGTCAAAAACAACGAAAACAATAACTTGAACAGGTAAATGTGGCATTTAAATTAAAAGTTGTTATATTTTCTAAAGCCTAATAAATGTTAAAATTGATAGCTGAATGCATATAGTTAATTCGAAAACTGAGAAAAATATCTATTTCATAGATACATCAGTAGCAGTATTGGTATCATCATACTGGCCTTCTTTCAAAAAAAAAAAAAAAAAGATGCCAATAAACAAATATTTAAAACATAGGCAATTGTCTTTATGTTGTTTCTACATTAATTTGGAGTTTAAATGTTAAATAATAAATAATGTATACTACATTTTACATTATATTTTTATATTTAAGCATTTATATTTTATAGCAATATTTCAAAATTCATGATTTCACAAATCACTATAACTGTAATGATATATTCAAATAAACCCAACTATTAATAAAAATATGCTTTTGCATTAGTTTAGAATAGATACTAACAATACTGTTTACAAGCCAAACATTTTCATATTGTCTTCCGACAAAATTTGAAGTGCTTGTTCCCATAGTTTGAGAAGGCATAAACTAATTTCATTCAAAGTCAGGATGCAAGCCAAACAAATCCAAAGTCACGAAGCAACTGTGAAGCTGACAGTGAAGATCAAACCTTGACATGATATGTCTTCCTGTGCAACATATCCAGTGAATGAGCGACATCAAATGAATCGAAAACTGTTGACAGAGACAATCCTTTAATTCCCAACCATGTGGACGTGTCTGACGCGAGGCAAAAAGCAGGGAGAAAGGGACATCGCGAGGATGAGAGCGAGGAAATGTATTCTGCGACCATGTGTCTACATGCGACGTGAAACGAGCTGCAGAATGCCAGTGGCGGAGGCACACTGGCCCTGTTGTTTGAGGCGAGAGTGGGCACTGCGAGCGAGGACTGGGTCAGAGATGGTTTTCTGGGAGAACAGAGGCTTCTCTTTATAGCCCACGTCTTTGTCTGCCTCTTCATATTTAACTGCGTCTCTGCACCGTTGCCAAACGCACATATCTCCCATACCAGTGAGCAGCGGGCGACCTGGACAATGGACCCGTCAGTTTCATCAGCCTTCCTGATAAATATCACTTTAACTCCAAAGGGCTAATAATAAGAACGGAGTTTCACTCCCCCCCCCCCCCCCCCTCCCCCATTATGAGATAATGTAATCTCATTATAATGTTTATGTCCTAAAACCCCTGAAAAATAAAACCGCATCAAACACTACTCTGTAGAACTGTTTAAATGTACCGGTAAGGAGGAGTGCCATATTTATATCTCAAAATAAAATCTGTATTTTTAATGCAGGAAAGTTGCAGGTGGATGACATTATAAACTGAAATTTTGTTTTTGAAGTTGTAAATAAATAAATAAAACTACTATTTAGTCTTTCTACTTCAAAATTTCACAGTTAATTCTGTTACTTGCTATTTCTGTGTAATTTTTTGTGAAATTTACTAGCAATTTTCGAATTAAAATAGTTTCTACACAAAAAAAATGTCAGCGTAGAATGTTTTATAAAAGTGAACAAGTAAATAGTACTTACTTTAAAAAAAATATATATATATTGTGCACAGATGTTTGTGAAGAACTTCAGATTGGTAACTTAACACAATAACACAACAGTGAGTGTGGCTAGGAGAAGAGGGAAAACCCGGACTGGAGCGGAGTGACTACATGTTTTAAAAGAGGAGGGGAAACTGATGTTACGTACAGTATGCATACTGCTCATATACCTGCCATTGCCCGAATAAATGCCGCACTGTGGCAGGGTTTTCCAGGAGTCCCTCCTTAAATGTGGCATCTTGTAAGACATTGGCTGTGGTTTCTGCCTCAGTGAGCCAATTAAGGAATTTTTCCAGGTCCAAGTAGAAATGCTGCAATTGCCGTAGTCCAGCTTCCAGATCTGCCTCCTTGTCCCCTACACTGAAAAGGGTAATGACTTCATTGTTATACAGAAATAAAGTTGTTAAATTAGTACCTTAAAACCCTTTAAGTGTCACCCCCCTTTTTTTTGAATATACATGAAAATGCACATTTCAAACTTAAATGGTTGTAATTCAAGAATGCTTTGGAATATAGACGTAAGATTGGTCTCGTTTTAAAGAAGACATTTGGCAGATTTTTGTAGAAGTGAAATAAATTAAGAAAGTGAAACAGAAAAAAAGTTATAGAAGTTTGAGTTTATGAAAATGTACAATGTAAAAAAAATTATTATTCATATTTTATAGAAAATATATATTTTCAAAACCTGGGCGACTCTAAAACTGCAAAAAAATCAAAGTAAAAAATCTGAAAAAGTTGTGTTTCAAATTTTAGGTTGATATCTCAAAAAATTAGCTTTCAGTAAGATTTTGTTTGGGCGCAGTTCCAAACTTTTTCACTAGATGACAACCAGACTCCATTACTGCCCATATAAGGGCGCCTCCATTTCCAAATGTGTTCTGAGTGATATGAACCATTATTTCCACAATTTTCATACAATTTATGAAGTAGACATCCTATTCAGAAGTAATATGAGAAGTTTGGCAGATTTTGATATGAATTCAACCTCTAAGAAACACAAAATGAAACAAGTTATAGCTTCCTGCCACATCACAAATGGTGAATCTATAATTTTTTTCTTTATATTTAAAAAAAATTCAGACCTTTTTTTCTAAAATAATTGAATGGATGCTATCTTTTGAACTCTTGGCATGAAAACAAACTGAGGTTTCTACCCTTCTTTCATGATTTTTCATGTTCATCACTATTTTAAAATAAAGGTCTAAACACGCCTTAGGAGTATGAAAATATTCTTGTTGCAAATTGATAAATTATGGCTCCTCTGTAATTCATTTTGAAAATCAATCACCAAATATGGAAACTAGAGATTGTAAGCTTTCAAATGATATATAGTTTGTCAAGATTAGTTTAGGTTTAGTATAGGATATTACTGTTTTAAAAATGTAATGGATTTGGGCCCACCGGTGGGCCGGTGACACTTAAGGTTAATATACTTCAATATTAAATAAATGTTATTATTGGATTGTTAAATGCTTCAAATATCAAGTCGCAGGATTCTCCTGAAAGCAATCGAACCGTAAAAAGCATTTGAAATAACCTCTTATGTACCCTTACTGTGTCAGCAGTGCATTATCATCATCACGCCATAAATACTTCCTTTCTATGAAAACATTATTATATGCCACTCCACTGGTTGGTGATACTGAAAAATTAAAGATTCAAACAGAAGCTCACCGCTTATTGATGTTGGCCCAAGCCAGATTCATGCTCTCAGTCATTTGTTTAACTTTGCTTGTGTCGTCATCTGCATACAGGGTCAATAGTTTGTTTGCCAGTTCATTGGTGACATTTACGTGAGCTTGCCACTGCTGTATGTCCTTAGAAAGTTGCTGCAATAAAATAATATAGCGTTTATTTGTGTTAATCAAATCACATGCATTCATCTAAAGATTTTTCAAGGAATACAGGCACACTGAATCAGTTTATTTCAGCTTCTTAGTCATAGATATTGTGTTTGTTTTACATTACCTTGACATCTGCATTTTGGCCTTTTAAATCATCAACACTGTGCGAAATTTTCTTCCCGCTTTCTAGTTTTTCATTGGCTTTCTTAATGAGGGGCTCCACCCTTTTTCTAGCCTCCAACCAATCACTGGAGTCCTTATACATGTTCTGCAGCTGAAGGACCCGGTCCATCAGCTTGGTGTGGGAATCCTCCCAATGTGCCTGTAATTTTTCAACTTGAAATAAAAGAGAACATTTCTAAGGAAAATTTCTGGCTTAAACAATCTTAGTTCATATAATGGACATAATAAATCAAATCAATCAAGCGATAATCTATTGATTGGTTGATTCTGTTAACCAAATACAGTTTTATATGCACGTTTGCCTTACAGCATACTGTAGTTGGTGTTCAGTAGTGCTGTCTTATAATGATATGACCTTGAGATGCCCGGTAAGACACAATCCTTGGCACCAGTCATTGTTTAATTTCTACATTTTTTTCAGAGACCAAACTGCTACAATGTTGACACCCCCATATCACCACAAATAAAGTGCATCACTGAAAGAGGATATGGATATGGAGGACAAGGCAAATCTGACTTACTGCGCTCTGTAATGGTTGCCCGTGTCTCAGGGTTATTGGTTTTGTTCTTCAGGTTCTGCGCCGCAGTGATTTGTTTGTTCAGCTGTGGGCATCTTTGCTCCATGTCTTGCAGTGTTGACTGTTAGATAGTCACAACACAGAAGTCTTTACTACAGGGTTGTGTGGCATCTTCTGGTCTCATGTCAGTCATATTGTATTTTTTTTTTTTTTCATGTTAGTCCACGTAATATCTTATTATATCCACTCATAATATTATTAATTTGTTACAATTTAATTTCATTAAATTATTTAATACATTTATTTAATTGAACAATATTAATATATACAAATATACAATTACATACAATTCGATATATTTTTATAAAATAGCTTAATACCATCACCTTCCCTCTGATCATTACATTAATTAAACAATCAAAAATCAATTTAACAGTATTTTCCGTGAACGAATAACTAAAAATGATAAAGTTCTGCTGTTCATTTCAAATGTAAAGAGGCTAGGCAATCATAAAAGAGGTCATCAACATATACTGTACAGTCGATGCTAACTAACATTTTATGTAGACTTTAGGGAAAGATAAAAATGTTACAAAAGTATACAATATATCCACAGCAGGACAGCAAGTATTTTTCTGCGGACATGGATTAAGAGCTGCAAGATGACGACATAAACTGACCTTGAGTTTCACCGTCATGTCGTTGATCTCGTCAAGATCTCCTACCATTACTCTCTGAGTCTGAACCATGTGATCCAAAAGAGTGAGCCAATCATCAAGCTCCGTCCAGGATTTATTGAATTTATCAAGGGCTGCATCTCCTGCTGCACTACCAGTCAATGTTACGACTGTAAAGTAAAATGATCTTTTGTTTAGACTTTCAGATGTCTAACATCACATCATGACTAACATGAGATGTTCATCAATTTTAATTGCATATTATTGTAGCTTCAATCATCATGCATTACAGGATATCACACCTGCGAGCTGACATTTGTTTCGCCACTCTTTAAGGAGAACTTGAATGGATGTCCAATCTGCACTGAGGCCATCAAACTGCCCCTGGAATACATCAATCCAGGAAAATTATATTAAATAAAGTTGCATGCCTTGAAGCTGGTAGACTGATATAGTCTGTAATATTTCATTATAGTACAGTTATGGTAGATACCACTGGGAAGTGTGCAGAGTAATCTAATATCATAGTCATAGTGTTTCTGAGATCATAAAGATACTGTGGTCGATTACACACCTTTTCTGGTTGACATGGAGGTCTCTCCTTTGCCAAAATGGCTTCCACTGCTGGTTTCTTTTCCTTTACATCATCCTCAATCTACACAACATTAAAATAAGAAAAAGAAATTCACAACAAACCCTCAATAAAGGAGTGATCTATCTCTAGGTATATCTTTTCTTTTCTTTTTTTTAATGTTCAGGGCACATTTCACACCAACATCAAAAAAAAAAAAAAAAATTTGAATAAAGAAATTAAACCTTTTTATTTTTGCACAGTAAAATGTCCAATGACCATGACAGCCACATTTACCACTAAATTGTAAGTAAAGCATCTAGACATTTTAATTTTAAGCTTTTCATTATTCTCAGTGGTTATAGTCATTGTTTTCTTAGCACTATAATACAGTATATTCTTCTTTGTTATTTATATTCATCCTTTATATTCTTTCTTTTGATTTTGGGGTGAAATATGGTTTTGAAATGCCCTTAACCCTGAAAAGGAGCTATAGTAATAGTTATACTTGCCTTGACAAGCACCATTAACAAGAAACAAAGAATGGGTTTTGAGAACAATATAAAGTGACAACATGCAGCAGTGTGCAAATAATCAATAAATAATCAGTTGAGTACAACAGAATGAGAGCGAACCAGCCACACACAATTCAAAATCACATAAGAACATATGTACCGATTTTTTCACAAGTTCAGTAACTGAAAGAACAAATGATTTCCTGAACCTATTAGTTCCATGTCTAGGGGAGCGAAACCTTTGCCTTGATGGGAGCAGTTAAAACTATGAAGCAGATGCTGGGATGCTAGGAAAGGTTAGCTTTGTCATCTGAAAGACTCTTTGTACAAATTTAAGAGACTGTGCTAAATCAGACCAAAGACTTGGGTCATTAAAAGGTCACATCAGACTTTTAAAAAGAACAAAGTTTCCTTAATCTTTGAACTGAATGAATGACCGACCAACATTCTTGCTTCTAGTAGGGGTCAAATCAGCAACATGATGGTTGCCAGCTCTGAACTTTTACCACTACACCACCCATCGCTATTACAGCATAAAGTTGAAATAAGACAGACAACAATATTCTGAAACAGCAAGACTGTGGTCAGTATGTTCTACATATGTGCTTGCTCACATCTGTGAGATTACCTTTGGGTCTACTGCAGTAGGGGACTGCTCAAGCTGATTCTTAGTAGTGGAAGCCCAAATTGAGAGCTTGGAGAGCTGTCCCTGGTACAAAGACAAATCCCTCAGGAGATCCTCGATTTGTCGCTGCTTCTCAGGAAGATCAGTGGACACCTTTGAAGGAGAGAAAGAGTTCTTTTCAATAAATCACTTACAAAACCTAGACAAAAATGTTCAGGTCATGTTTTACCAAAAAATCAAAAGAGATATTGGGATATAAAAAAAAAGAATATTAGAACAGAATAAATAAAATAAGAAATATAATTTTTCATAAATACCATATATTTTTTTAGGAGTTTACCCTTTTTTTTTGCATTGCTATCCTGACAGTTAAGGACCCCAATTCTCATTACCATAATGCAAAAACAAAACAAAATCTCATTATATCTTTATATAATAAATAAAAAATACAGATACTTTCATTTTTGGTACTCGCTGATACTGATACCGGTATTTTCACTGCATTTGTAATTTTTAAATATATTAGGTACAGAAACCAAAAGAATATGATTCATATTTGTTGATTTAATTTGTTTAGCAAATATATATATATATATATATATATATATATATTTCAGTTATTTTTATGCTTAATTATGCCTGTTAAAATATATTGTCTTTCAGTGTTCATTCTATTGTTATTAATCATATTTTATCTTTCATTTAATAGCACAACGCATATTTAGAGCTGCTTCAGCAGGGCTCAGTGCTAGGGATTTTTTTTTTCTACTGGCCTGGTTTGGTTGGGTCAGTGGTTCATTGCTTAGATACCAGTGAAATATCACAAGTTTCCATGTAGTTCTAACAGCAGTTTTCTGGTACAGAATATAAATTAAATAATCAAATGTGTAACACTGCATAGTTTTCACTGTACTAATTAAACTGAATGACTTTTGTAACTTTAATTAAAATTATTCTGTCAAGATCAGTGAGTGATTTCTTTGTCCGTTGTTGTTAATTAACATCAAAAACACAGCAGCAGGTTTATTAAGCTGCTGTCCCTTTAAGACCGAATGCACGGATCCAATATACTGTTACACATGCATTTTATTTCTCAACTGTTTATTTCATAGACATCCTTCTCTGATATATCAATTCTGCTCTGTTTGCTCTGTTGTCGGTGTTTCTGTCACAAGCACTGTACTGTACATGCCACGTGGTATCGGTTGTTGGTATCGGAGCATTTTAATGGAGTATGAGTAAACAAGTGCAGTTTGACTGGTCAAAATGTTTTAGCTCATCAGAGTATATATACATAATTTCATATATATATATATATATATATATATATATATACTATACTATACATGTTATGGGGTAAGAGACTCACCTTAGTGTATTATAAGTATGCTATTATTCTAGCTATTTTTTGAAAACATCTACGATTACATGGATCTGACTATGATCTGACTCAATGATAATGTCCTCATTAGGCTGTTAACAGAAATTATGCTTGCAATAATCATGCTAAGGTCATAAAAATCATTGAATTTAATTTCCCAGTAAGATCAATATTAGAGAAGGAAATAAATTATTTGAATTACCTTGGCCCATTGCATGTTAATAACCTTCAAATGTTTCTCCAATGGTTTGACTTTATCAGCTGGGAGAGATGAGCCCTTGCTGTTGATCTGATGAAGAGTTTGCTTTCTGCTCGGCAGTTCCACCACCCGGGCCTGAAGATTTTCACACACACATATTAATCATCTGCTTCTCTTTGTGACTCATTTTTGGTGATTTGCCTCATGGGAGAATTTTAATTTTAAAATGGAGCTAAAAGCTATGTTTTCCCCCCATGTGTGAGCTAATTGCATCTTTTTAAGCAACTGATTTTTACCTTCACTTTTTCTAATGTTGCACTGAGCTGCTCCTTGTGACCTGCTTCTACAGGAAGTGAAGCTACAGCATCTGCAGCATCCAGCCAGGACTGAAACTCCCCCATGTCTTCATTTAACTCGGCAAGAACAATTTTTGCCCCGGCAGACCTAAAACACACAGCAGCCATATTAATGCATTCCTTCAAAATAAGGACAAAAGAGGGCAATTATGTAGGTGTTTGCTGCCCAAATTGAATTATGCTAAGATATTCAAACGTGCGCAGCTCTCTCACAGGCTGCCTGCATTAATATGTCCTGAATTTTTACTAACCGTCTCTTGATTTCAGCAAGCTGGTTGGACACTTTGGCCCAGCGGGAGTTGATAGAGGCGAGCTGCTGTTTAATGTGGTCCCTGTCGTCCTTACTGCACTGTGGAGTCAGATCTGTCCCAAGAGCATTGAGCCCCTTCACTGCTGCTTCCTGTTTCTCAAACTCTCCCTGGAGCTCCTGGGAAAGTAGAAAGTCTTAGTGTAGATGGTCTGAAAGCTAATCTAACATGATAACTAATCTAACATTAATGTAACATACTTACTGTATTGCCTAAAAATCTGGTAATACTTTCTGCTCAATAGTTCACCCAAAAATAAAACTCCCCCCAAGGCCATCCAAGATGTATATGAATTTCCTCAGCCAAAGATTCCAGGCTTTTTTCTCCATCTAATGCAAGTGAATGGTGCCCAACGTAGACCTTTCCCAACATGCATGTCTCGTGAACGCACTTTGCAGAGCCGAACCAAGGCGAGCATTTGTGGTTAAAAAGTTTTTTTTTTTTTTTTTTTTTGAAAATGACCGATTGTTTCACAAGAGAAGATTATTCGTGTGGAGTTTTTTGAAGCTGCCTAAATATGGATTTTGTACTGTCAAAAATGGTCTACATTGGGCACCATTCACTTGCATTCGATGGAGAAAAGTCCTGGAAAGTTTTCCTCCAAAACCTTAATTTCTCTTCGGGTGAGGAAAGAAAGTAATTTACATATTGGATGGCCATGGGGTGAGTAATAATCAGCAAATCTTTTGATGAACTAGTTCTTTAATATATATACAAATGTAATTTGTTAATTTGTATATATTATCATAATTAAATTATAAAATTTATGTTTACCTTGAGGTGGTCTCTATTATTAATGTGGTCTTGTTCATACTTCATAATCGTCCTCTCAGCATATGTGAGCCAATCGTCAAGCGCTTTGAGCTCTTCGCTGAATTTCTTCGATTTTTCAAGGCGTCTGGACAGCAGCACAAGTACACAAAAAAAGACATAGTGAGTCAGAAAGTAAAGATAGAGTATGTTCTGACAATAAAAATCAATATTCTGATTTAAACAGCAACATTTATTAGAGTAAAAAGTTAATGTCCACATATTGTTTAGCTTAATAAAGCACATAAAAACAATCTCACTTTTGTGGTTTCTTTACTTAATATGGACTATTTGACAGCTTATTTAGCATGACTCCTCTACTTATGACCAGTAGGTAGCGTTCTATACTTAATCTGTTATTTTTTTAATGAAAATAATAAAAAAATGTTTTCGTTAATTTAAATGAAGCTGAAATAAAATATAAATATTTGATTAAAAACAAACAAAAATGTTAATATAGATCTTTTCAACTAACTGAAATAAAATAAGTAAAAAATAAGCTAAAATAAGTTAAGTACTCTGCAAGTACTAAAATTACAAAAAAAAATAAAGCTAAATTTAGCTAAAGCTAAATAGAAATGAAATGACAAAAGCACATACAAATTGCTAAAATAAAAACACAAAATATAAAAATAAAAGAATAAAAGAAAATATATGCTTATGCATGCACATACAGTATTACATTCATGTTTCTGTAATATATATACAAGTAATATGGTAGTGCATTTAGAAAGATGTAGAATAACCTTAGAAAATCCTTCAAGTTTATACAAAGACAAACTTTTCTGAACAATTTACCGACTGAATAACACACACTATTTTGCTATTGGCAAATTACAACAGCGTGATGTCATTCATCCTTACGTGAGTCTGTCATGATAGAGCTTTTTAAGGTTTTCCCAGTTGGCTCGAAGCAGTTGGACCAGTAAACTCTCCTCAGGAAGAGAGGCTCCCCTGCCCAAAGCCTCTGTCACTGGACTCTCCAGTTTGTCCAGATTCACTTTAACCTCCTGAATCACACGACACAAAAGATTAAAGCATTTACATTATTTCTGTATTAATTATTCATTATTTCTGTACTAAAAAATCTGTATTATGTAGGCCAGACAACTAATATGTCACTTTGTAAAGAAAGACTATGCGCACACATATATATTCAAACGTGCATACCTGTAGACTAAACACGTAATATGCATGTGGACGCCGTCACAGTTTTCACAGATTCACGTTTTTTTAAGTTTACACAGAGATGATAACGTTTTGAAATTTTTTAAAACTTGCACCTTGGAACCTAGGAATTGGAATTTCAAAGTTTGCGTTCTCGAGCCACCAAACACTGTTGTTGAGCGGTGGACAATATATAGCTGTATAGCTGGACAATACCTTTTTTCTAGAGCTGCTGTAAAGCCACAACAATCTCTGTTCCATTAATTTCATATAATCACTGTAAAGCTGCTTTGAAACAATCTGTATTAAAAGCGCTATATAAATGAAGGTGACTTGACTTGACTATTTTTACTGCTGTTTCAGTGGTGTGGCTAAAACAAATTGTTCATGTACAGATAATGAGTAAATCAATAATAGACTGAATCAGCTCATGGA
This sequence comes from Rhinichthys klamathensis goyatoka, assembly GCF_029890125.1. Lineage (NCBI taxonomy): Eukaryota > Metazoa > Chordata > Actinopteri > Cypriniformes > Leuciscidae > Rhinichthys > Rhinichthys klamathensis. Next base: position 307,231 of record NW_026606746.1, read on the forward strand.
CACAAAAATGCATTGGCTAATAAAAATCATTCAAAGAAATGAGACGGTTTATGATATAACCTTAAGGCACTTTTCTTGTTGAGAAACGTTGATGAATGCTGCAGACCAGCGCTCAGGAGAGTTCAGCAGAGCCTCGTTGTCAGCGATACACTGCAGCAAAAACTGCAGCTCCTGCACATACAAGGATGGAGAACAATGCGTCTCGTTCAATTCGACTATGTTACTCTGATGAAAAAACAGGTTATTGTGCAATGAAGAGCAATAAGAAAAATTTATGTTTAAGAAAAAAAAAAAAAAAAACTTTAACGGAAAAAATATGAGATGATATATTTCAATGCTTTTGCATTTGCTTGCAAAAGTTTTGCGTTTGCTCACAAAAGTTTTGCATTAATTAGAGAAACTTTGCGTTTGCTCGTACAACCTTTGCGTTCCCTCGCAAAACTTTTGCGTTCCCCCGAAAACTTTGTGTTCGCTCACAAAGCTTTGTTCTTTTTTGAGCAAACGCAAAGTTTCTTGTGGGAACGCAAAACATTTTGAGAGCAAACGCAAAGTTTCTCAGGGGAACGAAAAGCATTTGCGAAAGAACGCAAAAGCATTGACAAATAATTTTTCCTCCCATCTCTATTTTTTTTCCTTTATGTCCCTTTAGGACACATTACAGTGATTTTACCACAGGCAATTTTCCCCAATATTTCAATATTTAAAATATGCATTTTTAAGATTTACTTTCTTTTTCCTACTATTGACTTTTTTAACCACTAAGAGCAGACTTACACTTTTGTGGCGCACTTGATTGAATTTAACGTCCAGCCCTGCCCAGCGTTTATTGACCGGGAGGAGGCGGGGCTCCACTAGCTTGCCAGCTCCGCCCTCTGAAAGCACTCGGCCCAGTCCACGCAAGTCCTCCAACTTTGGACGTTGATGTTCAATCTCAGAACCAACTGCCTGATGGAAAACATCCAATTCTTTTAGTGTACAGTCCTAAAATATTCTTAAACTTGTTAAGATGGAAGGAAAGGGACCTCTATATTGTTTAAAACATCCCTGGTGAGGAGAACTTTGAAAAGGCTACTTTGAAGCAGCATATAAGAGAATATAATAATTTTTAATAAAGAATATAAATATTAATTAAAGACCCATAGTGTTTACAGTAAAGAAACGTTGGCTCTCACTTTCACTCTCGTCTCCTCTGGGGGATCTGGAAGCTCTGCAAGGGTCTTCTCAATTTTGTCCAGCCACTGCATCATGTCATCGGTTTTCTTACAGAACTGATACCACTGCGGGGCAAGAGCAAGGGCCTTCTTCTTTCTCAGGGCTCTCAGATTCTATGAACGCAGAATGAACATATTAAGACTTATTATATACGTCAAATTATACAGTATGTCCACATGATTGCCACAAAGCAAAACATGATTTACCAAAGTTTTACACACCAACCTTAGCCCAAACCCTCCATAGGTTGATTGTAACTACCCTAGAAACTAGCCAATTTTTTAACCTTAAGTTTTGACCATGTGTCACACCTACTAAGAGTGTGACCTCATTCTTATTCCAGTTTTGACCTGGTCTCTGGCTTGAATCATAATACAGGAGTTCAATCTTACACTGACCATTCAATTATCTTTAATACCAACTATTTTATTAATTTTTACAAGAATTCACTTGTGCAGTACTTCATTTTGGAAATATTTCAAATACCTAAGCCTAAAATCTTATTGGGTGATGGATGGTATGTTTCAGGACTGATCCAGGAACACATCTTCAATCCTATATAAAATCACATAGAATCCAAAATGCACTTGTCAAAGAATATATATCTAAAATAAGCCAGTCAAATTGGTTTAAGCATAAAACTCACAAAACTGTGTTAGATTTTTGCTTAAAACAAGATTTGTTTTTAAATGGGTAAAATAAAATTATATAATACATTTATTTAACTTTTAAGTAAATTTGTCTTGTTTTAATAAAGCTTTACTGAAAAACAATAAATAATTTTTTGTCATGTATAATCAACCAGACATTAAGAGCTTTTGCATTACTGCAAAATTACATACCGGTAGTATGGCCAGTTATATTATATTTGATGCAGTTGTCCTTGGTTTGTACTTAAAGAACAAACATTTAAATTCAATGAAATGCTATGAGTCTAATGTCAAGAGCTTGTAAATGCATTCTAATGGCCTTATTTCCGAATAAAATGTGTACTTGACATGTAAACACGCTCAATAATTACCTTTAGAGTGTCATATTTGTCATGAAGAAGGTTGTGTTTCTCACGGACGGCCTCTTTTTTGTCCCCAGAAGGGGTTCTCTTGAGGAGACTTTCTCCTTTTAAGAAAACTTCATTTAGCGCATCCTCATCTATGCCCTGTGAAAGAACAAGCACAGATATATATAAAATTAAATGTCAAAAATCTATCTATCTATCTATCTATCTATCTATCTATCTATCTATCTATCTATCTATCTATCTATCTATCTATCTATCTATCTATCTATCTATATCTATCTATCTATCTATATCTATCTATCTATCTATCTATATCTATCTATCTATCTATCTATATCTATCTATATCTATCTATCTCTATCTATCTATCTATCTATCTATCTATCTATCTATCTATCTATCTATCTATCTATCTATCTATCTATCTATCTCTATCTATCTATCTATCTATCTATCTATCTATCTATCTATCTATCTGACAATTTGCAGACAAGTAATGCAATGATGTACTGTGCCAGCATTTGTTACTCATGAACCAGATCCACTCCCTGAAACTCATTATCTTTCTTGAGATCTTTACGCGAAAGCTCGGAGGCTGTTTCAGCCTTTCGTTGCCCGTGCGGTTCCAGTGACAGAAATTAATTTTAGCCAAAGAAACAGCTGAGAGTATTTTCTTACCGCATCCTCCAAGAAATCGTCCTCTTTTAGACTTTCACCTAATTTAATCTCCTCGTCCAGCACCTGGAGCCATATATTAGCCTGTCTGTGGTACTCGTCTAACTCTTGAGAGGAGGCCTGGAAAAAAAAAAGATTAACAATATAAAAAAAAAAAAAAAAAAAAAAACTATTTTCTAAGTGGTTTAATAAGACAATGTCACTGATGATTTTAGGATCAACAAAGGGAGAGAAATCAGATTAAAATCCACCATGGCCCTATTTTTATGTGTTCTATAGGTATACAAATATCAGACATACAGCTTTTCATAAGACTACCTGTCCCATTAAAATCCTCTTTGCGACGATGTCAAAGCGCTGGTTGAGCTGTTCTAGCTTCGGTTTCACCTGAGCTTTACAGTGTTCCCCTGTGTTCTTTATAAGGTCCTCCGCCAGAACCTGCACCGCTTCAACCTTCCCCTTCATCTCCTCCAGCTCTATCCGCAAACCCTGAAATAAAACCCCCAAAATAACAACACATCGATTATGTGTGCTACATTTTGAATACATATACTATATATTCAATCAATTCCAAGTGTTGAAAATATATATATATTTTTTTTTAAATCAAGGCCTGCCTTACATTTTTCTGTTCAATAAATTGTCTTTGTTTTTGGTGTCATTGAAGTTATAATTCACATGTACAAGTAAACTTTCTAAAACTTTAAAAAGCACAAAAACCGAAAGTAAAGATATAAATATTTTGGTAGTATGACATAAAAGATAATTATATTTACTTTATAGAGGACAACAGAAATGATCAATTTTATAAAATTAAAATACTATATTTTTTATGTGTCTGTTTGTTTTGTTCTCCCAAATGGCCAAATCTAGAGTTTTATTTGTTGCAAATTGCTTCCAATTAATGAGCCATCAAAACATTGCTACCATAGAAAGATGGATAACTGTTGATTTAATTTGATGCAAAAGGATGGCTGCATAAAACAATCTCTAGTCCTCAATAATGGAGAACAGTTGGTTGTAAATTGCAACAGCTCATTGGGAGTGTCTGTCATGTGCTACTGAAGACCTTAATGACGTGCTCAATGCAGCCCTGGCTGTCCATCTCGTCCAGCGTTTCTTCAGCACGATCCATCCAGGTGTTGATCTGAGAAATGTTCTGCTCAAGTGTTTTCATTTGACTCTGATAATCCTGAATTACAGATAAAAAGTTGGCGATTACATTTGGCTTCAGTGGAAAGCACAAGCAAATATATTCAGGAACAGGTTTGTGAAATTTTATATTGAATTAGAAAGGAATAGTTCACCCAAAAATGAACATTCTGTCATTGTATACTCACTGTTGTGTTGTTCCAAACCTATATGACTTTCTTTCTGTCCCTGGACATTTCTCAGTAATAACTATAGTGAAATACAGTGCATGGAGCACTTTTATGATGCTTTTGCATCCTCGTTTCTCAGAAAAACTATCCATGTCTTCATAAGACTTAGAGTATAGCTTGAAAAACGTCAGTCTCTCTTCAACTGCATGGAAAAGAGCAAAATCCACAGACTTTCTCCTTTTGTGTTACATGGAAGAAAGTAAGTCATACAGGCTTAGAATGACATGTAGGTTAGAAAACAATGAGAGAATTTTCATTTTTAGGTGAACTATTTCTTTAATCGTTTCATTATACCTTCGAGGCCAAGCCTCATCTGTTGATGTATTGTCCCTCAGATATTTATAGAGTTATTTACAAAGTAGAACGAGAAGAAAATGTAGTCAAAGACATAAAAGATGAGATAAATGATGGGGGAAAGCAAGTAGTGGAGAAGGTAATAAAGAAGAGCAGGAGATAAATGTGCTTAACAGTTTCATAACATTATTGCCGCCTCCAGAAATCGCCGTCTGGATTTAACGGAACAATATGGAGATGTGAAATTGAAAGGAAATGAATTTAGCCTTGCAGGGCATATTTAGCACAAGAAATATTTTGCCTTGAATGAAATGACTCAGAACAGGGTCAGATGGTTGCTATGAACGGTTGCTCACCAGCAGGAGGTTTAGCCACTGCTCGCTCCGTGACGTCACCGCGATCCAGTTGCAGTTGAGCAGACTGACCTTGTCATCAATCAGGTTCTCCTGGCTACGAAGTAAACCCTTCAGGGTTTGTGCCAACTCCCTCACTAGTTTCAGCTGTGGCTTATGACGCTCAGTGTCTTCCTGCGTCGCCTGGGTGGTAAAGATGATGTTTTAATTGGTTGTTTTGCGTTTTTCCATTTCAAATGTGGAGTAAAATGTCTATTTTCTTTTTAAAACACACACCTTCTTGAAAACAAAGCAGCATTGCTAATAAACTAACAATTTAGGTTTGGTTAAACATTTTTCACCATGTTAAAAGGAATAGTTCACTCAAAAATGACAAATACAATGTATTTACTGTATGCTTTCATTGTATGGACTGCAACATAAACATATTTCAAAACATTTTGTGTTCCACTAAGAAAAGAAAGTATAATGGTTTAGGAAACACATGGAGGGGAGTAAATGACAACAGAACTGTCATTTTTTGGATGAACTATTCCTTTAATGAGTAGTGAACTCTTTTAGATGTAAACAATGTTGTGTATTCATTCACCTTGGCCCAAGCCAACTCTGCATCCAAATCGCTTGGCATCCCTTCCACCGAAGACCGGCGCGTCAGTTCCTCATCAGTAGTTGCCAGCCATTCTGTCAGACTGTTGACCTCCTTCCTAAACTTCCTTAATAACTTTAAAATCTTCTCCAGTTCCTGCTTTCCTTCTGTTACCTGCACACAGACAAATGAGACGATCTGACCAATCATTGACAACTGAAATGGTCAAAAGTTTGATGGAAGACATTTCAATCCACTATGTAAATATTTTTTTCTAAATGGATGACTTGTAGCGTTTTTTTGAAGGGAAATCAGCCAAGTGTTCAGCATAAATGGAAACTCTATCAATACTATTTTAAAGCTAGTTTTCTAGTCTTTAAAAAACAAATCTTACTGACCCCAAACAGTTTAATCAACAAAAGATACTTTTCAATTATTTGTACATTTCCCATACTTTAATTTGTGTAATGGTTTTGATGACATTACTATTATTCTAAAATGGAAAATACAAACAACACACAATCCATAGGTGTTCAAATTGGTACTGTAGATGTGTTACATTTAGCATTCCTTACCTGCGAACCCAAAACATTGTATGCAAGTTTGAGAGCCGTCAGCCTGTCGTCTAACTCCTTGGGTTGCTCTGTCTGCTGCTTCTGCACAATCTGTCTTCCCGTCTTTATCACCGTCTCCACCTCCGATTTTACTTCACTCAGATTCTTATAGAGCTTCTAAATGGGGGAAATAGAAAATGTGTTAAAACTCCCCATATATATATAGTGCAGCACGACAAAAACTAAACTGCAACTTATGACTAAACAAAAACTGCTATTAAATAGATAAATGAACAAAATACATTTCATACAGCATAAAATAATCAGTTAATCTGTTAAAACAATTGATGTAAAAAGTAAAACAATTGATGTATTCATAAAGAAATAGGGATAAAAGCTATTAAAACACCAAGCACCCTACATTACCCACCATGCACTGCTCCAACTGTGACTGTACAACCTCCTGCTCCACACTCCGAATACTCAGCACTCCCAGCTTCACTTTCACCTCCTCTAGCACTCGCTCACATTCCCTCAACCGCTGATCAAAGTTGGCTGGCTTTTGGAAAAGCCGGAACTTGCCTTTCACTTGAAATAGTTTATCCTGAACAGACACACACAAAAAAACTGCCGTTTGTTAATGGGTATTTGATTACTTATTATTTGATGAATGCATTTATGAAGGAAGGATCCAGCAAAGTGACAAAAATTCAGCTACTTTGAAATAATATGATCTGTGACTCTTACATATGTTGCATCAATTTCTCCAATCACTTTCTCTGATGCGTCAACCTCAATAGCCTTTTTCTTCATGTCATCAAGAGTCATCTCATGACCATTCAACTCAGTCTGAATTTTCTGTTAAATAAGATAATAATATTTTGATCACTGAAGTCCTTTTTACTACATGATGGATGGATGGATGGACAGATGGATAGATAGATGGATGATAAATAAGTAAATGAATAATGTTTATTTGTCCCATATGTGAGACATTATGAATACCTGTGCCTCCTGAGGAATCTGTGCAGCATCTATGCCATCTGCTATGTAAGCAGTCAAATGTCGGTCTGTGGTGTTCAGAGAGTCCTGAATAAGGCGTAGGGTTTTGTCGTTCTCCTGGGCCCACTGCAGGCTCTTCTCCAGCTGCTGTCGTCTTTGTAAAGCCTGTTGTTGACATCAGAAAGCGGAAGTGAATCAAAGTGTGAGAAAATCCAATGAATATACTTAAGTTTTCAGCTGCAGCAATACAACTGAATCATTTTAAGTTCCTACCCTTTGCATTAGTTCATCCCAGCGTGTGTTGTAGTCCTCCACTTTTTTGTGTAAGAGCTCATCGAGGACTCTGCCATCCATTAGGGTCTGGGCTAATTCACGGATCTGGTTGCGGTTATATTCAGGATGCTCTCTAATCATTGTGTCTAAGGACTGGAGGGAATGAGAAACCACTTTAATACCAATGATTTAGATGTCGTTTTCAACATAAAACTCAATAAAAGATGCTTTCCATGGTGATGATGCAAAATTCAATTTTTGGTATGACTATTTTATCATCATTAATGCATGTATTAGCTCGTAGAAAAGAACAAAAAAAAAAAATCACGAATGAGATCTATTTAATATCTCAAATATTCTCCTAGGCAGCAAATGGAGTGTTCTAGTAGCATTCCTCATTTTTCAAGAAGCTTTATGTAGAAGTGTCTGCTGTCTGCTACACTAAATGTTTTGCTAAAGTCTCCTATTTCTAAATTTTGTTTTTCAGTCTCCTGAGTAAAAGACCCCTTGGTAATCTTGCATGTCTAGAGCAGGGGTTCCCAAACTTTTTTGTTAGCCAAACCCTTAGATGTAAAATATTTAGTCTCCCCCTATATTTAGTAACCCCTGAGAATTTAGGTTAATATTTTAACAATTTAACAAACATTTGCCTGTTCACGGGTTCTCTGATGTATGTTAATGGTCATGACATTCAAGTAAGAGATAAAATATTTCATAATTTTTTTTAAGTGTTTTATTTTTATTGTTTTTATTTCTAAATTATTTATATACAGGGCTGCACAACTTGGCCAAAAACGTTTAATGTGTTTATTTTGTCATATTATGTGAATGAAACTTGAACTGCGATGTGACATTTAATCTCATATGAAAACTCTATATGTATATATATTTATCTAAAACTACATATAAACTATATCATAATTTCAGCTTTATTTTTATTATTTGTGTGGCCCCTCTTTTTTATTTAAATTTTCCATTTGATTTAATTCATTATTAGCTTTTCATCAACTCACAAACCCCCTGCAGTCTCTTTACAAACCAAGAAGGATATATTTGTACAATTATTTATATATAGGGCTGAACATCTTGCCCCAAGAAGTGTATATTGTGTTTATTTTGTCATATATTGCGATTGCAATTTGAACTGCGATTTGACATTTCATCTCATATGAAAACTATATATCTATATGTAAAACTATATATAACCTATATAGTGATTTCAGTTTTATTTCGATTAATTGTCCAGTCACATTTATTTATTTTAATCTTTTTTAAATTCAAGTGTTCATTTTGTCATATAAGCTATTGTGATTGCAATTTGAACTGCGGTTTGACATTTCATCTCATATGAAAACTATCTATATTTAAATCTATATAGTGATTTCAGTTTTATTTTAATGAATTGTACAGTCCCATTTATTTATTTCAATTTTCCAGTCAATTAATTATTAGCTTTTCATCAACTCACAAACCCCCATTTGGGAAACCCTGCACTAGAATCTCTAGAAGAGATCTCAATAATGATCTGAGAAATGTCTGGAGACAAAGTCGAAACTCCAATGAAAATGGCATTTAAGTCAGTCTCCTGCAATAAAAAAGAACAACCTCGAAACAATCCTCTGGGACAGAGTGACCTTTCCAAGTCAAACTCTAACCCAAAATGAAAATAGAGTCATCATTTACTCACCTTCATGTCATTCTAAACCTATATGCTCTTATTTTCCAGTGTGACACAAAAGGAAATTTATTTCTGCAGTTCTTTTAACAACAACGGTTCACAGTGACCACAGGCCATCAAGCAATAAAAAGGATTCATAAAATATGATTCATGCCCAAGTTTCTGAAGCCACATGATATCCTCATGTGAGGACCAGATCAAAAACTATATTCTATTAATATAGTAAACTGGCTTTCAAAATGCTTCTTGTTTTAGTAAACAGTCTCATTTGAATTCTGAAGTTCATCTCAAAGATTTAAAGCACTCACAGTCAAAGCTTCTTCTAATTCCTCTACACCTCCTTGAAGGCTTTCTGTTTCATCAATTTTCTTCTCCAGTAGGTCCATCCAGGCATTCTCCAACTCCAAATAAGATAGCAACTCACACCAGCATGCCCACACCTCCTACAACAGCCAACAGAAATGGAGAGATGCGTGTGGTTAATCAAACATATCACATTGGGCCAGTGTCCTGAGAATTTGATCAAATGTTAGAAGAACCACACACACACACACAGAGAGATAAAATGTAAACCCTACAAAGGACTTTAAGTTGCTTTGGATGAAAGCATCAGCCAAATGAATAAATGCCAATGAACTAGACACTATCTGGCTCCAGAGCGCAACCCCATCACTGACACAATATCAAGCTCACCTCTAAAGTCTTGCATTTTCCATCGAGTCGGCTGCACAGTCGCTGGTAGTTAGAAGTCAAAACATCCAATTCTGCCTTCAGGGCATCGTGGGCCACGGGAGGAGCCTTTGAAATGAAATTGGTGACTTTATCCGTCAGTAGCTTCACCTTTGTTTCCTTTTGATGGACTTCCTCTTGAGCCCGCTGAGAGGGAGAGAGGAGAGGAGATTATGTGAGCATTCAGATGTTTCCACCTAGGTTAGTGAACATCAGCATTTCTCTTAAGCCTCTGTTTCCAATGTTAAGCTAAGCCTGGCACTGGAGCAGAGAGAATACAAGACAGAAAGATCCCTGCTGTTCACTGTTGAACTTGGGAAGTTTGCCCCATTTACTTCATAAAAAGCACAAAGCAACAGGATCACACGGAGGTGAAATGCACCCGTGCACTGAGACGGCACTTGTTAGGAAATAAATATATCTCAGTTATCATGATGGCAGACTGACAGCTAGATACCTGTCCCGGGAGCTTCTCCGACCCTTTCTTCCCAGTGCAACATGCTTTTCTTTAAACTTTGGTGTCTTGACGCTTTCAATGAATGGGGTACAAATAGTCCCTAGACTGTTCTTAAAAGAAATAAAGGCACAAATTCCATGTTCTCTAGTGAGATTAGATGTGTTAGATAAGCTATTATCAAACATAAAATTAACACAGCATGAAAAGTAGAAAAACACGGTTTATCTCCCCCTTAAAATGTTGATTTTGGCTTGTTCCACCTCAATGGTCCGACAGTATCCAACAATTAAAAATGTGAAAATTCTGACAATTTATTCAACTCATATTCAATACTTCATAGAAATAAAATGTGTTAATGAAGTTAATTGACCATAAATGTAATATTTAGCTCTGTTTGTGTATATTTTATACATAGTTTATTATATATCACGTAAACTATATAATATCACAGTATATATATATGTATACATAGTTTGACTTGTAAGAGGGTTGCAAAAAGTGAAAATCTAATATAAAACAGTCCATATAAAATTTACTTTCTGACAGTTAAAGATATACTTTTCAGTGACCTTTTGCTGAAAAAGATTAAATATGATAAGTTTTGTTTTTTGAAAGTGCTTCAAAATACACCCATAGAAAATGAATATCATAAAAGAGATCACAATTGGTTTCTCTAGGACAGTAACAAGAAAAAAAATGAACAAATAGAGACATTTGCTTGTTTCCTTCTCAGATTTTTCTCCAAAGCAAAATTACCCTAAGCTTACGTATCCATTTATCAAATTCTGTCAAGACCAAATTATCTAAGCTATGATATCCATTTGAATTTTTAATGAATCATTTTATATCTATACGCTTAGTGCATGCCAACAATTGTTTTTCTGTTTTATTTTCCAGATTATTATACTTTATCCAGATTGTCATACTTTACTGACAACTCCATTATGATTTCGGAAAAACTAAATTTTCCACTGAAGAACAAACCTTCAGCTCTTCCACAGCCTTAAAAAGCTCCTCTGGTGTTTTGTACTGGAAGTCTCGTTCCAGGTACTCTTCCTCCGCCTGAGTGATCCACTCCTGCATTTCCTGCATCTCCTTCCTCAAACTCACCGTCATGTCCAGCCCTCCTTTCAGGGCTGATTTCTTTGCATAAGCCTGAGGACCAACCACAATACAGTTATTTTTTTGCTTCAACGTCTACCTGAAACTGCAGGCAATGCTCTAATAACATCAAAAAGTTTCACTTAGATATTGCCTAGGTGCGAAAATGGTATGCGTGGGCTTTTTAAGATGACTAAATTTCACCTCACCTCGTAATTAATTAGTATAATGCACCATAAGCCCATGTGGCATGTTAATTACCTGTTTGCAAATGAGCTCCCACTGAGCATTGAGCTCATCAAGCATCTTCTGTATTTTGATGGCAAACGGTGTCTCAGCTTCCTTCTTCAAGGCCAGTCCCACCTCATTGATCCCGTTCAGACTTGGTTGGACGGTGTGGATGTCATTCACCAGAGCCTGGCAAATCATAACAGAATGTTTGAAATAGATGGTCTTGGCCATCCTAAAAAACAGGTCACGGCAATGCATTGACCCAATTCTACTAGATAGAAGCAAAGCTATCACCATCATTACAGCTAACTTACCATAGGGCAGAAAAATATTGAACTGCAATTTGAGGAATGTAATTTCATGTTTAAGCTACAGTTCTAACGACTAGTAATATGAAAAATCATTTCCTGCCATTGCCTGAAAAGAGAAGACAGGGTCTTTACTGAGTCAGGTCCCAATGGCTTTACGGCTTATTCAACCACCGCTGCGGCTATATTAGCAGGTCTCCCAACAACATATTTCTGCAGATTTCATCTTAATGAGAAACAGTTCTTCCTCTCCCAGACCAATGCTTTCATTTAGGCTATGCTTTGCCTCTGCATAAAAAACACTCTCCTCTGAATTTAAATTTTTGGGCCATGTTCGTGAAACACAATGGTGAGTTTTATGGATCACTTTTTTTTTTAGCACATCTTGCTCTAGAGCTTTATTCCAAGTTTGGGAACACAAACTTAGTTTTTATTGCTAAATAAATAAAGACTGTCCTCACCGTGCACTGTTCCAACTGTTTCTCCAATGCCTCTGCGTCTCCAAGAGCTGGCCATTCCTCATTCAGGAAAACATCGACCTCTGCCATCCACTTCTGCAGAGTCTTCGTGTCATTCTACCATTGGATCAGAAAATGCATGTTTTTATCATACACAACCCATAGGAATGTATTTTTGCTAAGGATAAACACCTGAGTTGAAGTTGCAACTTTAATTAAATATAACAAACTCCATTTGTTTATATTTTGAATATAAACAAATGGTTTATCGATTTGGCAGAGACCTTTATTCAAGGTACACATTTACATTCTATTAGGTCTTCTGTTGCCTGGTAATCAAACCCATGAGCTTGGTGTTGCTAGCGCTATGCTCTACTGTCTGGGCTAAAGGAAAGGCATGTAAATCTTTAAACGTTAAAATACTCAGTTTCAAAATTAGAGCCACAAGGTGTGAACAGTATGTGTGTAAAAAAAAAAAATTTAGCTTACCAACCTTTTCTGTGTAAAGTTACAGTATAACCAATTTAACGCCTTAAATGACCTTAAATAATGTCATTTATAACAACTCAAATAATACACAAGTTTTAACAAAAGAATGAAAGTGTTAAAATCACAAGCTTCGCATTTATGCTTTTAAATCTTCCGAAAAGTGGCCTCATTCACCTCCACTGTAAGTGCCTCACTGCAACCTTGATTTTTGCTTTAAAAAAAAAAAACAGGTGACAAATTACTACAATTTACAAATGCTGTCGATATTTTCTATCGAACCCAGAATAGTCACCTGAGAAAAAAAGAAAAAAAAGAGCAACCTTTAAACAAAATACTTTTCTCGGAAGGATGTGGTTCAAAACCTAGTAAGCTCTCCGAGTAGGCAGCTGACAAGGTGTTGAGACACAGCCAACATCTCCAGGTGCCTGCATTCAAGTGCATTCTACTTGGAAAGCACCCAGCGTGGTGTAGGTGAAGTGTTTCTGCTACAGAGAAACTAGAGCCAGTGTAATTTGGGGAAAAGCCTCATCAGCATATTGTTTCAGCACGTGCCTGGAACTGCTGTAATTTGGTCATGTGATCCTGCAGCTTCTGGATGTTCTCCTCCAGCTGCTCAGACACACGACGCCAGCGCACCATCACGTTGTCCAGCTCAGTTCGGTACTTCTGTTTGATCTCAGGAGGTGCTTTCTGGAACACCTGCTCGGCCATCTTATTGAGGTCATCCACATCACCCTGATGCTCCTTCTGTGCTGCCTGAATTGCCTGCGAAAATATTTTGGCACTCATTCAGTGTGTTAATATTCATTGTGAATGCCTAATAATATTGGTAATGTTTAACAAATAAAACCAAAGGTTAACACAAAACTGCAAATAATCTTTTATTATTATTATTCAAATTAAAATAAAAACGCACACATTCCTTATGAAATGTTCCTATCACCTGGTATATGTGGTATTTTGGTAAATATGTCAATTAAACAATGTATTAAGTGAGGCAGTCTTAAGCTTTATGCAATTTTGTATTTTCTAAATACATTTTGGCTATCACCATTGCTTTTTAAGAAGCCAAAGTAATATTTACATAGTATTTATGACTACAATTATGTTTATGGCTTTATGTTTTTACTATGATCCTACTAAAGATTTCAGTTAACAGTGAAGTGTGTAATTGTTTGAGGATCAGATACTTTCTTGTATCCCAGTTTGATGTGCAGGATCACACTTGAAATCTTGCATGATTTAATAATGCATTCAAGCAACCAAATAAGTGTGTAGTTCTTTCAGCCCCAAGATTAAAATCCATTCAGCAGAATTCTGCAGGTTCCCCCCCCCAAAAAAAAACAGCACACAAAATGCTAATAAAGTCAGCAGATTCTGTCTGAGTCTGGATTAGTAGGCCGATTTCATCAAAACGTGTAAACAAACGATTTACACTATGGTTCAAGAGTTTGTGGTTTGGAATATTTGTAAATGTTTTTCAAGTATCTTATGATCAAACCATGATGTCTTTGAGCCTCTGCTCCATGACAGGGTACTCGGTCACTGCTGTGGAGGGGATGGCTAGTTTATTCTCACACTGCTGCAGCCAGGCCAGCAGCGCTGCCATCACATCCTTATAACGCGCTGGTGGAAGACTAGACTGGACTATTGCAAGAGAAAAGAAGACAAAACAAGTCTAAACACACAGTCACCTATACAATATCTGCCAGCAAAGTCCTGCAGTTTTCAACAATGTTCAACGAATGTCCCATTGTCTGCATGTTTGTTTTTCACAAATAATTTACTATTAAAGGGGCTATATGTAGAATTCAGTGCTCGCACTTGCCTGCAGTGCTCACGATATTACTCTAGGCGAAGTTTTTTTCCATTGTTCTTCGCTTAAAAGTAAAAAAGTTAGAAATACATTTTCAGCGAGCAATATACTATTAAGAAAATCCTGACACCGTCCATGCTGCTGATAGATGTTTAGACGAGTAGGAAAATATATGCTGCACGCTTTCCTCCCAATAACAAAATAAACACACAACAAAAATGACAGCGGTGAGAAAACAGCGCTTAAGAAAGCGATCATGTTTATATGTCTGCACTAGGTTTGCCATTCACCGGCAACATGTCGACAGATGAGGTAATTCAAATTATTGCCCACCGTTATGATGGTTTGATTATAAAGTATATTTGAGACTACAGTCTATATCTGACTATGTGAAACTATAGTTCGGAAAAATCTCTTTTCTTTTCATGAAGCATTGACATTACAGGACAGAATAGCTCTTTCAGCATTATCCTGAACAATGTATTTACATTAATTTCATGCGTCATTGAACAGATGAACATCCTTTTGATTTTCCCGGCAAAAACGTTCTTCACATAAAAATCAGTCTACAGGCTTTCATAGACAAACTAAGGCGTTTTTTTTAAGTTTCATTACAAGCCGTTCACACATTGGCAATAAAAAAGCGGTTAATACATGAAAATTCTTACATTTAACCCCTTTAAAAAGTTTGATTATACTTTCAGCTACTATTAATAGAGAAGTACTCTCAGCTCTGTTATTTAAATTTGACCATTCTGCATAATTTTGCCCACACATTCAGCACACAAAAAATATGGTGGATACATGCTGGTGTCTCGAATTGATTGAAGTTTTAAGAATCTTTCTGGATTGCGTAGAAACTCATTAGACACGACTTAGCTTTCAGCCAGAGATTATGCAAAGATTAGAACAAGACCATGAAACTTTCAGACGCGTGTGTAGCATAATAGGGTAGAGACACTCGTTGATTTGAAAGATTTATGAAAATGCTGCCAGCTCAGAAGCTAACGTGATCAAACCACACCACACTGCAGTCTGAATCCTACGTACAAGTGCTGTCATAGTACAGTATGTGAGTGATCCACTTTTAAACTCCCTCAACATTAACCCAAATAGCATAGCACAAGACATCCCTCACCCAGAACAAGCTGTCGTTCCCTGGCCCTCAGGTCCTCGAGGACTTGGTGGTAGTGCTCTTGGAAGGCAGAGATGTCAGCATCAAAGAGAACAGGCGTCTCTTCTTTCTGCCGCAGCTCCTGAAGTTGATCATGCAGCTTGTCCACTTGTGGTTGTAGAGCGGCGAGGCGAGCGATCTCATCCTGTGAAATGAAATAAAGCACTGGTCTTGTAAACATTCTAAACTAAGTCACATAATAGCAATACTGGCAGGAAAATGGCCCCATCTTTTTGCGGTCCGCCCTCGTCTCCTGAAGTGGGATTAAACATGATTATTTAGAAATGATAACTTTACTCATAACTTCAAAGTGTCTATGCTGATTCAAATGCAGAGAATATTGTTTTGTTGTGAGGCAAATGTTTTTACAGACTTCACAAATTCAATCAAAACTTCATAAAAATCTCATCTTTAGCTTTGAGTTTTCTCTCCACAACTGTTTCATTGCACCTTCTTTCCTTTAATAAAGCGTACATATAGCTTATTTATGGTATGTTGTTAAGAAATCCCAATTGCCAATAAAATAGCTCTAATAAAACACATTACATCTAATAAATTGATCTTATAAATCACATTATCGCTGTCTTGTGCCATATGAGAGTCTCAGTTTTCTTTCTTTTTTCAGATACATGGACATAAAATATTGAAACCCTATGTGTGTGTGTGTGTGTGTGTGTGTGTGTGTGTGTGTGTGTGTGTGTGTGTGTGTGTGTGTGTGTGTGTGTGTGTGTGTGTGTGTGTGTGTGTGTGTGTGTGTGATATTAAATGAGTAAACCTGGGCTGGGGAATAGCAAGACAACTAATTGGTTAATCACATCAAATGATCAAATCATCAGACACTCAAGGTCTTTAGGGAGACATGTCTCTTCTGAAAGACACATAACAGAAACTAGGATCAGCTATATAGAAAGCTGTCAAGGATAGATATACTCATGGATAAAAGCAGTAAGAACAGATGAAAAAAGAGAGACTTTGAAAAAAGTTTGAGTTATCAAAGCTCTGCAGGTTTAATCACACAACTTGTCTCTCTGCCTGTTATATCATATTCATTAATCTAACAGGCCACGTCTACCCCACTGAAATTAGTCCACGGCCATCAGACAGTGGAAATGCACTCATTTTTTCAATTAAATCCTCCTATACAAGTACCATAATCACAGTAAAATTGCACAAACTGTAACTGCAGTTAAAATTCACCAGTCTGGTCAGCCAGAGTCCCCTTTAAAAGGGCAATTTCACAAACGGATTGTTGATTGAGATTGATTTTCCTTGATGTTTTGACATAAATGACAGAATTATTTCAAACTGTTTTGTGAACCTGTCACAACGTAATACAAAAACCAGAGTAGCAACTATATTGGATCTGTCAGCAAAACTAAGAACCCATAACTAAAGCCCCATTTACACCTGGTATTAAAATGCGATCTGTATCCAGATAAGTTATCCGGATAATAAGTGTTCTGATCTTACCTTTGCGTTTACACCTTGTATTTTTAATGCGTTCTCGTTATCCATATTGAGTTCGGATCTCTGTCCTCCAGAGTGACACCTGCGCGTGAGCACTGAGGTGGCGGGAAATCAGCTGTAGTTTGTCAACATGGCAGGTGTAGGATCGTTAGAGATGCTATTACTGTACCGCCTGTTTCTACTTTTTCTGTCGCGGTAGGGGTCATTTTCAACGTTTTTCTATTAGGAGCAAACAGAAAAGACGACAGGCCCTGTTTGCAGATCTCCAGATGTGGTCAGGCAGATCCGATCACAACGTATTTACACCTTGCATTAACATGCGTTTTCTATTATCCGGATAACTTATCTGGATACAGATCGCATTTTAATAACAGGTGTAAATGGGGTAAAAAGCGTTCAACATCTCAAGCACTTAAAAATAAATAACAAATCAAGTTATTAAAAATAGGCCCCTTTTTTCATATCATATTACTATTACTAGTTTTTTCATATCATACATTTTTCCCCACCTATAATGTTATGTTTCTTGTGCCAAAAACAGTCTAAACTTCAGGGACATGGCTAAAAATAAACAAACAAAAAACAAACATCTGCTGGTTTCTAATGTTGGGAATCTTTGGAAGGACATACTGAAAGGATTGTGAAGGAAGGTCCGAAAGTTATAGCATGTTTACCAAGTAAATCAAGCTCTTTTATCTCAAAAGATCAAGAAAAAAATCTGAAGGTCATTTGACTTGTCTGGCATTATAAAAAATATCCTTGCAGGGTTTTTTCCCTTCTTTTTTGCATGAGATCAAATGAACACATGCAGCGGGTAAAGGGCATTACCTGGCCAGACACAGGAAAAGACAGACTGTGCCCTGTATATGGACACAGAACAGACACACATTGAAAGACAAATCTACAGAGGAACAAGACCCCATGCACGAGGACAGACACTGGTGGTTACCCTGCAACGCTCAAGCTGAATCCTCATAGGCTCCGGCTCGCACGCGGGCGGCGATTGGACCTTGAGCCAGTTCTCAGCGGTCGCCACAGCCTGCTCAAGTTGCTGGAAGAGATTGTAGAAAGCCAGGACTTTGGTCTGGTAGGCCAACCACGCCAACCTTTCGGCTAGGAGAGCGCAGAAATCAACCCATCGAGCACGCAACTGCTGAGCCGCTTGCTCGATGTCCTCGGAATTCTGACCATCTTTAGAGAAAGATCCATTAGGACAAATGAGACTCATGCATATTGAAACAGCATTTGCTGAGGCAATTAAGCTGCCAAAGGCTTTAGACTTTCAAAATAGCTTGATGTACATCTTCATCTATTATTAATAAAGCTGGCATTATGCAGGATTTTATTACTTTAATTAGCAGCAAAATGCTTTCCAAATAAAATGGGACATATTCATGTTTTTTTTTTTTTTACAGGAAAACAAGGGCAAGTTTTGAAATTATACAAGGCTGATTGAAAATCGAATGAATTAATGTGCATATGAAAATAATCCCTTTTACCGCTAGTGAGTTGATCCACCAAAGCCTGGGCTGAACGAGTGGCTTCTTGCAACTTCCTGAACTTTTCTGGTTTTTCCCTGTCAATTGCCTCAAAAATGGCAGAAAGAATCACACAATAAACACCAATTAAACATTTTAAAAAGCATTGCTTTACGTGTTTTAATAATTGCATTTTCATACACCTTTTAAAATATAACTATTACACTTTACTTAATTTATACGATTTTAACATACTTATTATAGATTTTAATAGTTATATTTAATTATATTATTATTTTCATATGAAAATACTTAGCATACAATAAGTTCAAAATCATTCTAACGTAATATAATACACTTTGCAGTCTAATATCTTTTCAGCACACATTCATTTCTTGTGCGAAACAGGTGAATCGCTACAGAACATGTTAATGTTACCTACCAGCACTTTCTCATAGAGGTCTGCCACACTGCCCTCCTTACGGGAAACTGAGAACTCTGGATTTTGCAAAACAGCCTCTGACCGAGTCATAAAACTGTGAATTTCAGTGAAGTCCACATCAAATCTGCAGGGAAATCGATGGGAGAACAGCAAAACAAATTAGTTATTCTTGTTTGTTTAGTCATTTGAATGTTGTTGGCATTGATTAGCAGCGATTAGCATTTCCCCCCTCACTGCAGGCTTTGTGTTTCAGCATCATTTCTTAACTCATACAGGCTGTAAACGTGCTTATTTAGACGAAAAAGCCTTCATTTCAGCATTAGCACAACATAAATTCCCATTAGAATTAAAGAATTTAGAAAAAGCTAAATTTCACTTGATTTTCATGCAATATCATATTTAGATAAATACACTAAGTTTTTGTATCATGCAAAAAAGTGGAAACCAAGATGAACAGTCTTTTTTTAAGAATTAGGCATGCTTCACACATGGTATGACAACAAACTTGTACAGTATGATGTGTTTGTAACTGACTTTTATCAGCAATTCTTTAACCTTAAATCCAGTCATATAAAATGAAATATAATTATAACTAAACGTATGTTTATTCCACGGCCCTACATAGGACAAGCGGATGGATAGATACATGTTTATTATTCTGAAATGTATTTCTCCAAATTTTGAGTTTTGTGCCTTATATTTGTTGTGTATTAGCTTTCACACATCTATATCCTAAATGTCGACAAAATTTACAACACACACACGCGCTGCACTTATTTCTGTCCAAACGAATACTCAAATGTCCCTCCCCCTAATTCTTACTGGCAGATAGCAAGTACCAAATCATGTTCATAGTTGATGTAATTCAATCCTTATGAGCTCTTTTAAAAAAATGGACAAGCCCTTCAATATGTTCTACCTCAACTTTTTTTCAATAGGAAACCCATCAACATAAAAGTGTGCGTGTCATGGTGTCTTTTAAGCATAAACCACACAAAATGTATTACCTTGTTATTTTCTCAATCTTGAAATAGTGATAATCAAGATAAAAATATTTTTAACTATCAGTGTGATTAAGAAAGAAAAAAAAAACCCCACTAAGTCTCCTATTTCCACTGGGTCCTTCATATTTAGTGACCTGTGATGAAATGAAGGTATGCACGCTCACCTTTTCCTCAGTTCTGAATCAACGACAATCCGCTTCTTCTGAGGTGGAGGGGTAGACATGCCCTCCTTAGTATGCTTCACCATCTTTTTCTGGTTCGTGGTCACCTTGGTGACAGTTGCCATGGTTGTGTGCGTGTGCTCCGACTGGGATGTGGTGACAATAGTTGAAAACTAAGAGGGACAAAAGTTGTAAGACATGCATGTGTAAGTGTACAGAAGTCTGATTCTTGAGTGCACATGAAAGAGAGAGGGTGAAATACAGTGAGAGCGGTTTATTTATTCAGAGTGATGGCAGGGACATGCAGGGAAGCCATATCAAATTTTGAGTGAAATAGAAATAGATGGAACCGTATTGCGGAAAAGATGAGACAGTAAATGGAATGGCATTAGCATAACCACCTTGGTGCTGGTGAGCTGAAGCGACTGTACCAATTTGTCCCAGCGCTGAGCAAACCTTTCCAGCTTCGCCTCTAGTTTCCCAGCGGCCTCTTTGCTCTTAATGTTGGTCAGCAGATCTTGAACGAGGGAGCAAAGCTTGTCCATGGTCTGCCTCTTCAACTCCAGGTCTGCTTTTAAAATCTGAGGAACGAAATTCCGCCGGCAATCTTTAAGTTATGAAATGCATTCCGTTTTTAAAGTCAGAACCTTAAAAAGAAAAACACAACTACACAACAACAATCTAAGAGAGGTCAGCCATTTAATGCTAGCTGGAAATTGTGTTGCATAATTAAAAAAGGCCTGATTTCAAACCCATTAAAAAGGATTTCAACATGAAATGGCATTTGAAACCTATTTAACTTTTTTTATGTGATTTTTGCATGTAATGTAGCATAATATTCAATAATGAAAAATCAAAATGCATGATTAACCATCAAGTCCCGATGGATAAAATCAAGCAAAATAGGGTTGACTTTAATGTTTCAGTGAGTGTGGCCACTTACAGCAAGCTTCCTTAGGTTGGCAGCTACTTCATTTGGGTCATTTGTGCCACTTCTTTGGATAGACTGAACTAACTCCTCCTTTTGAGTCAGCCAAGAATCAAACAGCAGCTATAAAACAACGACAGCGGATTAAAGGGAGATTGTGAGATGTGTTCTGCACTGCTTATTTTCCTGTTTCTATTGAGCACTGGTGATGTTATCGTGCTGATTCTCTTGAGAAAAGAGGTCTTCAAAGCCTTTATGTTTCCCCAGACATGCTCTCATTATAGTCATTTAACAGGCAGGATTCAAAAGGCGTTTTCAGAGCTGCTAAATGCATTGTAAAAGCTTTTCCAGCGAGGATTTTCCAGAAGGATTCACTACCTGCTCCTCAGAGAAATGTTGCCAGCACAGTAGGATCTTTTGAAGGAGGATCCAACGCTCTTCAGTCCATTTGCAGATCGCTGCCCAGCGTTCCCCAAGGTTCTGTGTAGGTAACATAGGGGTGTTATGGAAGGCTGAATAAAGTCAAACAAAACATTATACCACAGTTATTGAGTCCAATCAACCAGGCAGACTTTAGGGCTGTATTTACAGTTACAGAAAGTGTTTGGTTTTTGATAGTTTGATAGAATATTGATCCTAAGCCTGGGGAAATCAAGTTGTGCATATAAATAAAACAACTTTTACCAGCAGTTTTTCCTCCAAGGCCGCGGTGGCACCATCACCACTGTTCTCATCTACTACCACCACCATATGAGTCAGAGAGTTCACTCTCACTTGCTCCAGCTCCAGATCTTCCTGTAATAGCTGTAGGGACAATTATGTCTTTACTTGTTTTGGGGTTTTTTGCATTAAAACTAACCACAAAGAAATTCCAGGACATACTTTTTGCTCTTCAATTTGACGCTTTATGTCATCAAGTTCAGGTCCTAAAGGCTGCGCTCCCATTCTTTTAATCCGAGTTTCGGTCGTGTCCAGCCAATCAGAGAGCTGCTTTAGCTGCTGGTGCTGCAGGCCCATCAAAACTTCATGAAGCCTAGAAATGTTCCAAAACCTCAGTTATATAAGGATTTGTAAATAGCATAGGTTTAAGTCTCTCTGTTAATATTTCTGGCTAAATAAAGGCTCATCATGCAAACATGTGACCACCTGCTCTGTCGCTCCATGCTGGCCACACGCAGATGTTCCCAGCGAGAGTTGAGCAGATTCATCTGTTCCCGCACCTCCCTCTCTTCATCATCAGTCAGCTGCCCTCCAGACAATAACACACTTCCTGCTTTCAGAACCCGGCCCACGCTGCCCTGATGAGACGTTAACTCCACCATGTAGCCCTGGACAAATACAGGGCAATGGTAAAACATTTACATTTAAACATTTCCCATCTTTAATTGACAAAGTATAGAATTAAAGTAATTCTTTTATTGCAAGAAAAATAAGATGACGTTTACTCAAGACGCATAACGTAAAAAAAAAAAAAAAGGCAATGATCCCATTAGCTTTGCAAGAAACCAAACTACAACCACAATTTTTGATATGCAAATTGTAAAATTCAACATAATAATGTATATTAAATTAAAATGTGTATACATTTGGCAAGGATGCACTAAATTAATCAAAAGTGACAAAGACTTTTACATTGTTACAAAAGATTTGTAGAAATGTATATTCAAAGAATCCTGAAAAACAAAATGTATCACAAAAATATTAAGCAAGCACCATGGATTTCAACATTGATAATAAGAAGAAATGTTTCTTGAGCAGCAAATCAGCATATTAGAATCATTCATGAAGGATCATGTGACACTGAGGACTGGAGTAATGATGCTGAAAATTCAGCTTTGCCATCACAGGAATAAATTACATTTCAAAATATATTAAAATAGAAAACTTTTTTAAAAATGCAATACAATTTAACACAAGTTATTGTTTTTAAATGGCCTCAAACAGGCAACAACATTCACAGCAGAACTGTCAACAAACAAAAATGTGCTCAAAGCAATAAATTGCTTTAAGAACTCGTAACTTCTCATTGTTTCTTTGCACTGTCAACTAGAAAAAAACTCTTTGGATATCTGCTTTGACACCTTCTCGCAATGAGTTTTTTTCACTCATTATATCCTGCCATTCTTTCAGTCATTAAATGTCTCCAGATAACTTTTCAATTCACACCCACGCTAGGCACAGTTTGATCCTTTGACTCCCAGACCAACCATTCTAAAAGATGTTGGAATATGAACCTGAGGGTAAACACTCATAATACCATCTGTCATGAATAGAGAAATCTGATTTATTCAGAGACTGTAAACACAGGGGGCATATGCAGATCTGGATAATAATAACAGCCCACAACTTCATGGATAATATATCTTAGTCTTAAAACTTTCAGACAGTATCCTTCACTCCTTGGGTTCAAAGTTAGTTTGAAGAAATGAATCACCTGTCCGAATTTAGAGCCATTTCTATACATCTCACACAAGTATAAAACATCAGTCTTATATTGACCAGATGTCAGATATGGAACAAACGTACCATGGAAGAGTCAACTGAAGTGCATTTCTTGGACAATATAGACTTACAGTAGATTTACATTTTTAGACAAATAAAGTTCAAAATTTATAAGTAGTTTTTAGAGCAAACATGAAAAATGCATGAAGAACAACAGTATATTTTGGACAAAATTAGTATTTATTTGCTGTGCTGGGTGGAATGCATTACTAAGTAATAATAACTGTAATTTGATTACTTTTCCCTTGAAAAAGTAAAGGAATACTCTATTTTTCTGTTTTTTAATTACAGTAACTTCTGATGTAATTGCATTAAATGGCGTATAGACTATAGAACAATTCTATATTAAAAAATAGTTTATTTAAAATCAAAACTTAACGTCTAATGATAAAATGTTTTTAATTTAACCATCTCCCTTTAAATATGTTTCATGTCTATCGCTGTATTGTTCAATTGGTCAAGATTGATATGGGATTTAGAAAGTAATTAGTAATAAGGAATGCAACACTTTTTAGAGAGAGTAATTAGTGCAGTAATCTAATTACACTGTTGAAGATGAAATTAGAAGCTAGTAATTAAAGTTTTTAGAGTAACTTACCAAACACCGTTTACTTTTTAAATTAGACAAAACTAATGTTTAATTGTTGAATAATCCTAACGTTTAAAGACACCAATACCTCAATAAGAAGTGTAAATGGTTAGTCTGGACTTGTGTTTCTCTCCATGCCCTTCAATCTTGTGCAAAGGTTGTATCATAAGACTCTGAGCTTATGTAGGAATCCAAAGCTGCCAAATGGCAGCTAAAGCTTATGAAATCACATCAAATAAAATACAGCTAGCTTGAGCCTTTCCTGGAACATCTTCACATCTATAGGTAATCGCTATACTCTGCTGATGCTAAAAAGACTTGGGGCATGACAACATTGTCTTTTTTAGGGTGTAGTCCTCCAATTTTCTGCTCTGAACAAGTAGACTAACATAATATAGTAGCTGTACACTTGTCCTTCTGGAAAGGTCCTACTTATACGCTTTGACATCATAATTGAGACATGTGGATTCAAGTGGTTTTGGTATTGGTTTGTTTCTCTTTTTCACCTACCAATAATAGTTGAACCTTTTTTTAATGCAGCAACAAAACTACTTTATCTATTTACTAGGTCAGCAGAAACAGTTATTATGTGATACTTTGTTGTCAATGACACAAAATGCTAAACACTAAAATGCTAAACTAAATTGTAGTGTCAACATTTACAATTATTTGAATGTTGACCGATACCAATTTACCACCAACTATAGCTAGTGCAGCAATAACTTCCGCTATGATTTCTTTAAATTACTCTTGGAAATTTGGAAGCCTTCAGAGAGTCCTAACAGTTTCCCTCCATTGTGTTTATGTCCATGTGCCCATATCTTTCAAAATGATCCTTCCAACATCCTAAGCGGCTGTTGTTTACACAGAACGTGTTTTTCCATTCAACTGCGCTACTTTTCCATTGTTTTTCAATGTAAATGCGCTAGACGGACGTCTTTAAGTGCTGCGCACGTGTCTTTTGCAGCGTCTCCACCCTCCAACCCGCCAAATGCGGGTAAAAATCAAAATGAATGAAGCCAATTTGGCGTGTTTCTATGTTTACTCACTTTGCTGGGGAAGTTTGTGTAATCTGTGCGGATTTAGCGCAAATACACAATTTGGGAGTCCTCAGAATCTGCGCATTTCTGGCTTACTTGAACACACACGTCACTAAGCAACAAATAATGGTGCGCTTGTTCACTTGCATTGAAGTAATAGCAAATATCAAAAAGCATTTGGTTAACAGAAAAGACATTGTTATTTTCCAACATCCTAGATGTTATGTGTACTGTATTGACCTGTCCACCCAGGGCTCTAGAGTGCGACCAATTTGGAATTGTGGCGTTAAAGGCGACGCGAGACGAGGAAAAATTTGAGTGCACCTAAATTTTGTGCTGGTGCACCTAAATAAAAAAGTTAGGCGCACCAGTGCAACCAAGGCAAAAAGTTAGTCTGGAGCCCTGCCACCTTTCGAAACTTGTGTTGGTTGGGCCGATCGATTGTGCAATCGATTTTCGAACGTGACAGCCCTACGCTCAAGTTAAAAGAAGTTAAACTTTTAAAAACGCATCTCTAGACCTTGCGTTTTTTTCTGTTCCACCAACCTGCAGTTTTAACAGCAAAAACGCATTCTGTGTAAACCAACCCAAATGGGCAGCATTAAGAACATTTAAGTCGCAATGTAAAGAAAGCAGCGACATCTTCCGTATTGATGAACATCCAAGGTAAATGGATTACCAAAAAAAAAAAAAAATGTAGGGCAGAGACTTGGTTCTATCCACATCAGTTGTCGATTGGATGGAGCTTTCAGTTGATTTTAATTAAGGGGTGCAGTTTAAGTGGACTAAATGATTGGAAAAGCATGTTATTTCAACCCAATCTAACGGCAATTCGTACATTTTTTACGAGTTGCCCAATTCGTATGAATTCCTACGAATGACCCCGTCCCTAAACCTACCCATCACGTGGGTTTAGACAAATCGTATGAATTCGTACGAGTGAGGTCGTACGAATTCACCACCTTTTAATCACTCGTAAGAATTCTTACGAATTGGTCGAGATAGCGTCGGTTATTTCACTGGAAGTATAGTTATGATGACATTTTTATAAAATTACAAGCTCTAATTTAATGTTCGACATTGAGATTTCAACCTAAATCCAGTTAGATATTCAAGTACACTAATCAAGCTGTAATCTTTTTTTAAGTGTAGTAGGTACATTGAAATGTGAAAGTTAATGCTAAATCTCTCACAAAATACATCATCAGCCGTGAAAAATCTCACCCGAGGTCGGCAGAATCATCAACACGCTCGTCTACTTTCACCTCAAAAGTTTTAAAAGACAAACCGGCGAATTACCTCATGAGTGTGAAACTGCTCTTTGACTTCTTCGACAAAAGAAGAGATGGGTGGCTGTGCTTGCAAGCCGTCCTCCGCGGAGAGCAGCCAGGTCAGGACCTCCTCCAGGGCACTCTGGTAGCTTTCCAGCTCATTTAGCCCCTGTGGCAGGGGACTGGGGGACGGTCGCAGTTCATCTGGCTTGTCTGGAGACTGCAGGCAGATAGACGGGAGACAAATGGGTTAGATGATGGAATGGATTTAAAAACAATAAAGATATTGAGTTTTTTGTCTTTAAATCAAGACTTGCCTAAAGAGCGTATTGGCAATGAGGCTGTAGGAGTGGTTGGCTAATCATGGGTACACACTATACGCTTGTAGCTAAAGCCCCTAGAGTACTTCTGGCTGTTTCATCCTCAAAGCTGGGTCTTTAAAGTTAGCCTTCTAATTTTCTTTTTCCTGCTTTGGGAAATACCCTCTGCCCTTGTATGTATTCGAGTGAAATGCACTAGCTGACTGATAATATCAGGGTGGTTTCAGATTGAATTTGAAGATTGTGAGGGGCCTCATGGTGTTGAGTAATGAGTTAGAACTTGTTTTCTTTAGGGGTGCTTGTGGTGTTGCTCATATTCAAACAAATTCCTAAACATAAGTATTCAGTTTTGGTGCATAACTTCGCACAATTTGCGCTGTGGACAATAAAAACCCCAAATCACACAGCTTGTTGAGAAGAGGTGTGCTATTACTTTTCTAAACAACGTTTAACCTACAGTTTTCACCTGATGGACCATGAAACAGACTGACAGACTCATGACTCAAGTCTCTCCTTTACTGTCAGTCTATATCTTAGTGACCAAAATATCTTTGGGGTGACTAACCACCTAGCAACTACCCAGAACACCATAGCGATATACTAAAGAAGATATTAGCAACCACATAGCAAGGCCTTGGAAGCCACCCATAACACCCGATAGTTTTGCACCCGTGTTATTTTACTTATACTACCGGTATTACAGTATTTATTTATATTTTGAATTAGCTTTTTTATTTTCAGTTTATATTATATTTTAGTTTAAGTTTTAGTTATTTTGTTATGTGCAGTAATCGTTAGTGTTCTTATTCTTATTCCGTTCTTGAGTCTATAGCAGCCCATAGAACCGCTTGCGGGGGGAAAGTTATGAAATTTGGCACACAGATTTAATTTAGAAAATTTAGAGTCTCTAACTCAATCGCTCTAGCACCACCAGCTGTCCAAAGTTGCACTCACGTTAATGTTAATATCTTTTGAACCGTAAGGGCTAGAAACAAACAAACAAAAAATTCCCAATGATTCCTTGGCTCAAGGCGAATTGATCCCTACATCATTTTCCATCATGAAAAATTCAAAATGGCGGAAAATTTTTCGTGCCACCTAGTGGTCAGGAGATATTACAAATTTATGCTTATAACTTCTGAATGGTTTTGCCGAATGCATTGGCAAATCGTTATGAAACTGTCATTGGCAACATGCCCTGAAGGTACTCAAAGTCAAGACAGCCCCACCTTGTGGTTCAAAGTAATAATGCATTTTCCAAAAATGCTAATAACTTTTGATTAAATTAGCCTATTGTAAAGATTTCTTGGGTCATGCCGAGATACCGATAAATACCATAGATAGATTTGGTACCAATAGATACCAAAAGATAACATAGATACCAAATTTTCCATAGTGAGCCGAAATTCATACCCTTTATATCTGGGATACTTATTTTTTATTTTATTATGTGTATTTATGCGAGTATGGGTGTAGGTATGTGTATACATGATGTTTGTATATATGTATGTATAGACAAATGTGTATGCAAGCCAGGGCTAAATGTTGTTATGCATCTAATACTGCAATATGTTTTACTCATGGATTTGTTTCCAATAAGGAGTTGGTGGGTCGGGCGAGGCGGGATGAGGTAGAGCTTTAGTGTGAGTGAATGTATATGTGCTGCATTATCTTTGTCTTTGTCTCGAGGACCCCCTCGAAAACGAGATGTTTCATCTCAAGGGGTTATCCTCAACAATAAATTCAAATAATTCCTATTCGCCATTTTTATTTTCTATCAAAACCTACTTTTTTTTAACTTCCTTGACAGTTTGTCAGATTTTTATAAAATTCGAGTCCGATCATCATCAGACAATGCCAGCACACATGTATGGAATTTATGTCGATAGACGAAACTGCTTTCGTATACCACATCAACAAAGTTAATCACATGATACCAAAACTCTGAGGCTGTATCTCTGCAATGCTTTGGCATTTCGACATCAAGCTTGCGTGTCATTTAGTGCTGCCGCGATTAGTCGACGGCAATTTTTTTAGTCGACGTGTCGTTTTACTATTGACCGCTATTTATTTTTGGTCTCCCGTCACAAACGGCTCACTGTAATTCACCTCCACACACCAGTCTGTGCGCCGTGCGCGCCCTGCTGGTTTATCTGCTATCATTTTCCTTCACGTTCCCGCCCGCCTTCACTGCTTTGATATGAAAAATTGCGGAGGCAGGTGACGGAGCTTTCACAGTGGGCTCGTTTGCTGCGGTCCGAGTCCGAGCGCGAGCGCGATTGTTCCCGGCGCGCCCCGCAGCGTTGGTCTGGTTTCACACTCAATTCTATCGAACCCTGAGTTTGCGTGCATCTTATGCCATCGCAAACGTGCACGGCGCATGATAGAAAACAGAACGCGGGTCAATATATTGTGTTTTTCAAACGGACTCTTTTGAGGAGACAGTGGATTTCCAAATGTGTTGCCCTGATTGCACGCGCAATGCGCGAATACACTGCAGACTCAACTCTCGCGTATCCAAGGTAAATCATCAACACTATCATCCCTTACATGTGTTTTATTTAACTAAATGCATCATAATCAGCTAAAACGCATGGGCAGGTTACTTAACTTCCTGAACAAGCGCTCCCGAGTCCGTGTTGCTTTCACATTCACGCGAACCGCGGCACGGACTCGCTAGTCCAGACTCTTTCAATTCAATTCCAATTTATTTGTATAGCGCTTTTCACAGAAAATGCATTGCATCTACTTTACTATTCAGAGTGATGTTATCAGTTATGCTTTTCAGAAATGTACATAAATTAATCATTATTAGCTTACTGTACATTTTTTAAGGCAGAACAAAGAGCTAATTTAAGTAATACATACATGTTTGTTATTAGAGGATTAGATTAGGACTCTGACCAATATGGTATAGCCTAATGGAAATGCAGATACTTAATGCTTAGATTGTTAATACATAATGTTTTTGAACAGGTGACATTTTATGTTTTGGCCCTTCAGTTGAGTTCAAAATAAAATGGACACAATGAAATAAACACTTGATTTTTTTTAATTAGTCGTTGAGATTAGTCGACTAATCGAAAAATTAGTCGAAAGATTAGTCGTTAGAAAATTAGTCGTTAGTGGCAGCACTAGTGTCATTGTCACCCAACTCTGACCGCATACCACATCAATTTGTTTACAGCGCCACCCATTGTTCGAAAGTGATAAACAAGTGACTTGATTTATGATTTTTCAGGCATTTCTCTTAAAATCATCTTAATATGCCATTAATTTCGTGAAAAATGATTTTTTAATACTTTTAGTTAACAATAACAACACTGAATAACACTGTGTTTTTGCACAGACACGAACGACGAACAATGTAAATATGTGGGAGTGTTCCATCAATTAGACAAAGCTGAATGGACTGATGGCTGGGAGTTGAAACAGGAAGTTAGTCAAACAGAGATTCCGTTTGTAGATAAGTCTCAGGAACACACAAATTTACACATACAATGCTTGTATTTTTTAATACTGCATGATAAACTAGATTTTTACATTTTCCTAAGAAAATGTGAGTGGTGTTCATTATGCTAGGCCATTGAGTTTGGCTTGTTCCTATACTTAGTCAAAAGAGCCCACCAACAAGACTCTCCCTCAGGTCCCTTCCTCATTGCAAATCTATGGATTTTTTTTGTCAGTTTTATTGGCTGGAAGGCAAAAATCATAAATTCAATCAATAACTTGGGACAAGCTTTAGGAAGTGAAGTGCGACACCACTGATATCAGTCGGAGGTTGTTGTAGACACAGCTGCAATGCCCGGCAACAAGGAGGAGACAGCAGTCAACAGAAACAAACCTGTGCGGTGAGAAACTTCCTCTGCTGTTCAGGCGTCTTGACGTAGGCAGCTTGAGTGAAGGCATAGCTTTTGAATCGAGGCTTATATGAGGGGGACGGGCTGCGAACATGACTCTGAGCCACACTGACTGTGATCTAAGAGAGGTACAGAAGACAAGAACGACTGAAAAAAGCAAAACAAAAGCCACAGAGATGGATGGAAACAGAGGAGAGTTGAGTGATGGAGCGATGAGCTGGATATGGCAGTGAGAAGGACGATGAGGACGTTGGAATGCAGAGCGGCAAAATTAGATCACAAATTGCAAAACGTAATTCAATGTCAGCTGGCAAAGTGTGTCGACAAGCTAAATGTGCATTCTACATCCTGAGAACATCTAAAAACCTTTTTGAAACCAGAGAAGTCTAATGCTTTCATATTAGACGTATGTGGCGCCAGAGCTAATGGGTCCATGCATTATGATTACAACATACCGTTCTAAACTCTGTGTATTTATGAGTGTGTGTTCCTCTGACCTGCTGGGAGTAACGCTGTTGGGTCTGAAAGAGAAAGTGCTCCTCCTTGGTTACTGTAGCTCGAGGGAGGGTCTCCACCTCTTGTATGGCCTCCATACTCACGCCATGGGGCAGCACTTGGAACAGGGAGGTGACATACATAATGATGGATTTCTTATCAGGATGAGCTGTAGCAACATCTGTGAAGGAGAAAAGAAATTTGAGTTTCCCATGCAAATTTCTTAATAAACTCCTAGAGGAGACATTAGAAAATGACCTGTGCAAACATTTGCTTTCCAATTAAAAGAATGTGTGTAAATAAATTGTATGTATACTATTTTGTTTTTAAGTTTTGGGTTGATACGATTTTTTAAATGTTCATGTATGCTCACCTAAGTTGCATTTATTTGAACTGTACAGTTCAAATGTACAGTAAAACAGTAAGATTGTGAAATATTTGTACCAATTTAAATAACTTTTTTTCTTTTTAATATATTTTAAAAATGTAATTTATTCCTATGATGGCAAAGCTGAATTTTCAGCATCATTCTTCAGTGTCACATGATCCTTCAGAAATCATTATAATAGGCTGATTTGCTGCTCAAGAAACATTTCTTATTATTATCAATGTTGAAAACAGTTGTGCTGCTTAATATTTTTCTGATTAAAAATATTTCATAAAACAACAACAACTGACACTAAACTGTGAAAATGTGTACATGTAGTGCTATAATTTAATTATATACATATACCAAACATATTCCAATTTATATACATATACCAAACATATTCCAATTTTTAATGGACATATGAAAAAAACATCATACACATCCAAACTTCCAAAGCAAAAATTTTGGCAGAGATCTAATATACAGTATATGTTAATAGAGAACAAGATATAAGTGGTACAACCTCAACTATGAGTTAAACCCCCATGGCATAAATTATGTGATGAAATTCTGTTTTAGATGTTGATGTAACAAGACATTTCCTCTCATCCAAAAAACGAAACTAAAAAAAGCCCTGTCTGTATTACTCAGAACAACTTCAAAGGCTAATGTGAACAAGAAGAAGAAAGGAGGAGGTCATACCCTCAGGGTCCAACAGTCGGTCGATGCCTAAACTCTTCTCCGCAACGTTGAAGGCATGATCCAGTCTCTCAATGGCATTATCCTGTTGCTCCACCACACTCCAGCTAAACAGCTCTGGCCTGGCAAAAAAAAAAAGAATTATAAGATAGTTAATAACTTACTTTTCTGTGCACATGCTTGAAATAGCTTAAAGCAGATCAAAACAGTTGGTTCATTACCCAAATGAACTACACGGAAAAATAGAAAAACAATAAGCTTCAAAAATTGCTTCAGGCCAAGCTAGTATTCAACCATGCAGTTTATGACCAATGAATATAAAACATTCATTTTAACTTTCATTAGACATGAAAGCAGTGATTTCTGTGATTTTCAATAAAAGCATCCAAAATATAACAGTACCTGTGGCTGTGGATGAGAGCATTGAAGGCAAAGCCATCCGTCCAGCTGCTGGAGAAGTTGACCACATTGATGTCTCTGTAGTTTTTAGTGGACTGCCTGACCCAACTTAACAGAATCTTTTCACTGTTGGTCTGCTGTAAGTCTGCCATGACATCTTTCATCACATCCTTAACCTGTGCGGTAAAAGGAGAGTATGTATACATATTTATCAGGACAGTGACAAATATAGCAAACATGACATGATAAAGCTGATATTTAGAAACAGACTTTATGATTACAATTTTATTAACAGGATAAAAATATGTGATATGTGATTACACATTATTTGGTATTTGGACATGGCAACATTTTGATACTATGTTTTTGACACAGACAATAGTAAAACCATGGTCTTTGGACATGTGCTGTACCTTGGTAATAACATTTCATTACATTTCCTTCACATATCATGCAAATACCTAACAGTAAAATATGGTATATATCAGTCAGTATCATGATACATATCAAAGAACGATTGTTATATCCTGGTTGGATGTGTCCCACGGTAATATCATGTGATTCTTTGAAATACCTAGGAGTAAAAACTAGGTACAAGAAACTGGTAATCAGTCAATAATACCATGGTATACACTACAATTTAAAAGTTTGCGGTCTGTAGCAAGGCGGAATTCACTTGATCAAAAATACAGTCAAAACAGTAATATTATGAAATATTGGTACATTTAAAAAATAAACTTTTTCTACTTTACAATATTTTTCAAATGTAATTTATTCCTGTGATGGCAAAGCTGAATTTTCAGCATCATTACTCCAGTCTTCTATGTCACATGATCCCTCAGAAATCATGCTAATATGCTGATTTGATGAAACATAAGAAACATTTCTTATTATCATCAATGTGGAAAATAAATTATTTTTTACTACTGTCACTTTTGATCAATGTAATACATCCTTGCAACAACAAAAAAATCTTAATGGCTGCAAAATTTTGAACAGTCTTGTATATCTAAGATTACCATGGTATTACCATGTTTTTGGATACGTACCATTATAACACCATGGTAATCTTTGAAATACCAGGGAGTATGATGTAAATTTGAACGTACATGAATATGGTGATCAGTCAGCACCATAATATATATATTGTAATCATTTAGCACTGGAATTTTATCACTGTACCGCGATACTACCATTTAAATCAATATCAATGGTGAAACGTTACTGAGTCTTAAAGGCCTTTATTGCAATAACCACTGCTAACATAAGCCTAGGGAAGAGGACATCAATAGCTCTGAACATAAACCACAGTAGTGCCACCTTATCAGATGAACAGAAAAAACACAGAGGAAACGAGTTCCTGTACAGATAAGCCACATGACAGTCCACTGCAAATGTGCTACATATAAAATCTTTGATAGACCAACATAACGGATGATAAAGGTCCTTTCTACTGCCCTTGAAGGCAAACCAGAAAGATTGTGGGTCTGATTTCACTGTATTGAACTCTCATACCTGCCAGTGGAGAATGATGCTCCAGATGAGCCCCAGGGTCAGTTTATGATTCCCATCTACAATGTCAGCTCCTCCGATGTTCACAAGCTCAACCTAGAAATGGAGAAATATGAATTCAAGAACCTTAACTCCGCATAATTCAACCAGGAGCATGTATTAAGAAAGTAAGCAGGGTCACTTTTGAATTTATGTTGACTTTAAACAAGATAAGGATCAGATATTTCACATTCAGTCACATCAACTGTTTTAGATATCAACCGTTTGATATTTGCTGGAAAATACTTCAACCAGACCTTATAATTTGCAATCTTACTTGGCTTTTATTTGGTTCTTCAAACCCATTTTCAAGCTGCCTGGATGTTTCACTACGTTTTATCAAGCAAAGCAGCTTTTGTATCAGTGAAATGGATAATTGCCATTGCCTTATGCAACTGTAAATTTTGCTTCTGCATAATTTTGTCTTGCATTTATTGAAAAAGCTCAACCGAAACATTGAAATTCCAAGAGCTGTGAATAGTAAAACAGCCAGTTGAACCAATTAACTCACATTGTTCTTCTGAAGGATCTGCAGGGCCCTGTTAACATTGTTGAGGGAGTGCACTCGAGTGAAACCACGTTCTTTAACCTGCAAATGGGGAATATATCAGAACTGAACTTAGAGCATCCATTGCAAATGAATTCAACCAGTTACGCACTCATCCTTGTCCAAATGCTTTGAAACCAGGAGTATTTTTTCCTTGATAAAAATAGAACAATGAAACATCTCAGAATATAACCCAGTAAAGACAATTAAAGGGATAGTTCACCCAAATATAAAAGTTCTGTCATCATTTTCTCCCTAATGAAGGGGTGGTCGTTATACCCAGAACAGTCAATGTCACGGTAATTCTATATAACACATACACACATAACCTACAAAAATGTGTTATTAAAGCAAAGTCCCTTTCAAGGAATATCTGTTCACTAGGAGACCATATTGGCTATTACCGGTACAGGCATCTACGACCAATTCCTATCTAATTGAATGGGAATTGAATCTCAAAAACTGCTTGCCGAACTCACAATTAAATAACATATTTCAAATTATTTTAAAATGTTGATTCTAATGCTCAAACAGTGTTAAAAAAAAGCTTATTTTTCAGGCTAGACCAGCCGATGTGCATGTGCAGTCCTAAGTGGGAGTATCAGGTTTCTATGGGAACCGGAGCTACTAACGGCAGCAGCAGTGACGAAATAACTTTACCCATCAGCGATTGGCTCTTTTACTTAGAAGGCGGGACGTATTCGGCCATATTGCGCATTGCTGTTTCTCCCATTTATAAGCAATAGGAGTGAACCGTCTTTCTAGATCTATAGTCTTTGCTTAAAGTCACCATGCAATCAAAATGGACAATTCTTATTTTCTTATTTTATATGGAATACTGCAGTGTTTATAAAAAAAAATTAAATTAATGTGCCCTTGTAATCTTTAAACACAATAACTTCCCCTCTCTCTTGTATCTCTTCTCTGATGATGTGTTTACTGACCTGAGGACGGGACAACCTGTCACTCACATGACATCACAGCAATAGCAAACCACACCACACCAATCCAATCAATTCCTGACGGAAGAAATCAAGTCCTGCCCTACATTTTTTCTTGTTCAAGAAGCTGTTTCACTCGGATATAGTACGTCGCAATAGGGAGGAAAAGACTATCACAACTTTTGTCTCATGCCGACTTCAATTATCCCCAAAATGTTCTATATTACACAAACATGAGGTAAATTATCTTCTGGTCAATGCTTCATTGCCCATTCATTGCAATTGCATGGGAAAGAGTACTACCATGACGATCCTCAAAATTTTTTCCTTTTGTATTCATGAGTAAATTATGACAAAAAGTGTTCTTTTGGGGTGAACTATTCCTGTAAGGAGAATGTTTCTTATTTAAAGATGGACCTACTAGTTCATGGCCAACCAGACCCTCCAGGAGTTCAAGAAGACGTCGGCCATCACACAGATCGGTAAAGAGGTCATCAACAGGGGGTCGTCTTGTCTAGAGAATAAACAGAACTTTAAGGCTGAGGGTCTTTGGGAACATGTATTTAAGCCTTTAGGATGTGCTTATACTTGGTTTGTTTGGTCCGGACCAAAAAAAAACACCATTTAGTCCTGGTCCGCTTAGCATTCACATTGGCAGTTTAAACATCGAAAATAAATATACCGTACCTTATTAGGCATAGGGATATGTTCACATTTAAATAAAAGTATTTAAAAGTGGAGTATTTATGAGTGTATATTATCCAAAATAAAGGGGAATGACAAGATAAGCCCTTTAGTTTTGGTTATTTGAGTGGAAAAAAAAAAAATAGACATTCTCTGAGTTTTTTCCCCCCCACAGCTCTGCCTTGAAGCAAACACTTCTCTCTCAGTTTGAAGGACAAAGAACTGATGTCCTTCCTCTGTTAACATAATGTAAAAGGATGCTAACAGAGTTACAAAGAGAACGCAAAAACCTCTGTTTTGAAATGCCTTACCTGGAAGCGTGGAACGTCAAACAAACAATTCTAAAGCACACATTCAAGCATTCACACTCACATCCTGACAGATGAAGGTTAGTGACAAGACTTTATACGTGTGTGAATCTTAACTTTTCACCTTAAGATCAAGACTATGTGCAAGTGTGAATCTTAACTTTTAACCTTGATATCAAGCTTGTCTACCTTATGTCTCCTCATCCACCCACCATGTAGTAGGTGGATGAATAGCAGCATTTCAGTTTATACACCTATAACACGCTTTTCCAGACTGCAACAACAGAAAACAATGAAGATTTCTCAGAAAAATCCCAATATAAAGATTGTGTAAATCGGTTAGTTAAAACCAATTGATAGAAGCATTTTTATTTGCCGTTAAATGTGATTCAGTGTTATTTCAACACATGATAAAAACAAGACTCAAGTCACATTACCTTAGCAAACTGTGAGTTTATCCATTTCGTGAAGGTTTTCTTTTGAACATCTTCTCTTTCATCTGAAAATGAGAGAGATCACTGTCAATACTGTCCAGTTAAGGTTCAACTCTTACAATTTAATTTCTTACAAGTTAGCACACAATTTCAAACAAATCTTACTAATTTAATTCCTTAAAAAATGTAAAGCTGTGCAACTACATAACAGCATAGATCTTCATAAGAATAAAAAAGCCTTCTGTGGTCAATAAGAAATATTCACTACGTTGTGGCATTTGATATGAGGAAGGTTAAATACAAAGAGACTGAGAAAAAAGCCCCTGAAAGACCTGAGATAGGTTTGAGGTATACAGATCAATGTCCAGCTGGCATTCAAAAGAAGATTAGTTCTGAGAGACTGAGGGTGTAGATCGGGCAACCCTTACAAACACAATGACTCAGTAAAGAGAAAGATTGATAAGAAAAGCCAAAGAACCTGCTTAGTAATTCCTCTATTATTCCTATTCACTTCTAAAAACATTTAATACACAGTTCGGCGATACGAAATTGCAAACAAGCAATTGACAAGATCGGGAACCCAGGAAACAAAAAAAAAAACAAAAAAAACAGATTTGTTGTGTAAAAAGTCGTCTTCGTGGGGTTGCCCACGAATAAAAACGGTTCATAAAACGCCAGAAAGTCACTTGCATTTGCAAAGAAAGTGAAGAAAATGTCGGGTGTTGGGAACATTAAAAATCAATCAGTACAAAGAACATTTAGCTTTCATATCACATTAAAAGCTTGTGTTGTTCCCTGCTCTAATATTCTCCAATTGCTTTGATTCAGATCTCTGTGCTCTACCCTCTCGGCTTGCTTTGGTTTGAGATTGATTACAACAGCGTAATTCTTATCTAGGGGCCCTGATGATATTAAAGCTAGAGTTTACTACTATAATGAAAATTCTGCCATCTTTCCTCTTCCTCGCATAGGGCACAAAAGGAATTATCCCTGTTCTGCATCTACTTTTATTGGAAAAGTGCAGCTTTGACATTCTGCTAAATATCTCCTTTTGTGCTCCACGCAAGAAAGAAAGACATACAGGTTCGGAAGAATTATCATGTCATGTACAAAACCTTTCAGAATCGATAGGATTGATTAAGAATTGCTTGGATATTTCCTTATAAAGCACTAGGTGCTGAATCACAAGCTTTCCAGAGTCTGCGTGGATGACAGCATTTTCATGCATAATTGATTTTAAGCTTCCAGTTGTTTTTCCCACCATCGCAATAATCATCATGAAATGGGTAGTTTCAGTTCATTGTTCCCATTGGTCAGCCTACACTTCAGCTGAAGGAATAATCACAGTAGCATGGCTCAGATTCGTTTCAAGCCTGACTGCACCATGTCATGCTTATAATCGCAATAACACACACACACTCACACGGTTTTGCTGTAATATGACAGAAGACTAAAGGCAATGTTAATGATCAAACACTGAATAAGATTAAATCAGTTATAAAAAGACTACAAATATAAAATAAAGCATAAAATAATGGTTTAATACGTTTTACACATCATTTACATTCTTTCTACAAATTTGCTAAAATAGAATTTCATACATTTTTATTAAAACAACATTTTGTAATCAGCTACTACAAATACCACCCCCCACCCACACACTATTTTTCATCTAAAAGCATAAGTTATCCCATGCAGACCACAAATTTCAGTTCTTGAAAGCACTGCCATTTACCAAGGCTAATGTGAGTTCTTTGCTGTATAGAGAAGTCATCTTAACACTGCAAAAAGCAGCAATCGAGAACTATTCTTATCGCAGATCAATAATTTCTGCAGCAAATCAGATATCTCTTAACGTTCCATAATGGCAAAAGTCATTCTTTTACTTGATTAACACAATCCGCTTCAATTATACTGTCAACCCCTTGACAAAATGTGCAGAATACAGCAGCACCACACAAAGGAAAAGCTGATTATTGTAAGTATTTTGTTGCTGAGGGAACCTTCACATTATCTTACAGGATTACTGCTATTGATCTAGAAAGCTCCAAATTAGCTGCTTTTAAAAGCTCAGGATTTGACAGGGAAATTATATTTCAGCCTTCTCCAGGTTCAGAAACGCAACAGGGTAGACGACTTCCCGCAGTGTCCATTCACAAACTGCCTAAACTTTAAGACACAATTCATTTTTACACACTGAAAGAAAGCATTTTAGTTGGTCGGGTGACTCATTTGCTAAACAAAAACTAATCTGAACTGTAAAAAGTGAAAATGTCCAGTCTCGGTACATTAATGCGTTAATTCCCTCCAAAATTAAAAGGCCTCTATTATGCTTTTTTCGAATATTACCTTTCATGCAGTGTGTAATACAGCTGTTTGTGAAGGTTAAAGGTCAGCAAAGTTTTAAAGATAAAAGTGCACAACAAATAAAGTTATTGTCTCCTAAAAAAAAAAAAAAAAAAAAATCAATTCTGAACTGCCGAAACGAGTTTAGTCCCACTTCCTGTAAAATACCTATGAAACATTGTAACAAATTTGCATAATCAATGCCTATGGTTTTCATTAGCTGCTCGTGAACGACGGCTACTTTGACCCGCCCTCAAACACTGTAGCGGAGGCCTGGAAGAGTTTGGTTCGTGTTGTGGACATGTCCAGAAGATTCTGTTTTCAGCGCTCCGAATCCACTTTGCATGCACTTCCAAAGGATTAGGACTTGTGCTTGAATTGATATGGAAATCCTCATTCATCATTCATTTCACTGTGTAACAAGCGCTGAGGAAGCTTCCAGAGCTGAAGTTTAGATATGGTAATGGTTGACCAATCACAAAGGACTGGGCCATTTGACCAATCAGAGCAAAGCAGGCTCTCAGAAAGGGGGGTGGGGTTTAGAGAGACTGAATATTCGAACAAACCGGTTTCAGACTCTAAGAAATGAGGTGATGTGCAATGTACCGTATATGATTTTTTTTTTAACCTTTGATGCATATAAATCGATTTAAGGAGACCTCCAAAACAAAATTAGGATTATGAACCTTTAAAATAGCATTAAAATTATGGCCTGCAATATTTCAAGTCTTCTGAAGCCATACAATAACTTTATTTTAGAAACAGCTGTGGCCAACGTTTACTTTCATTATATGGAAGAAAGCAGAAGGACATTTTGCTATAAATAACTCCTTTTGTGTTCCGGGGAAGAAAGAAATGGGTTTCTAAAGACTTGAGGGTGAGTAAATGATGGCAGAATATTTAGGTTGATTTAGATGTCACCAAATTAAGAGCATGTTTAGTTACCTGACATAACATCTTTCATAGAGCGTTCTCAATGAATTAGTTTTATGCAAAAGAGAGTGAACAAACGTCTGTCAACAAATAAAGGTGTTAAACTCCTTGCTTGACATCCTCCTGTCATAATGTGCAATCAAAATCCCATAATAGTTGTTTTTTCCTGGTTGTGACAATTATCATTTCTGAAACAGCCGGATAATAAAGCTCTGAAACGAAAAGGAATTTAGCCTTGGCTCTGCAGGTGATAATAGCAAGCGTGTTTAAATAAAGTGAACCCAAATGTTTTAAGCAATATTCAAACCAAAACAAACATTAATAAAAATCCATGAATTTGAAGATGTAATTGGACAAATATATAAAACTGCTGGAAATTAATGGCGTAAATTTACATAAAAATCAAAGAAAAGTGGGAGATAGAACATATAAACAAATATAAACCAGGATCTGGATTCTGGAATATATATATACATGATCCATGTCAACAACTGCATTTTGAAATGCATTTTGAACTGGAGTTACGTATTTGGAAAACTGATCATATAGTTTTAAATAATTGTATTAACAATAACTGTTTTTGAAAAAAAAGTAGCCTATTATTAAAGTGTCCCTATTATGCTATTTTAAAAGTTCCAAATTTTGTTTTGAAGGTCTCCTACAATAGATGTAAATGCATCCAAGGTCAAAAAACACTTTAATTTTCTCATAATATTCATTGCACATCACCTCATTTCTCAAAGAGTCTGAAACGATTAATTCGAAGATTCTCTCTCCAAACCCCTCCTTTCCACGAGCTGACTCTGCTCTGATTGGTCAGACGGCCCAGTCTGTTGTGATTGGCTGCAGTGGCATAAAGCCCACGCTTACTCTATTTGATAAACAACAAATATACAAATCACAATGTTCATTTTTAGCAGCATGAACACTAATATTTTAGCAGTAGTGAGTGACGTCCATAACCACTACTTCGGTAAATAGAATTATGCAAGCTTACTAGCGACCAAATAGTACCAGTGGTCTATTCGCAATGCTCACATACTGTGGTCTGAACCGCTGTGAACACAAACAACCAGTGTGAAATAAACGGTTAGTTCACGCAAAATTGAAAATTCACCCTCATGTCATTCCAAACCTGTAAGACTTTCGTTCATCTTTGGAACACAAATGAAACTATTGTTAATGAAATCTGAGCACTTTCTGTCCCTCCATTGACAGCTGAGCAACTACCACTTTGATTCTTCAAAAAGTTCATAAAGAGATCGTAAAACTAATCCAGGTTTAGTCAAAATGTTCTGAAGAGACACGATCGATTTATATAATGAACATATTAAATTTAGGTAGGAATGTAAACATTCATCAACTCACACATCAGTTGTGGTAAACGGAAGCTCAAGCATGTTCGCTTGACGTTTGAGAATCAATGAGGTTCATTCTAGCACGTTTGAGCTTTCTCAAGAAAGTGAAAGCGACATGTGAAGGCCAAGTTGTCCTTCAGAAAATTTGTACTAAACTGCTCAATTCATATATGGATTAGTTTTACTATCTCTTATGGACTTTTTGAAGCGTCCAAAGTGGTAGTTTCGTAGCTGTCAATGGAGAGTACAAAGCTCTCAGATTTCATCAAAAAGATCTTTATGTGTTCTGAAGATGAACATAAGTCTAAAGGGTATCGAAAGACGTGAGTGCAAGTAATTAATGATGGACTTTTCATTTTTGGGTGAACGAACCCTTTAAAACGTCCCAGTAGCACTCTTGGAAAGCAGATCAATCAATTCAATTAGAGGACCGGAATAATGTATGCATGCATGCATTTTGGATTTAATATTATTAGTTATGGTGTATATAGATTTAATTTTATGTATGAATGTTGGGGGATAAAAATATAATCAAATGACTATGTCTATAGAAATGACTGGAAGATTGGAATGGAAGACATAATAAAGTAAAAAAGAATTAAATAAATAAACCTATAGAGCCCGATCTGGCAGACAGAATAATGTGAGCAGACAGACAGGAGAATGAAAGCATTGCTTTGCCATTGAT
The DNA here is from genome assembly GCF_029890125.1 of Rhinichthys klamathensis goyatoka. Classification (NCBI taxonomy): domain Eukaryota; kingdom Metazoa; phylum Chordata; class Actinopteri; order Cypriniformes; family Leuciscidae; genus Rhinichthys; species Rhinichthys klamathensis. The sequence continues at coordinate 349,836 of NW_026606746.1, forward strand.
CGGAGGCGTGACTCCAGGCAGGTGGCAGCTGCTGCTGGATTATATCCGCCCTTGTGCAAATAGGATGATGGGGTGACGGGCTTGAGCCGAAGCTAACGGGCAAATACAAAGACGCTGGACGCACACACCTGCTTTTAGCCACCTAATCTCAGCACACACAACCGAGGGAAGACTGTATTCACAGATTACAGCCATACGTTTTCCACCACAGCCACCCAGCTTCATTTTTCTCTGACAATTTACAAGCGCGAGCTCAAATGTTTCGATGAGACTGGAAATACTCAGCGTGTCTTTATGACAACAGCGCATGTGATTGAACTGCGTGTAGTTTAACAGCAGACTAGACTACCACCAAACTTTCTCTCACATTCGTCTATAAAATCACGACTAAATACAAAGTGCGCACGTTCAACGATTCACCAGCAGAGTACACAAGAAACAACAATGAAAGACACCCGTGCACGCTTAATTAACACTAAAACAAAACTGTCCGTGCATGAGAACAGATCCATTTATAGATAAGACGCACCCGGTTAGAGGATCTATTGTTAAATCTGGTTAAATCTTACGTGACATGCCGTAATAAAAGCCGCCAACAGCCAAACAATCACCTCGCACTGGAAGAGTATTTCAGTATGATGATTCAGTCTTACCTAAATGAGGCTTTCACACCATAACAAACGCAACTATTTCCTCCGTAATGGCTTTTAGGGTCGCAGGCAGTCGGGTCTGTGGTGTGTATCCGTTACCTGTGTATATAAACACAGCGAGCTCAGTTTGATTATCCGGTTCCCTTGCTGTTAAACAGACTCGTCCATGCCTATAGCCGTAGATGATTTGGAGAAGGAACTGTAGGTGGACACTTTGCCGCTTTATTTTGTCGTACTCCCTCACTTGAGTGCAGTTGTAGCCCTGCTGTGATCCGTTGATACCGGCAGGTGTAGCGGTGCTCTGCTCTGGCATGCGGGCTGATTGACTACAGCTCTGAGCTCTATCTAACTGGGAACGATAGTTCGCCACGGGGATCGATACCACATGGATACAATGAACAACTTTATTTAACTTGTTTATGGTAGAAGGTAGGCCAATTACAGGGTGCCAATAATAACCACGCTTCAATTCGAGTTCCTTATATTTTCGTAAGCAGGAAAGTTCGATTACAAGTTAGTCACTCAGGGCGCATAGTGTCACCAAGCAGTAAAATAGACGCTCGAGAACAGAAATCGTGGTAACCATAGCAACACTATGGGTGCACGAGCATTTTTGGTCAGGGACGCATAACACAAACATAAAAACACTGGGATTATTTATCTCATATTACAAATATATCACAAAACATTTGTGTGTTTTGTTTAAAAAAAATTTAACAATTTTTAATTTTGTAAATTAAAAATTTACAAATTTAATTACCTGATATTTATAACTGATTGTGTTTGGCTAAAAAAAGAAAGTCATATACACCTAGGATGGCTTGATGAGGGTGAGTAAATTATGGGATAATTTAAATTTTTGGGTAAACTAACCCTTTAATAAGGGGCGCCTAAGTACAATTTGGTTTGCTGGAAATAAATTGAAAAAAAAAAAAAATTACTTGAAAAAAGAACCGTGAAAGTCATTGTATCAAATCACCACCCTGAATAATGCGTAATTAATGTGAAATTATTTTCTGGAGCCTCTTTAAACCACCGTTTACTGTGATGTCCTTTTCGTATATGCTTGTGGTCTATTAAAAATGAATGAATTCAATACAGCGGTCTGCAATGGGCAATTTCATGTTGACGTTGAGTTTTTGTGCAGCTGGTGGGCACAACTCACATAAAATCACAGGACTCGAAACATCACCATGCCATCTGTACATCTGCAAGAGAAATCCGAAATAAGTAACAGTCTGTGCTTTTGATCCATTCCTGTGGGATTTTTCAACTCTGAAATGAGAGAATTGCATTTCTTTTGTTTTATGTCTCTTGGAAGAGCACTGTGTGGTAGTACTGAAAATGAAAATCTTGCAGAACATGATCATACTTGCTCAAAAAATTTCTATATTATTATCTCATCAGGAGTTCTATATCCAAATGTAATCAACGTTTTGGAAACAAAATGGTTGTATATTTTTTGTACACAATAGTGCGCCGCCAAACGTTCAACAAAAGCGGTGGAAGTATAAAATTGAAGCAACAGTTCAATCAGACTCGGAGAACAATCAAAACATTCAAAATACAGGCCAGTGTCTTTGAGAACAGGGCTGTTCATTCAAACAGTCAAACATTTATTCATAGCCTACATAAATACAGACATGCTTTGCTTCTGGTTTTCATCCGGGGACTGTATGTGCAGTATTTACATTTTAAGTAGGCCTGCAAGTTGTCATTTGAATTTTATTAAATGCCAACCAGGGGTGTAGATCTCATTTTCAATGTCATTTTTCTTCACCCATGCCAACCATTGCTTATGTATTTAATGAATAACTGCAGAAAAGAGTGAACAGCAAATGTCATAAAAGCCCCCAGGGCTTTAAAACACACCCTGATAGAGTGCAGTAAACACCTGATGTTTCTAAAGTGACGAAAAGTATTTTAATCCAAAACTTATCTGTTCACTCCACACTGTAACGTGAGAAGATACTGGAGACTCCCTTGAGGACTCCTCAGAATGCCACCCATGGTGGCATTCAAGCATGTAGAAAGTAAAGTAACTGATTCATAAATAATAGGCTACTTATTTGGTAATGAGTCCTCAAGTTAATTTCGAGGTTCAAAGATATAAAAATTACCAGTATCATAATATATATAAATATTTACTCTACCATGCTAAATATAAAAAGTTGCATGATTTCACTGTTTGCTAGTTGTGCTTCACTGTGTTTATTTACTTTTTTTGCTTTGTGAGGATGTCTTTATGCACAAAAAAATAATCTGTTGATTTTTATCTGTTGAAGTACTGTACATTGTATATCATTTATTTAATGTCATTGAAATTTACTTAAAAAATGTGTGTGAAGACATGACAGTTTTCTGAGTTATTTTAAAGTTTGTTCTTGCAAGAACTCTAAAGATGGTCAACATTTTCTCCAGTAGCCGTCATAAAAAAAGCTTTTGAGGTGCTTGAAATAGACATTTCTTAAGGCGAGACACTACAGGTGAATAGGGTAAAAATTTTAAATAATAGATATCACCATGAAACTTCCTCAGTTGATTACTTACACAGGTATATAAAAAAAACGTATTACAAGTTTTTGAAATTTGTATGTTTAATTATGCAAATTAGGCATTATCTCATTAAATATGCACGATTTTGCATATATTTTCGGTATACTGTCCATAGCCTTAAAACCAGGAATGATTTATTAACAAATCCTTTTGAAAATATCTTCAGAATACTGCTAAGTGTATAACTGGAAAGTTTGGTGTATATAGGTGATACATAGGCTGAGATGTTTACAGGAGAATGACAAAAAACTCATTTAAAGATTTAAATAGGGGAATTTAATACATTTCTATTGGAAAAAAAAAATATCATATATCAAGCTCATGAAAACTGATTATTTAAAAACATGGCAGGCATATAAGGCCTACAACTGCAGCAACTCAATTAATTAACATTGGGGTATCACGCACAAAGTTGCCGACAAAACCCACGCTAGACAGTTGTATGGACACAGAACAAGACCAACAGCTGTCACAGCTTTCTAAAGTCTAATTATCCATTCCAGCACCATATGTAGGTCCCTCTGACATCTCTTGCCTTTTCACTTTCTTGTCTCTGCTGTGCGTTTTGCACTTGCGGACTGAATGGCGTTTGCTTTGGACATCCTGAGCAGGCTCCTTTAGTTTTAACAGTGTATGCTTCTCTGATTATGTAATGAAAAAATGATCAGAGGTCTCCAGTGACTGAGATTGCAGAGAGAGAGAGAGTGAGTGAGATTTTAAGGAGATCTGAATGCTGTTTTCTGTAGAACTTGCTCAACACTGCCTTACAGTGGCTGTTCATACAGAGTTATATCTTCTACTGTATATATATATATATATATATATATTCCCATTAAAGCCAAAAATAGAAACACCAGTATACTACTGACCGTCCCTGGGAGAGGCCCAAGCAGAAAAGGCTAACAACAAGTCCTGCCCCACATCAACAAGAAAAAACCCCCAGCTTTTTATTATTATAATTTCCCAGTAATATTCAATCTATATCAAAGGTTATATCAATGTTTTGACAGCTAGCATAAAAACATTTTATACTCTTTGATAAAATGTGCTCTCTGGAGTACGTGAAGCAGAGACGGTACCATAAGTTATTTAGAGAATTTCTTAAATCTTCTGAGTCAGAAGATTCTACGGCAGATGTCAACATGTCAGTCACTCCTGCAGGCCTTATGCAGTGGTATTTAACACAAAACAGAGCCCTAGATTGGATACCATGAGCAGAAGATAGAGTTGCAACCTCAAATTCTCCCAGGAGTCGAACTGTCTCGCCCCAACTGTAAAAATGCCACTGAATACCCGGAGCCTCAGAAGGCATCAGCAACGCATTTAAACAAATGCTCGCACATTTAAAAATAAATAAGGGTTCTAATCAGGACCAAAAAGGGGTTTATAGCCAGGAGAACTTAAGATCCACAAAGAACAACTTCCAAATAAACATTCAGGTCATTTTCCACCCCAATATCAAAGGACAAAACCAACAATAAAAAATAAATTCATAAATAAGAATCTAGATTTAGATCCAACAAATGAAGCCTATATGTTTTTTTTACTATGACATTATTTTTATGACATGATTATTATCTCCCCCAACTGGACAATCTCACTCTTACTCAGTCCCTTAACAAACGATTGGACGAGATTTGTCCCAGAGCAATACATTGCTGTGGGCGCCACTGGATCACCAAAGTTTTGTACAATTGTTTTCTAGGCTTGGCGGTTGAGAGCTTTGCATTTGGCAATAAGGAAGGCTAAGCCTTTGGTTTTTTAGGGTCAGCTTTAATCTGTTTTGCCCAGATTTTCTTGGGCTCCATTAGTTGGACCTCTCATTTCACAGGTCGCTGCCGCCAGGGTAGTCAGTAAGGTAGACGCCATTCGTTCAGTCGGGTTATGCCACTGAACCACTATAGCCTGCACTTTTGGTTTACTTCTCCGCCTGTTGTTTCCGACATGAGAGGCGGGCATGCTAAGGACGCTAAAGACCACAGTCTGTCTCTAGTGCGCCTCTTGAGGCCAGGGCAGTGAGGTTTACTTGCACAGCTCTTACTAGCTGGCCTTCATTACACTCACCCCCCCTAAACCTCACTCCCATCAGGGTCACGGCACCAAACTATCCCCTCTAGTGCTACTTGCACCGCTCCGAGCTAGATTTAAAACAGCGTTTCCGGCATTGGAGGCGGGCACGCAAACAAGGACGCTGAAGACCGCGGTCTCTAGCATCTGTTGCTAGTTTGTCTCTTGAGGCCAGGGGAGTGAGGTTTACTCGCAAAGCTCTTACTAGCTGGCCTCTGTTACACTCACCCCCTGACACCCCCATGTCATTTCTGAGCTGGCCGCATAAAGAGGCACCTAGTATTTGCCATATACAAGAAGCAAACCTTTTTTCAGGCTTTTATGTGCATTACTGTGCTCTAATGTCATGAAAATAATACAAAAAATATTTTGTAATTATTTTATTTATACAATAAATATATACAATACAATATATATATATATATATATATATATATACACACACTCACCGGCCACTTTATTAGGTACACCTGTCCAACTGCTCGTTAACACTTAATTTCTAAGCAGCCAATCACATGGCGGCAACTCAGTGCATTTAGGCATGTAGACATGGTCAAGACAATCTCCTGCAGTTCAAACCGAGCATCAGTATGGGGAAGAAAGTTGATTTGAGTGACTTTGAACGTGGCATGATTGTTGGTGCCAGAAGGGCTGGTCTGAGTATTTCAGAAACTGCTAATCTACTGGGATTTTCACGCACAACCATCTCTAGGGTTTACAGAGAATGGTCCGAAAAAGAAAAAACATCCAGTGAGCGGCAGTTCTGTGGGCGGAAATGCCTTGTTGATGCCAGAGGTCAGAGGAGAATGGCCAGACTGGTTCGAGCTGATAGAAGGGCAACAGTGACTGAAATAACCACTCGTTACAACCGAGGTATGCAGCAAAGCATTTGTGAAGCCACAACACGCACAACCTTGAGGCGGATGGGCTACAACAGCAGAAGACCCCACCGGGTACCACTCATCTCCACTACAAATAGGAAAAAGAGGCTACAATTTGCAAGAGCTCACCAAAATTGAACAGTTGAAGACTGGAAAAATGTTGCCTGGTCTGATGAGTCTCGATTTCTGTTGAGACATTCAGATGTTAGAGTCAGAATTTGGCGTAAACAGAATGAGAACATGGAACCATCATGCCTTGTTACCACTGTGCAGGCTGGTGGTGGTGGTGTAATGGTGTGGGGGATGTTTTCCTGGCACACTTTAGGCCCCTTAGTGCCAATTGGGCATCGTTTAAATGCCACGGCCTACCTGAGCATTGTTTCTGACCATGTCCATCCCTTTATGGCCACCATGTACCCATCCTCTGATGGCTACTTCCACCATGTCACAAAGCTCTAATCATTTCAAATTGGTTTCTTGAACATGACAATGAGTTCACTGTACTAAAATGGCCTCCACAGTCACCAGATCTCAACCCAATAGAGCATCTTTGGGATGTGGTGGAACGGGAGATTCGCATCATGGATGTGCAGCCGACAAATCTGCGGCAACTGTGTGATGCCATCATGTCAATATGGACCAAACTCCCTGAGGAATGCTTCCAGCACCTTGTTGAATCTATGCCACGAAGAATTGAGGCAGTTCTGAAGGCAAAAGGGGGTCCAACCCGTTACTAGCATGGGGTACCTAATAAAGTGGCCGGTGAGTGTATATATATATATATATATATATATATACAGGCTACATACACTTATATATACAGTCAAACCAAAAAATATTTGGTTTGGAAAAAATAAAAATACTAGTGGGTGGGTGCAGGGCACTATAGTTAATTTATTTAAGTTAGGATAGCAAGGTGTCTGAATCAATTTTGGTTTGACCATATATATACCAAAGAACCCCAGACAGTGAAAATTGGTTCTTGATAAAAGGTTTATTTCACAGTGTCCCAGTTACACGTTTTACATGTATTTACTACAGAAATAACAGTAACTTGTGCATTAGTTACATGCAACTAACCCTAAACCAAACCCTAACCCTTATATAAGTGCATGTTATGAATCAATATTACTCAGTACTTAATTGTATAACTACACTGTAACAAGGGCACCTTAAAATAAAGAGTAACCAAAGGTATCCTGCCTAACACAACAACCATTAAATAACTAGTGTATAGCGAGATTTACCACAGATAGCAGATGTCCTCTATTAAAGCTCTGTTCTCAGAGGTTTACAGTACTGTTTGTGTCCTCTGGCTGATCATCAAGCTGTTGACTCATTTTGCTACTTTCTCCTAACTTTCACTGCTGATAATAAACACACTCACATGAAAACACGAGAGAGAGATTCTTGCCAACAAAACAACAAAAAAAGCCAACAACAACATGGCTAAATCTCAAACACTGAAACCCAACACCAGGCAGCTGCAACTATTTCAAGCTCTTTAAGACCTGTCCTATTTCCACCAGAGAGCATTTATAGATCACTCATGATCCCTACTGAATACCGGATGACAGTGATGAAAAAAAAATAGATATGAACTCACTCAGGGCGGAGCACAGGCCAGAAATTAGATTTCAAAGAGGCCTGTTCAAAATGGTTCATAGTATGTCTGATCTGCGTTACAAAATGATGAACAGAAATAAAGAAATATGGAAATATGATGCCGTAATATTTTCACCAACAAATATGTTGCTGTAAAGGTCCATTTATATATGTTTTTTATTTCATTTAGAATGTGGCTAGGAGTGCAATTACAAATCGTAGTGATTATGATTAAGAAATATATTGGTTACACTATTAGCTTTAGACATTTTACAAACTATAAGTAACTTTGCAACAACACGTCAGCTAACTCTCAGAGTATTAGTAGACTGTTAGTTTAAGGTTAGGTGTTAGGGTTGAGGTTAGTATAGAATAAGTTGACATGGAGTTGCACAGTTACTTATAGTGAGTCGAATGTCTTGTTGGGGGACCATTAAAAAGTGTTACCAATGTATATCTAAGAACTCATCTGAAACTGAAAAACAATAAATAAGCCATATTTTAACATTAATTAACCATTCAAATGCATGTACAAGAAATAAGACTTCCCTTTAAATAAATAAATGATAATTTCTCCTACCTGATCGAGTTTTTATGATTTCTCCGAATTCATCCTCAAAACCTTCCTCCAATTGGTCCTGTAGGCTCACTGCTTCAGCCATGACATAAGATCCAAACTGCCGTTGAATCCTTCAATCCTGTAGTTTTTAAAAAGAGACACCAAGACCCCACAAATGACGGGAATCGCTGCCCTCTGAACAAACCGAAATTTTTGTGAATGACACAGGGACGAGACTGTCTGTGGACTGTTATGATAGGGGGGAACGAGCTGTCAAGGCATCCAGAGAAGCCGAGACAGGTGGCAAACTCTACTCGCCTTAAAATAGAGAGTTGGTATGAAGGCCTGCTTCATTTCACTCTTACGCACAAATACAGATTTTGCTAACAGTAAAGGATCAGTCACCATGCCACTTGACAACAAATGACCAATAAATGCTCTTGCAAAAAAACTCAAGTTCACAGTTTTATCAAGCGTGACTTCCTACACTTAATTACAGCGACAGTCCCTCCGGAGGAATCTGGGGTTAGGTGTCTCGCCCAAAGACTCAATGGTTATAGCTCATAGATAACTCCCTTTGGGATTCGAATCTCCAAATCTTTAGTAACCAACCTGCGGACGCTCAAACGCGCTGCGTAACATGAGAATGAACCTCATTGGTTCTCTCACGTCAAGCGAACATGCTTGAGCTTCCGTTTACGAGTTGAGTTGATGAATTTTTATATGTGAATAAAAGCCTAAATTAAAACAGTTTATCATATAAAGCGATCAAGTCTCTCTTCAGAAAATTTGGACTAAACCACTTAATTTATATGGATTAGTTTTACGATCACTTTATGAACTTTTTGAAGCGTCAAAGAGTTGTCAATGGAGGGACAGAAAGCTCTCAGATTTCATCAGAGATCTTCATTTGTGTTCCGAACATGAACGAAAGCCGTACAGGTTTGGAAGTACATGAGGGTGAGTAATGTACATGAAAGTATTTTTATTTTTGGGTGAACTATCGCTTTATTATGCTTTAAAATATAATTGATTCCTGTGGTGGTAAAGCTGAATTTTCTGTATCAATTACTCCAGTCTTCAGTGTCACATGATAATTTAGAAATCATTCTAATATTCTGATTTGGTGCTTAAAAGGATAGTTCAACCAAAAATTTAAATTCTGTCATCATTTACTCGCCCTCAAGTTGTTCCAAACCTGTATGAATTTATTTCTTCTGCTGAACACAAATGAAAATATTTTGAAGAATGTGGGTGTCAGGATTCAGACGCGGACAAGAAGGTAAGTGATGAACATTGACTTTTATTTATTTAAAAGTGAGTGAAGAACTTAGGTTTGCAGGTGTTCTATGGTGCTCGTGCAGAGGATTCGTGGCAGGAATTCCAGGTGAGTAAATCCTCTTCATAAAGCATAGTGTGAATAGAAAGGCAAGTCAATGATGTTTCCTTTTTCCCTTTTCCAGATCGCTCGTGGGCAGACCAGATCCAAGGAGAAACTCGATGTGAGTAGATTCCTTGCAGTGCATGCAATGGCGAATTAACCAGTTCAGTGATACTTGCTTATTTTCTCCTTTTCAGATCATCCAGAAGGGAACGAGACTCAATACAGGATCCAGGACACAGAGAACGGAACCACGGAGCGGGTCCTGGGAACATCAGAGCAAGAGCACAGAGGTTAGTATTACAGGTGAGTATACTTTACGTTCCAGACTCGAGATAACTTGGAGGTAGACAAGTGAAACTGGTTGTGGTCCTTTCCTGTTGGAGGCTTGACAATGAGTGACTGTGAATTGGGTGCTTTTGTGCTGGTTGTGAAGGGCGTGCTGAATGGAAACAGGTGCAGGTGATTAGTACTCTGGGGAAAGTGATCGTTGCGTGGTGGTTTGTGAGGGTTCTGATTGGCTCCTGACATTACCCCCCCCTCCAGAGTCCGCGCCAGCGGACCCTGGACCTCGACGTCGTGGGGGTCTGCCTCTGGGTCGTGGTGCAGGTTTCTCGGGATGTTGGGCATGGAATTCCAGGAGCATATTGGGATCAAGGACATCATTCCGATGCACCCAACTTCTTTCCTCTGGCCCATATCCCTCCCAGTCAATGAGGTACTCGAGTTGATTCCCTCGACGTCGAGAGTCCAAAATCTCTTTAATTAGATAGATGGGCTCTGGTTCTATGGGTGGTATAGGAGGATTGTCCTCTGGTTCAACCTCTGTGACTGACTGGGATACTGGTGGATGGTAAGGCTTCAGGAGGGAAACGTGAAACGTGGGATGGATACGGTATTCTGGAGGAAGTCGGAGCTGGTAAGTAACTGGATTTATTTGGCTGACAACTGGAAATGGTCCAATATACTTGGGGTTTAGTTTCTTACATGACCGGCGAAATCTGATATCTCGAGTGGAAAGCCAAACGAGCTGTTCAGGCTGAAACTCTGGGTTGGGTCGGCGGTGTTCATCAGCGAATTGTTGTTGCCGATTGACAGCTTGCTGAATGTGGTGGTGTGTCTGATCCCAGACCTGTTCGCTTTCTTCAAACCATTTGTTAACTGCGGGGACCTCTGAGGGTTCACCGGACCATGGGAATAACGGAGGCTGATAACCCAGGATGCATTGGAATGGAGTCAACTGAGTGGATGCTTGTCTAAGAGAATTTTGTGCGTATTCGGCCCAAATGAGATATCTACTCCAGATGTTTTGATTGGAGTGGCAGAATGTCCGCAAGAACCGCCCGATATCTTGGATCTTTCGTTCCGTCTGGCCGTTGGTTTGTGGGTGGTACCCTGAAGACAAACTTACTGTCACATTCATTAACGTGAAGAATGATCGCCAGACTCTAGATATGAACTGGGGCCCCCTATCGGAAACGATGTCCTCAGGAAGACCGAAATTCCGAAAGACGTGCTCCATGAGTAACTCAGCAGTGTTAAAAGCTGTTGGGAGCCCTTTCAATGGAATTAGCTTGCAAGCCTTGGAGAAGCGATCGATGGCCACTAAGATGCAGGTATTCCCCTCCGAGCTTGGAAGATCAGTGACAAAGTCCACCCCGATGTGAGACCAAGGTCATTTCCGGACAGGAAGGGGTATCAGTTTACCCACAGGCAGACTTCTGGGAACCTTCGAGATGGCACACGGGATACAGCCTTGAATGAACTGTGTGATATCTGCTCTCATGCTGGACCACCAATATTTGACCTGAAGCGTAGCTAGAGTCTTGTTCACTCCTGGATGCCCAGTGGCTACCGAGGAATGAGCTGATGAAATCAAGGAGGTGCGGAATTCTTCAGGAACGTATATCTTCCCGGCGGGACATCCCGGAACTCTGGGTTGCTGATGGGACAGTTCTTGGAGTTGTTCATTTATCTCCCATTGGATGGGATTCACGAAAAGGCTCTCTGGCAGGATAGTTTCGGGTTCTTCAACAGGGATTTCAGAGACATGGAGACGAGACAGTGCATCTGCTCGGGTATTCTTTGAGCCTGGGCGATAGGCAATCTTGAAGTGGAATCGTGTGAAGAATAACGCCCATCGGGCTTGGCGAGGGTTTAAACGCTTTGCATCTCTCAAGTACTGAAGATTCTTGTGGTCGGTGAGTACTAGAAACGGATGTTTCGCTCCCTCTAGCCAATGTCGCCATTCTTCTAAGGCAAGTTTTACTGCCAGAAGCTCACGATTCCCAATGTCGTAGTTGGCTTCAGCTGGAGAGAACTTTTTTGAGAAGAATGCACAGGGTAAAGGTTTAGAGGAGGACTCAGCACATTGGGATAGAATCCCTCCGACCCCGGTGGTGGATGCATCCACTTCAACCACAAATGGTCTTTCAGGATCTGGATGGTGAAGCAGCGGTGCATTGGTGAAAGCAGACTTCAGGGAATTAAAGGCATACTCTGCTTCTGAGGTCCATTTCAAGGTCTTGGGTTTTCCTTTCAGCAAGGAGGTTAACGGTGAGGTGTGCTGACTATACTGGTTGATAAACCGCCTGTAGAAATTTGCAAAGCCGAGGAACCTCTGAAGCTCCTTTACTGATTTTGGAGTTGGCCATGACATGATAGCTTCTGTCTTTCGTTGATCCATCTCTACCCCTCGATCACTAAGGATGTACCCCAGGAAGTCGACAGTGGTCTGATGAAAAGTACATTTTTCCGCTTTGACGAACAAGGTGTATTCTCTGAGTCTTTGGAGGACTAATGACACATGCCGCTGATGCTCCGTTGGATCGTTGGAGTAGATCAAGATATCATCGATATATACTAGGACGAACTTCCCTAGAAAGTCTCTGAATATCTCATCCATGAAACTCTGGAACACGGAGGGAGCGTTGACCAAACCATACGGCATTACCAAGTATTCGTAGTGCCCTGCAGGTGTTATGAAGGCCGTCTTCCATTCATCTCCATCTCGAATTCGGATGAGATTGTATGCACTACGCAAATCAAGCTTGGAGAACATCTTTGCTTCTCTGAGCTGTTCGAGAGCAGCTGGAATGAGAGGGAGTGGGTAACTAAACTTCACTGTGACTTGATTTAGAGCTCTATAATCGATGCAGGGTCTTAAACCACCATCCTTTTTTGCCACAAAGAAGAAACTGGCTGCTGCAGGAGATGTAGAAGGCCGGATGTAACCATGATTTAGAGCCTCCTTGATATATTTCTTCATTGACTCTTGTTCAGGAATGGAGAGAGAGTAAATTCGGCCTTTGGGGAGTCGTGCGTCAGGAACCAGATCTATAGCACAATCCCATGGTCGATGAGGTGGTAATTGGGATGCAGTGACAGGGTCAAATACATCAGAAAACGTGGAGTAACAGGCAGGAATATTCGTGGACATCTTTTCAGCAGGACTCTCAATGGACGTGGAATTTACTGTGACACTGTGGTTTCTTGACTTGCTGGCTAGACAAGGTGAGTGAATCTTGTGAGATGAGCATCGACAACCCCATTTCAAGATTTTTCCAGACTTCCAATCAATTGTGGGTTGATGATTGATCAGCCACGGGCGACCTAGGATGAGATCTGCCTGACTGTTCGAGAGTACAAACGGTTCGAACCATTCTTGGTGCGTGTCTTCCACACATAGTTTAATGGGATTAATCTGGGTAGTAACATCTTGCATGTTAATCTGCTCACCGGTCACTGCGTAGATGGAGTAGGCCTTGGGAGTGCTGATTTCTCGCAGTTTGAGTCTCTTGCAGAGTTTTCCCGAGATGAAGTTTCCCGCGGACCCCGAGTCGATGATAGCTGTGACAGATATACAGGTTTCTTCAATTTTTAGATTCACAGGGATCGTGAGGGGTGCTGAGACTGTCTGGTGATCTAAAACGGAGCTTACCATCATATTCCCAGGTCTGACGGGGCAGCGAAGTCGAAAGTGTCCCTTGCCACCGCAGTACATACACAATTTTAATTCCCTCCTCCGGAAACGTTCACTCTGGGAGATTTTGAAGGTATCGATTTGCATTTCTTCATCTTGACTCTCGGCCGCGAAGCTCGTAGCATTTTGATGAGGAACAGGAGGATAGTAAGACTGATCGGTGTAGCAACTCTGAGATCTTTGACTCACTCTCATGGCCTGTTGCAAGAATTTCTCGAGTCCTAAAGTGTCGTCATAGATGGCCAATTGGAGACGTAGAGCTGGATTCAATCCCCGACGAAAAACAGAAATAAGAGCTCGTTCATTCCAACCACTGTTGGATGCTAGAGTGCGGAATTCCACAGAATATTCTGATAATGACTTTTTCCCTTGCCGTAACTGTAACAGTCGTTCTCCAAACGAGGAATCCTCCACAGGTTTACCGAAAACTTCTCTGAAATGTTGCTCGAACTCTTGACTGTTTGCAACCACAGGTGATTCCTTTGTCCACAAAGACTCAGCCCACCTCAAAGCCGCTCCAGATAGTTGTTGGATGATAAATGCTACCTTTGATCGTTCAGTGGGATAGAGCTGCGCCTGCTGTTCCAGAGCGAGCGAACACTGTAACAGGAACCCATTGCAATCCTCCGCCCGGCCAGAGAATGGCGCTGGACGCGACGGTGGATTTGCAAAGCAGGTGATCGAAGAAGTGACGTTCCCGGAAGAACTCGTAGAGGAAAACACAGACTGTACCGAAGGAGCGGGGGCTGGTGAGGGACTGACAGCAACCGCTGGTTGATTTGAGTCCATGATGATCTTCACCTCTTACTGTTGTAGGTCAAGCCTTCTGTCAGGATTCAGACGCGGACAAGAAGGTAAGTGATGAACATTGACTTTTATTTATTTAAAAGTGAGTGAAGAACTTAGGTTTGCAGGTGTTCTATGGTGCTCGTGCAGAGGATTCGTGGCAGGAATTCCAGGTGAGTAAATCCTCTTCATAAAGCATAGTGTGAATAGAAAGGCAAGTCAATGATGTTTCCTTTTTCCCTTTTCCAGATCGCTCGTGGGCAGACCAGATCCAAGGAGAAACTCGATGTGAGTAGATTCCTTGCAGTGCATGCAATGGCGAATTAACCAGTTCAGTGATACTTGCTTATTTTCTCCTTTTCAGATCATCCAGAAGGGAACGAGACTCAATACAGGATCCAGGACACAGAGAACGGAACCACGGAGCGGGTCCTGGGAACATCAGAGCAAGAGCACAGAGGTTAGTATTACAGGTGAGTATACTTTACGTTCCAGACTCGAGATAACTTGGAGGTAGACAAGTGAAACTGGTTGTGGTCCTTTCCTGTTGGAGGCTTGACAATAAGTGACTGTGAATTGGGTGCTTTTGTGCTGGTTGTGAAGGGCGTGCTGAATGGAAACAGGTGCAGGTGATTAGTACTCTGGGGAAAGTGATCGTTGCGTGGTGGTTTGTGAGGGTTCTGATTGGCTCCTGACAGTGGGTAACCAAACAGTTGTTGGACCCCATTGCCTTCCATAGTTTCTTTCAAAAATATCTTACTGACTCCAATATATATAGGCTACAACAAGTTGATAAACCTTCAGCTTACATTTTCTTTCCTGTCCATGTTGCCTAGGTGCTGAGCAATTTATTTAATTTTCATGAAATATTACCAAGACAACCTTTTTACTTTGAAATAACATACACTAAATTATGCATAATAGGAATAGGAACCTGCATCAAGCTTTAATGCTGCATAGAAACACTTTGGGAGGTATTTTTCAATATATACGGTGTAGAGTAGACTCATCAGTATGTGCATCCATATTGGATCTGACTCACCTAAAACACCACTCTGATGCAAGAACACATTTCAGAAATGTAAATAAAATTCAATTCTGCTTGATTATTGTAATGGCATGGGGAGCGTAAACAAGTAAACAGAATTCGCTGGCATGATATCAGTAAAATATTTGATCAAGGGGGAATAAGGCTTATACCAGTGTACTTTGTAATTCAGTTAATGGAATTTTTGAAAAAAAGCCTGTCTGGCACTTATGTCTTTGGGATTGTTTGCCTTCTGAAGGTCTTTTCAGAGAAAGAATAAATGAAATAAACAAAAACAATCTGTTGCCTTCTCACAAAAGAGGCCACATAAAAAAAGCAGGAAACAGAATCATTAACATAAGAGAAATCTAGCTTTAACTCAGTAAACATGTTTTGACATCCACAGGATGTTTTAAGCAGCCTGATCAAATTGATGAGAAGAGGAAAACAAAAATATCCAAAAATTGGTTTAATAAACAAGATACCTGCAATAGCACATCTTTCAATACAGCCTGAAGGGCATTGCATCCAAATTGCAATCACAATATCAATATTTGGGTTCAAAAACTGCCAAACAAGTAGAGTGCAGGCATAGAAATGCCTAATACTAAAACATTCTTAACGTTTTTTGCTTTTAGAATTCATTGCTGTGTTTGCAAACAATCTAAAACATGTTCATTATCCAAAAAAGCCCGCTGATTATAAGATGCATTTTGGGGTAAATCCAAGTTTGGCAGACTTTCAAGCTTTCTAAAATACCCAAAGCACAATAAAAGTAGTCCACACAACTCGTTTCAATTAGAAATGAGTCACATTACAAAAGCAAAGCTGTTTGCTAATGGCATTTCATGCTGAATCTAAATCCAAGCCTTTAAATACACTGTTCTGTGCCCTGTGAGGTCAATTACTTTCATTAACATCTCTCTGTAATTGTGGAGGACATTCTTTTATGATGTAAATCACAGAATGATGTCAGCTGTGACGTAGTAATAAGCACTGTCTGTCAACCATAGCCAACTAGATTCCTCTTCATTCCCAATTTCCTGGACTGTGTCCAGATAGTATCATGATCAGAGTTTCAGTGCTATAAAATCACACTAATGCTGTGTGAGAAACGACATGGACAGAGTAATTAAAGATCACTGAAGCAGGGCTGTCGATGGCATTGAGTTTTTTAAACTCACCCATTGCTTTAGAGCAGGGATGGGCAACTTCAGTCCTGGAGGGCCATTGTCCTACAGAGTTTAGCTTCAACCCTAATCAAACACACCTGAACAAGCTAATCAAGGTCTTCAGGATTACTAGAAAGTTACAGGCAGGTGATTTTTTCAGGGTTGGAGCTAAACTCTGTAGGACAGTGGCCCTCCAGGACCAACGTTGCCCATCCCTGCTTTAGAGGCTAAACATGCTAAGCTAACGGGCATCTATTTCTTTGCTTCAAAGATTTATTTATGTTCTTTGTGATTTCATGGCACTCTACTTTGGGTTGACCTTGGTTGCATCGTATAGTGAAGACAAAAATACACAAGGTGTTATATAAAGTTACCTGGACAAGAAGGCAGGGATCCATCATTCCATGTATATCCAAGCAAATGATGTGGGACAACTGCCACTCAAAGTCTGTGTGTTGGTTTTCAGTGCTACAAAGTTCTGCTACAGAAGATGGATTCTGCAAACATGGTCAGTACCAACATTGTGCACATTCAATATACTCTAAAAGTCTTATTGCACTGATGTTTTTCACTGTTACCTGGCTGCATTGCAGTAATGCTTGTGTACAGGAACATTTCTTCACTGTCAGTTTTTGTGCATTCTATGCTGCACAAAACTTTCTCTCCATTTTTCTCCATGCAGTACAGGTCTTGTCAAAGGTCAGCATCATTCCTAAAATCTTCTCCTGTGGTGTCACGGCATTAAATCTTGATTACCTGACAGCTAGCTGACAGCAACAAATGATTAGCTCTACACAACAAAAATCATTCTTCTGTTCACGTCTATAGGAGATTGCTGGTTGGGCTTGAGGCCAAACTAGCCTTTTGAAACATGATATACAATGAACAGTTGCGGTTTGTTACCACCCTTTCTTGGAATGGCATGTTATGGCAATCTAATTATTTATCTTAAATTCTTGTAACAGATTAGTTTCTGGCCTTATTATTGGTTAAGAGGCTGATTTTCTATGTGGAACATTTAATTTATGGAAATATTATTCAAACATTTCCAAACTTAAACCATAATGAACATCCATATCAAGCAGGGCAGGAAAAAAATGAGTAGGGGGAGGCTGCAGACCTGGAGCCGGCAGATATACGCCCCTGGCAGTTTTACGCCCCGGCAGTTTTACGACCCTGTTGTTCCTGATGCGTCCAGTAGAGGGATATACTGCGAAATAACATCATTAAATCGACGCTTAATAAACCGTCCATAGACTTGACAATTTTGTGTTTTTTGTTAATTTAAATATAAACCTTATAGTGTAGATCTGCACGGATTAAATTATCTGTTTAACAAAAAAACAAGGGGGGTAAACGGACATCAAAAGAGATTGAATTAGGGTACACAAATCAATGCAATATTACATTTTGTCAATATAAAAACATGTAAGGTTCTTTACAACAGACTCAATGATATTATTTGTTTTATAAACCTTTGAGTTTAAAGGTTCTGACATTTTCTTAAAGGAAGAAAAAAATGAACTTTATATCAGAGGAGAATATTCTAGAATCAGGATTACTTTGAATGGTTCTGTCTTTATGAAGATGAAACTTGCCCAGAAGACAAAGTAATAATACCGTATAATCAAGTTTAACATCGTTAGAATTAAAATCTGACAAAAATAGATTCTGTCATTTGTATGTTAAATAATCTGCTAAAGTTATTGTTTTTTAGCAATGATGCAACATTTATTATTTATAAACGATTAGCTCGATAGAGCTTGGTATATCAATTCATTTATATATCAATGGATGGGTCTATAATGTATTTTGACAGGTTTCTGTTCTATCTGGCTTAAACTTAACTAACCACGTGTAGGTTTAGCTTCCCCTATCTTCTCTACTCAATTTAAAATTAATTTTAATTTTCTTTTGTTGCCTGTCTTTAGCTTGGCCTCTTCTGGTAAGACTCTGTTTACTCCTTGCATTAAAACATACTCCACATGGTTTATAGAGCAATATTACAGTAGATAATGGAAATATGTGATTTTTTTTTTACAGTCTATGGTGTGAACACACAAAAGACACATAATAGGTATGTAAATCTCTCTCTCTCTCTCTCTAAGTAAAGAGTTAAACTGCACACTCACTCAAATACGTTAAAACACATTAAAAACTTTCCCCATATGGTTTGAATGTAGATTCTGGTTTGAGTTGTTTCTTATAAATGAGATGATCTAATTATCTCATTTATATCTTAATATAATTTTTTTCTTAAAATAGCTTACTGATCTGGACTCAAAGGTATGTGCACTTAATGTGGGTTTTATCATACTCTGTCTTTACCTTTCTCTTTAACTTGGATCTCATAAAGGTGTGTTTGCTTTAGCTACTTAAGGAAATACACACACACACACACACAGGGACAAGGTCAAATTCACCATTGATGTCCTTTTTAACTTTTTTAATGTTTCATCAGTGAGCAGGAAGAAATAAAAAACAGTTAAAGAAGCGTGGCAAACCATAGGGGAGTCATCATAATTCATAAATGGTGTTAATAAATATTTTTTTGTGAACAACAATGTTGTCTATATCTTCTAAATGGCCCATGGAATTTTAGAAAAGGGATAAATTGTGTTTGTCTTCATAAAATGCTGTGTAGGACACTGTTTTGTAGCTGTATGATGACCAATAGAATAGTACAGCAGATATTTCATCGAGGATCCATATTATTACACGGTACTGCATGTCTAATGGGCTAAATATAGTTAATATCTAAATGTGACTTTATATAAATTCACAAAAACATATTTCACTCAGTCTCCTGTATATAAAAACCTACGGTGAATAGGCCTATAACTGCAGTAGGTCATAGCATCACCTGTCATAACACATAGTTGATCCAACTATGTGTATTTTTAATTTTTCAATTCACAAAAACAAATAGTCTTCTATAGGTTGAGTGAAGAGAGTGAAGCCCAACTGAATATCTACAGAAAATTTAATCCGTGGAGTTCTACACTGTAACGTTTATATTTAAATTAACAAAAAAACACAAAATTGTCAAGTCTATGGACGGGTTATTAATGTGTAAGCGTCGATTTAATGATGTTATTTCGCAGTATATCCCTCTACTGGATGCATCAGGAACAACAGGGTCCTAAAACTGCCGGGGCGTAAAACTGCCAGGGGCGTATATCTGCCGGCTCCAGGTCTGCAGCCTCCCCATATAGAAAAAAATGGGAGCCATGGAGCATCACTGCCATCATTTACTCCAATCACCAAGATTACCAGCATTCTTCATATGTGATTATATTTAGTAGTAGTATACAGGGCTGATTTTTTTGTATATTCTAATAGTTGGATTCATAACAACAACGGACAAGGATCCAGTCATAATGCGCCAAGAAATGTAAAGAATGCGAGCAAACTTAGTGTGGTTTGTGGCTACATTTTTAATTATTATGTTTTGATTATACGAACGTCAATATATACAAACATTTAAAAGACTGAAAAGAAAAGACTAAACAAGACTTGAGATTTTAGCACAGGAGATCATCGTGGATCTTCTTGAGGATTTTTGTCAGATAGTTCTTGGCTGGTTTGACTGATGATAGGATGTCTTCAATTTGACTCAACCTACAGAAGACAGAAAGCAAAAAACACTGACACAAGAGTAACACAAAATTAACATTTTATGTGAATACTTCAATAAAGTGAACAATATTGTAGCTGTTGGTAATATTTACAGTTCCATGTGCCAAGGAACACTTGTCGATTAATGATCTTGAGAGAAATGCTTTTTAAAATATATGATTTATTCAAATGTATTCAACATATTGACACTCGCAGCACCAATGAGAATTGCATTTAGACTAAAATAAAAGTAAAAATTGGTTTGTGGTGAAGAGGAAACTTTCTGATATGAAGTATTCTAGTCATAACTTTTCTGTCAAACAGACTAAGTTACAATTTATATTACAGATTAATATTTTTTACTTGACACATTTTCTTTGAACGATTAGATGCGGAAAGCTGTTGTGTTTCACTAAACACTGCCTAGAGACTTCACAATATTTCTTTCTAATAACAATCCTGTCTTATAACGGTGATGTTATCTCCACTCACAAAGCCAGATAACGTTCAAACGCATTGTGATCTAAAAATGTTAATTGCTTTCAAACCTTGTATTCCCCATGTGTTTTTTGAAGTCCTGTATGTGAAGTGGTCCAAAGGGATAGTCTGGAGTGACCATCAGACTTAACTCAAACTTTTCAAACGCTTTCAGGCTTGAGAAGACAATATGAACTCTGAAAAAGTAAAAACAATAACAAACAAGAGAGAGAGAAAAAAAAAAGATGCTTACACTTATTAATTTGTCATCATGAATGAATACAATCTTTCTTAAAAGCAGGAGGCTTTAAGTTGACATGTTTCAAATCATTTAGGGAATTAGGGATAAGGGAAATGTCACAACTGGAATCTGTCATCCACATAAGCACCACGGCTCAACAGGCCAAGGAAAAGTGTATGAGTAGTAAGCTAGTAAATGTGCACTGATAGGTGTAACCTACTGTGTGTCTATACAGGTGATCTTCAGGATGCGAAGCTTCAATCCTCCCCACTTCTTTAGCCGGTGAATCTCCTCACCTAAGAGCCTGAGACGACCCACCACCAAACTAATGTCATGAAGCAGCTGTTGAGAAATGACCATACAACACTGAGACTTCTCATCTTGTTCTTATATTTTCTCATATACCTTTGTAGCAAAACAATGTCAATGAATATTTTAGATACTTTCATTTAAATATTAATGTACATGCTTACCTCTGGTATATGTCGGGTAGTTGGGTACCTCTGTGTCCATTGAGTTTGAGACTGACAGTATAGTGTGAGTAACTTGTGAACCATGCTTGCATGACACTCAGACTTTTCCACTTAAAAAAAAAAAAGTAATCATCATCAGGAAAAAAAAAATATACAAAGTGGATTTCAAATATTTAATAATAAATAAATAAATACATAAATAAAATGAAAAGATAAACTGATTTATTGTTCACTCACCATCCAGCTGCAACTGGAAGCATACATCTACACTTCGCTCCACATCCTCAGTCATCCATTCCGTTCCTAATAGACACAAGAGTATTTTAAGCTACTGTTAAATGTGATAATAATAATTAAAAACCATTAGGAGTGATTATAAATGATAATTAGCTCACCAGCAGGTATTTGCAGGTTCACCTGCAGATGCACAGTGTTGTGAAGTAAGGTAAACAAGGCCCCCCTTTCATCTGTCGCATCAAGACGCCACTCGTTCAAACTGAAAGACAAATCATCATACCTTCAGCAATATCTATTTACATAGCAAAATATATAGGATAGGTATAGTGGTAAAAATAAATACATAAATATATATTTCACCTACCGAAGCAAACATCTAGTAATTTCTAGTATAGCATTTGTTATTGTCACAGGATGCCAAAGTGCCACTGCAATGGATTTTAAACAAAAGGGGGAAAAAAACCTGTTCAAAGTTGCAAGATGACTCTTAAGGCTACTTGATTCTCCTCGCAGCTTTTCCTGTTGGCCCTCCAAAGTCCTAAGCTGAATCTCCAGCTCACCAATTTCCCTGAAATGATTAGCATTTTCAGCATTCAGCAAAAATCTGTATCTTAAACATTCCTTATGGTGTGGATAGAAGAACATACCTCTCCTTCACAGTGATATCTGAATTAAGCCTTTTCAAATCTGTCAGTAGAGAGGGAAAAACACAGACAAACCATTATATCTTTCTTAGCTTCACAAAGCTGCCAAAATCAATAGTATAGAAGTAAACTTACCCTCTTCCTTGGCTTTTAAGGCTGGTCTGGTTTGAGGAGCATCAAGATGATCTCCCATAATCATGGACTCTACAGTTGCAAGTTCTAGTGTAGAAGAAGCAGTGTGTTATTTCACTATGATTATGTAGACATTTATATTACATACATTCAAACATGAAACAGAGCAGAGAAAAAAATCCATACCAGTTTCTAAATCATTAATGCATCCATCCAAGTCTTCCATAATTCCGTCTGTCTCTTTGATTTTAGATATCAGGCTTTGCTTTGCATCCTAATTGTATAAGGAAATTCAGATACACAGCAGTTAAGGCTTTTAGTTCATCTCGGCTAGCACTGAGTCCTTCTAAAAAAATAAAAAGTTAAATAATCTACAATCCTTTCTTCTGGGAAAACACACTGAAAAAATGTATGACTAATGATCTTGCACTTACTAATTATGTCCAATAAAATACTAGCAGCAGTAAATCAAGTTTACGGCTGTGATTTTTTTAATTATTTTTTTTATTAAAAAAAGGTTAAAGGTACAATATGCAGGATTTTCCGCCACCAGGGGTCGCTAACCTCTTACAATAACAAAGGCGTATATTAATGACGTATATTCCGCATTAAGCAGAATTATGAATATTGTCGTCAAGCTGATGGATCTTTTATGGATGAGTGAATACAGTGATGTTTTTATCATGACTGTGGTGTGAAGCAGGGCGCGATTGCTAGACGTATACCAGCGCCACACGCAACGCGAGTCCCGCGGATATAAAGGAATAAGGACATTTCATTCTACCGAACTACACGCAAGCGCTGAATTAATAACCACACAGGTCAGTTTATTAGAGGAATTAAACTTGAGGTAACGTAGCTCTGTTTCACTTGCTCTAACAGTTACACTATCACAATAAACGGCATTTGTGGGTGGAATGTTGTTAGTTAGGTTGTTTGTTGGCTGTATGAGACTAGCAGTAAGCTAGATCAACATTAGAGAATAACATACAGATCATATTCTAACTTTTCATGATGTTGAACTACATAACATTGATTAGTTTTATGTACATTTGCTCACCTGTTTAATAAAGTAACATGCAACACTCGCGTCTCTGTCAAGTCAAAGTTAGTCGTGGACGTGGAGCTCTCGGCATCTCAAAAGATGTTGATCTTCGTTTTAGTCCTCTTTTTGTCTCAAAGTCTGCTTGCCATGGTCCAAAATGTTTGAACAAAACAACAACAGCGTGAGCGTCCTTCTAGGCACAACGGGCATAACCGGCATAACCCAGTTGTCAACTTCTGTCGCCATGGTTACTAATGCAGTATGAGGTCAAACCTGGTGGAAACTGGGGGTAACGCGGATTTGACACCATTGACTGGCGACTCCTCACCCCGTTTAAATCGCAATTTTCTCACGATTTACAAATAGTTGGAAACATTTGGGATATTGTAAGTAATCAACTAAACAAAATATATAACATTGGCCTAGTGGTTTTTGGATATTTTACTGCAAAAATCCTGCATATTGTACCTTTAAGTCCTTCATTTTGCCCTTTCCAATTACCGGTACTGTTTTCATTGGAAATGTGGAACTTTTTTAGGGTCTATGTATCAGAATTTCTCTAATCTGGATGTTCAGACGAGAAACAAAGAGGAATTTTTTGATTAAAGAATAGTTTTACTTTTCAACGTTTCAAAAAAAAAAAAAAAATGCCTTTACCTGTGTAGTTTTAATGAGCTCTGAGTACAAGACTCCTTTAATTTCATGAGAATGTGTCTTGCTTCTCTTTCCAAAGTAAAGTCTTCGCTCTTTCAACTTGGATCCAAAGCTTTTTAACTGAGGAAAATGAACAAGGATGAAGACTTCTCAAAGATGAATGCTACTGTATATGCTATGATTTAACATAAAATGACCCAAGATTGGCTATAAAAACAACATACTTGTTCTTTAGAGAGAGTGCATATCTGTTGCTGAAGGGCTCCATTGATGCATCCCAGGGATTTCTCTTGTTCAGGCATTTGTTCTTTAAGTCTATGGAGAAATTAGTTTCACTAAATAATTCCCAAAAATAGTTCACACACACACACAGTCTTACAGAATTATGAAAACCACACTAGTACGTACCTCTCCACTATCTCTGTAAGGTTCTTACAGTCTTGCTCATACACTCTCTGCTTGGGATGGTATATGTATTTCTCTTTGAGAAAATCTTCCATTGTGCATGCATCACCAGCCCTACACTGAAAAAGGAAAGATGTCTTAAAAACTAACACATATTATGTTCACAAAGAGAGCCAGGCCACTTACATTGTCAGGAAGAGCACTTGCTCTAGATCTGTGGATGACGAAGTTGATACCAAAGTGGCTTAGGAACTCATTCACTGTGATGCTTCCGTCCTCAAGTTTCTGGAAATACAAGAATGAGATAATCACCCAGATGTTTATATTTTCAAAAGAAAATGTAAGTGGTGCTTGCACATGCAAAAGATGTAAGGGTGCACAAGCACACCTTCCCTAAACAAAAGCACACAATTTAACGTATTATTCACGTCCGTCGCATTTACAGTCTGGGACAAGTTACACTGCAAAAGTGGGGTTAGAGGTTTGTTCAGATCCTGAACAACAACTATAGTGGATACACAATAAACAAAAAAATCCCTCTAATATGGGAGATAATGAAAGTGTGGGTGAATACTGCTACCTTATTGAAATCAAATACATTATCCAGCGTCCCATCCATATGAGAGTCAAACTGCGAGTATCTGAGAGCTGAAAAGCACATCACATTTTCTTTAAAAAAATAAACCACATTGAAAACTTCTTGCATAAAGTGCATAAAAAAACGTACAGTTTTAACAGTTCATAAACAGTTCATTAACAGCATAAACAGTTCAACGTGTCTGAGAACTGACACAAGCAACTCACTGGATTCAGAGACTCCTGTATCTCCAATTTTCTTTGCCTTGGGATTTTGAGCAGCATGCCGTGTAAAATTACCTTCCCACTGTACAGCAGCTTCATGACAGTCAGGCCCCTGAGGAGACAGAATCTCAGGCATTAGCATAATAATGCACAATAGAACCCACGCTTAACACTTTATTACAGAACAACCTTTAAGCATGTAGCAGGAAATACCAAGCAATCAACTAATAAACTAAATAAATAAAACTAATAAACTAATAAACTAAAAATGTATATTTTGTTCATCATACCATGTCAGAAATGTTGGCTTTCTTGGTTTGTTCTGATGTATAAGGATCTTCCTCTGGATGAGGCCTTTTAAAGCATGGACTCGTGCTCGTGCCTGACTCAAAGACCTCATCCTCAAAAAGCTCTTCATTTATAGGTACAGCCAAAGAGCCATCCAGTTCATCTTGCTTGTTAATTGGCCAATTTTCAAGACTGCCTGATATATCTTCTTCACTGCTCATTTCAGGTAACTCTTCGTCATTAATATTGACTGGTTTGCAGTTGCTATTTTGTTCAACAACATCCAAATGTTTCTCTAGTTGTAGACTTCGTAAATCATTAGTACCTATGGTCACAGTTTTGTTTGGAGTTACAGTTGTAGCTCGTTTCGGTAGTTTTGGCACGATACCACACAATGACAACCTTGATGAGAACGGCTTTTTAAGACTAAAAGGTGTGGTCTTCTCACTTTGAACCGAATTATTTTTCTGCTTAACATTAGGCGTGACATTTGAAGCTGGCTCAATAGAAATTTCAGTTTCACGCTGCTCTTTAAGGGAAATCTCTGGGAAGGAACAAGAAGGCAGAGGCGCAGTTGTGCTTCCTGTTATCACTTTTTGCTCTTCCTGGATACGTCGTGAAATATTTTGAAGCTCCATTTGAAAATCTGCTAGACTTCTCCGTCTTGCTTTTGCCGGTTTTAATTCTTCTTGACTGAAGGAATCAGCGATGGACTCATTTGAGGAGGAACCTTCCTGTTGGACTGAGCTTGTACTTTGTTCCTTGTTAGACCAAAGAGCTTGACTCTCCTCTTCATTTCTTGAACCACTGGAAGTGTTTACATTGGCTTCTCTCTGGTCAAACAAAACACCTTTCTCCATTTCAATGGGTATTGTTAGGATCTTTGTAATCTGCATGTCATTTTCGTCATCAGTTGTCATCACATTGCTTGGATGTGCCATTTCGCAGTATTTGTTCACTTGCATGACAGCTGGGTGACATGACATTGTCTCTGTGTTGTTGCATTTAAGGTTTTTGCCATCAAGATCAAAAACATGTTTTGAGGGGAAGGCATGGTTAATAGCACACTTGGCAGCTTCAATCACCTCATTTTGTTCTTCACTTGACACTGTGCATCTATAAACAGATGTTGATGCCCAAAGTGCACTTTCATTTGCTTTGATCTCTGAAGCACTTGCTGCCAATGTGCTTTTTGAGTCAACTACAATTGTGTTGCATCCTGTTAATTCCATTTCATCATCAACACAGGGGATAGCTAGATTTGATGCACTGGCTTGACATGTCAGTTCCATGCAGTCAGACTGATCCTGCCTTTGACAGCTTTGTGCTGTAGGTAACAGATTACTCTCATGCTTCCTTTCCTTATTGGATACAAAGCTCTTTAACATGATATTCCCGGTGAGTGCCTGGGTTATCTCCATACTGTCAACATCATGACTGGAGGATGTAGATACAAGGTTCAAACTTTTCCTTGATTTCCGGAATGGTCTGCCGTATTCAGCCTCAAGCACAACAGTCTGAGTCTGACATTGTGTCATGTCCATGTCATCAGGGTTGGAGAAATTGGTCTGACAGTTATCAGCTTCAGTGTTTTCAGGATAAGACATCAAGGACACCATCCTTGCTCCTGACTTTCTTCGAGTCATTAAAGCTTTATGCTTTTGCTCACTGACTGGTGCCATATGTACTTCAGTCATCTCCATAGGTACAACAACAGTGATAGTTTGATTAGCGGAGAATGGTACTGTACCTGTATCAGCACTTCCTAAACAGGCCCGGTTTGAGTCAATGTTCATAGTGTTGCATCCAGTCAATTCCATTTCATCAGGGCTTGGGGGTGAAATCCCAGCAAAAGTACTTGGTTGGCATGTCAAGTCCATACAGTCACTCTCATTATGTTTAGGTGATGTAGCAGGTATCAGAATGCTTTCATCTCTTTCCTTCTTGGTGGCTGAAAGAGCATTTAGTATTATACGCCCTGTGAACCCTTGAGTAATGTCCATCCCATCACCGTCTTCAGTTCTGGATACCGATGTATGAGCCCAATCCTTCCTTGAGTTGCTTAATGGTATGTCTCCACTGACCTGTTTAGCCTCGGGAAAAATAGATTGACACTGTGTCATCTCCATATCATCAGAATTTGCAGTTTGGGCAATGGAGAGGTGGCCTGATTTGTTGTGATCCAATATCTCTTCATTTCCAACCAAATTAAAACAGGACATTTTGCTTCCTCTGGATATTGGAGGCGGAGCTTCCTCCTTGACAATCCCTGCATGCTCGTCTTCTTGAACAGTTCTGGATACAGATGCAAGAGAGAAACTCTTCCTTGAGTTGCTAAATGGCTTGTTTCCACTTGATGGTTTGGCCTCGAAAACAACAGCCTGTGACTGTGTCTTCTCTGTAACATCATTATTAGCAGTTGGAGCTATCAAGTTGTTGCCAGATTTGTTATGATCCACTATTTCTCCATTTCCAAAAGCATCAAGAGTGGACATACGGCTTAGTTTGGGAAACAGAATGTCCTCTTTTTCTCGAATAGATCCATCTAAAGCCCCAGTAATCACCATATCATCAGAATTAGCAGTTTTGACTATTGAGAGATTGCTCTGAAAACAACCAGTTATGTTTTGATCTGTTGTCTCCCCAATTCCAATCACATTAAAGGATGACATCCTTCTTACTTTGGGAATTGGAGACTGCTCCTTCATATTCATTGTGTGGTCTTTTTCTCGAACAGCTAAATCAAATGCCCCTGTCATCTCCATCGCATTGTCATCCTCAGAGAAAAAATGGGATCTATTGTGATCCAGAGCAGCCTGGACATTGCGAGTGATATTTCCTGTAACTTTAACACTTCCTTGATTTTCAGAAATGGAGGGTGCAAGAGGCTGAGCATCATATCGGTTTTCAAGTACAACAGTGTGACTCATGGTTGTCTCTATATCGTCATCTTCAACAAATGTAACACGGGATTGTCTACGTTGAAGGGCCTGTGGTAGTTTTGGGTTACCCTTGCCACCTGGATGTTGCTTCATTAAAAAAGATGGTAAGTGATTCTCCTTATCAATTTCCATTGTGCTTGTATTGGCTGAACAGAAGACACTTTCCAGCTTATTTTCTGAATTTGGGGGCTTAATGGTGTTTACAGTGGGTAAGCACATACCGGCGAGAAAAGCACTAAAGTCTGGGTCTGTTGCAGCTTTTTTACTCTCTGCTTTTGCTTCACGTGGCAAACCCTTCTGACTTGCAACATTCAGATCACCACAGACTGTCTGAGCCACTTTGAAGCTACAATCTGAGTTTGGTTCTTCTTCTATTTCATAATCCTTATCAATTGTGATTGTGTGACTTTGAGTAATATCCATGTATCCAGTATTCTCTCCGAGCAGCATTGTTCTATCCACACAGTCATCTTGTAAGACTGGATCAGAGAAGAAATTCTCCTACAATTTGAGAGAGAAAGGTAAAAATAATCAGTATGTGTCAAAACAAGGTGGGTTTCATTGAGACATTAATACAAAAACTCAGTAGTAGGTACTGATAATCATCAAATATTGTACGCTCACACACTCCAAATGAAATGTCTGTGGCAGCATATCCTTAGTTTAATCAGGGATGTCATAAACTGCAGAAGTCTGAAAAATCCATAATGTTTTTGCCTCTGCAGCCTTAGATTAGTACCTTATGCTGGGATAGATAAAGAGGAGTGTTCAACAAAGTTTCCAGGCCTGAAAGAAATGGAAAGGTTTAGTGGTTCACTCTCTGACTATGAGAATAATTTTCAGGAAGTATGTAAATACAAGCATGAGATCAATAGATTATGTTACAGTGAACAACATTTATGCAATTACGCATAAGTGAACACACTCTAATTATTTTGAATAATAACACATGCAATGCGAACAAGATTGGAGAACAATGGTCCCAATTGGTCAACAATATTTGACAATTTTTCTTGAAAACTACCTTTGATTTGGTGATTTCCCTCATCAACAAAACGCAGAATCCTGTCATTAGAGGAAAAAAGAAAGTTACAGATTTTCATATATCTTCATGTGGATACAAAAAATCCTCAAACATGTTTAAACTTGAACAACATGTCAGTTAGAAAACAATGAAATAGTATAATCTATTACTTACTTTTCATCTGGTCTATCTCCTGATAAATTTAACAGAACACAATAAAGCAAATAACAGTGTGTCAGTGTTTTATATATGCAAGTTGCAACAGAAATATTTTATACTTTTCATTTGACAGAACTGGTACACATAATCCTTAACCATGACCCACCAATTACATCACATAAAAACTAGAACAAGTTAAAAACAAGAAACATTTAAACAAGAAAAATGCTCAGTGCTCACCAACATGTGTGTTTTGTATGGATGCCAGAACAGGAGATTCACTTTTTGCATCACTGTGAAAATTTAAACATCGTAAATGAACTATCTAACTATATTTAATTTCAACGTTATTTTGGGTCAACATTATTGCACTTACTTTGTAAAGACTCGAACATTATTTGTAGTGGCAAAACTCACTCTTCGCGAATTTCTCTTCTTCTCTACAGGTTTGGCAATTTCCTCCTTCATAAACATACACACATAGTAATATATATACTGTATATATATATATATTTTTTTTTAAAGAATTAAAACAAAAAAATGTATTAAAATTTTTTGTACCTTAATCACCTTTTGTTCCTCTTGCTCAGATCCAAGTACTTTCATAGATATCCGAGAAGCTTTTAAAATCTGTCAGAGGACAATCAAGAGGAACTATTTACTGTTTTGAGACAATTAGGAATTTATAGAAAACTGGGAAGACACTTGCAGGCTGCAATAGAGTGAATACAGGTAAATTGGCACACTTAAGCTTAATCACCTATCATTACGGTCTATATTCTTAGATTACTAAAAATCAGCAGTTCATCCTAAACTAGTATGTGACGATAGTGAAGCCATTTGGATTATACTTTAAAAACAACAGAAAGGATAAATCATCAGAAAGTGTCACATTTTCACAACATACTGGATACTTACCGAAGAAAGTCTCCTTCTTGAGGATTTCACTGCCTCACTGCTGGGAAAAGTAGCAAGATTACACACATTTTTTGGGGGGGGATAACATATTATTATGAAATTTACCTGGAAAGAAAACCATTTACCTAATAAACATGCACATTTACATATATTAAGGAGATGCTTTTATCCAATATGACTTGCAAATAGAGAACATCGAAAGCAATTTGTCATATCCATAGTGCACAACGCCACGTTAAAATGTGAGTTAGATTTAAGTTTAAGAAGATGGTTTTGCATTTTCAAAGAATGGCATTAATTTTATGAATAACAAATGATCAACTCAAAGCAAAAGGCTA
The DNA here is from genome assembly GCF_029890125.1 of Rhinichthys klamathensis goyatoka. NCBI lineage: Eukaryota > Metazoa > Chordata > Actinopteri > Cypriniformes > Leuciscidae > Rhinichthys > Rhinichthys klamathensis. The sequence goes on from NW_026606746.1 coordinate 380,898, forward strand.
CTCATATAAATGCTTCTTTACATATTGCATTTACACAATCATTATATAAGAATATAAGATATTAAAGAAAGACTCATTAAGTCAGCAGCTTATAATAAATGAAAAGCAATCTGTGCAGTTTTCCTGAATCATACCACCACGATGTGACAGAAGGCTACTGAAACCTGAATGCTTAATATGCTAAAATATTAGACTTGTTTTTATTAGGTGTGAGCTCATAAATACAAATACAATATTTTTGTCATTTGCATGAGAGCAATGCAAATGGAAATGTATTATTGGTGTATCAAAACGTTAACTGAACTCTGTATTCAGTTTGAACTGACGCTCCCAACAGCAAATAACATCAAAGAACCTTTGAACATTTTGGACATGCGCGGAGCGAATCAATCATTTTTACAGAATCAATAAGTGTAAGCATGCATTATTCATCCAAAGCATGCCAAATCGGTCTGCACAACTCTGGTAAAACATTACACACACACACACACACACACAAAATCAACTTACCCTGAATTCAGCGGCTCCATCTTCAATGCATGTGCATAATACAGCGCACTAGATCTAAATTAAAAGTGAGAGACACTATAAAGTAACCTGAAATTAAACATAATGATGATTTGTTTTAATTACTCTAGACTAAATATTATCTACATTACAGTAACAGTTCTGTATTTCCTCAAGTTTTGTTGAATCCAGTGACAGTGTGTGTGTATTTGTCTGTCAGACGAGACATTCATACGCCCATAACAACAACAGCAACATTAACGTTACACCAAAGAAAACAGCCCTCGATATTTCAACAAGTTTAAAACATGTTTTACTCTCATAAATGCCATCGGACGACAGATTAGCAGTTGAAAAATATATATAATTAAAGCGCAATACCTAAAAGTTAGTTCCCTCCATTCGCTGCTTGTCTTTTTTTTTTCTTCGCAAAATTTGAAATCAACCGCCGCGTCTCTTCCTCACGCCTAGTGACTTGACGTGAGACGTGACGTGGCGCGTAAAACCAGACACGCAGCTCTCGTGTCCTCTAGTGGAGCGGATGATAATATATTTAAATAAAATAAAAACTCTTTAGCGTGATATTATTTTTGTTTGGATTAATTTCCTCTGTAAGAATCTTACAACAATATATATTTGTATATACATACATTTAGGTTTAACGTTATAAATGAATCTCAGTCAAAACCTCAAAACGGGCTTGTAACGGAAGCGGAAGTGACGTGGTTTATTTTGAAAATTGAAGGCGCTTTTAAAACGTTATTTGCAGATCGATATTAGCTGAGTTTGGTAAGTTTATACACATTCATACATACTTTAAAATCATTTTTTATCACTGTAGATTAACGATGTGAGATCTTTTAGTAAGAAATCGCACTGCATTTACGGTAAGAAAAAGTTGACATGACAAGAGACAGAAGCAAAGTGTGACATGTAACGTTACCCTATACATAGTGCATAGTACATAGTTTTTTTAGATCAACCAAACTTAATTTCTTGACATTACGTATGTGTATATACACGGTGTTAATGTATTTCAGGCAGTCGTTGTTTTAGTGTAAGTTAATTGTATCTCATCGCATCGATCAATATTCTTCTTAAATATTAAAAGCAGTAAGTTACATCCTCTGTTTCTCCAGAAAGCTGCATTCAGACATGAAGAGAGTTCAGATGAAAGACGCTGCGATTTCTGCACAGCCCAGAGCCGCACATGTCAAGAACGACATGGACAATAAGTGGGCATCTTTGTTCAAACGTTCAGCAAAGATTTCCTTTACCTCAATACCTAGTTTTATTTTAAATATATATTCAATATTTTTTTCAGGAAGAGCCAGCACAGGACTCTGAAAGTGTAAGTACCATGGTGTGAAATGATAGTCTGCCTGTCAAATAAAAACGTAGTTACTACTAGTAAGATAATTCTGTCCAGTCTGTATAAAAAAGGAAATGTATACTATTTTGATTTTCTTAGGCCAACCACTAGATATGGGCAACAAAACGATATAAGGGAGCAGAATCGAGCATTGACTACAACAAATGAAGACCTGCAGAGACAGCTTGAAGAAATGAAGGTGATTACACTAATCATTGATTTAGTGTTTTGCCCAAATGGATTAAAGACAAATTAATCAAAGAGTGCACTGCTATTTTAGAATATTTGCTAAAGTCAGTTGAGTCAAATACATTTAATACTCAAAACCATCATGTTTCTGAAGGAAACAGTGACTGAACTGGAGCTGCGATGCACAGACCTTCAAGGAGAAAATCGAGAAATTCAAAAGCAGCTGCGAGACTGCCACGTCCTCCTCGTTGCAGAAAAACTTGACCCAGGTGATGATTTATTTTATTGCTCTGTTGTATTGACACATGAAGAAGAGCAGTGTGTTTTGTTGAGTTGTAATCAAAACAGCCTCAAATTCAGTTTCAGGGGGAAAGTTGGGTCAGACAGCACAACAGAAGGAAGAACAAAGACAAGAAGTTATGGTAACTCATTTTGATTTTGATTTTATTTATATAAATGCTATTTTTCAATTGATAAATATTTATTTTGGTATCCTATATACAGTAGTCAACATTTGAAGTGGATTAAAACCTTTCATCAAAGTTATACCTGAATTACAACAATGCAAGAGGAAGCTGTCTGAAAGGGACGTCCAGGGGTACTAAGCCAGATTGTATCCTAAAAACATAAAACCACAGCTGCCCAACTCACTGCAGAATTAAATACGCATCTCGACTCTCCTGTTCCCACCAAAACTGTTCATCTGGAGCTTCACAGAGTCAATATTCATGGTCAGACTGCTACAGCCAAACCTTTGGTCACTCATGTATTGTTCTCAGATGAGTCCACCTTCACTGTCTTTCCCACATCTGTTGGGTGTTTTGGAGGAGCAAGTCAGAAAATGTGTTCCTCCACCAGGATCACATAGTGATCTGGCCAATGTTCTGGAAGAGGAATAGCTCAAAAACGGTGAAATGCATGTATCTGTCATTCCCAAGACGAAATGATGCTGTAAAAGGAGGCCCAAAACCAGGTGTATCAGTTTCATTGTCCACCCCGTGTGTGATAAAAAAAAAAATCTGTAATAATTTTTCTTCGATTCTTTGCCTTTTGGCAACATGAGATACTGATACATGAACTAATGGTCACTGCAGGCACATACAGTATAATAGGGATTGATTATATAATCAGCCATATTGTACAATAATCTGTTATGCCGTCACACCAGATTATTTGCTTTTTTTTTGGGTCTGATTCCTTTTCTGATGTAAAAGCAGACATATAAGACTCCATTCTTAAATACAGATGACGTCTAATTCTAGTCTATAGCATGTTTTCCCTGGAGAATAAGTCCTGACAGTGCAAGGCTAGTGTTAAACCGGAGTCACATACATTGGCCCTCAGTTAATTAATAATTTTTTGGCCATTTTGTTTTTTTCTAATGGCAGACTGTTTCTCAAAATCTCCTGACTGAGCTGAAACTGTTCGGTGAGACGGCACAAGAGCATGCAGCAAATTTACTGGTGAGTATCAGTATTTTGTTTTTAATATTCAAAAATTCTCGGTTATTTATCCTGATTTGAATGTCCCGCGGCACTGACCAGACATTAATACAAATGTTTCACTGAGACTGATTTATATGAGGATGAAATTACACACATTTTGCTCTGCTGGGCTAGAGGCTGTATAATTAATCATAACGCCAGGTCCACTGCCGATGAAATATTCATTTGAAATGTTCTAATCCTTCTAAATGTTATTGAGTGCACCTCTCCAAAACTACTAGAATATGGCATGACCTAGAATGGGTTCAGTGAGGATATTGTCAATCTCGGTTTGCTTCCAGGAAGTGCAGAACACCATGAGGGACCTGACGGAAGTGCATGAAAAGCTCCAGCAGGAGAGGACATGGTTCACTTTGGATGTGGAGGAAATGGAGAGAGCTTTGGGAGAGGCAGAGAGACTCTTGATGGAATAAATGAGAGAAACTCTTTCATTGGCTATAAATATTGCAATGCCATATGGTGTTTTCTGAGATCTGTCAGTCTGAGAGTGAGAACTGGCTGAAAAAAGCATTTGGATGAAAGTGTAACATATTGTTGCATTTAAAGGAACATCCACCACTCACCATTTCCAAAGTACATTTTTTTTTAAATATGACCCAAATGCTTTCTGTGTTTGTCTGCTGACAAGTTGAGATATTTATATAAACTTTTTCCATGTACCTCTAAAAATTGCAAAGCACTTCTTGAAAGATGCTGACTGTATGCTATTTTCATTTGAATGATCTGTGCGAATATGACCTGGAGTAAATATGATTAAATACTTTACAAAGTTATGTGCTGGTATTTACTCTCATCATAGTATCTGAGACTTAAAGAGCAACACCAGGTTTGATTAAAACCCCTATACTTTTCAAGCATTGTCCCATATGATGTGGAAATTTACACCACATAACATGGGTGGAGAATGGTACAGTTTGATTCTTTTTTTTTTTTACAGAGAACGTTGACATCACTAATATATATATATATATAGGCCACATACATGCGCGCACACACAAATATATATTTACATAAATAAGGGGTTGTATGACAAAAAAGTTTAGGCATGGGAGTCCCTGCATTACATAAACAAACAAAAATTAACATGAAAACAGCGATGACATTATATATTCAAAGTTTGGAATATTTTTGTCCAGATCAATAATTAGTGAAGGTCACTGGATGTGATGAAGACAAGTGTTTCACAGCTATATATCAGTAGTGTTTAGTAACTTGCATAATTATTTATCTCACACATCCATGGTGTAAATGAGAGGTGCTCTTGTCCCCAAATTTAGAAGCATCACAAATTTACATGACCATTCTATATTATGAATATAGTCAAAGCTAAGCGGTATGACACAATATGATTTTTTTTTTTTTGAAAGGAACATTTAAAGAAGTAAAAGGGAGAATTAGGGAGAATCAATGATTTATAATTTACTGCCATTGTGTGTGTGAATAATATGTAGGCCTAATCAAAAATCTGATTATGTAATTCAGCTAACATGTAGCATACATAGCTACTGCGCCAAATAAACTGCATATGCCATCTATGCTGCCAGACTCATGCTTATAAGCACAAGATAGTTTTCCAGTGAGACAGCTCTTCACAATGCCATCTCACGTCCACTTAAAAAAAAAGTCACTTCACTTTAAAACTGTCTGCATTGCTATAGCAACCAATGCAAACATGTCAGAAAATGACACCCACCGCCTCAACACATTTCATTTGATCACTTCCGAAAAACAGTTCAGACAGTGTGTTCTACTGATCAGATCTGAAAGACAAAACCTGCTGAACGGCATGAGAATGTTTTAATGGAGTGTGTTTGAGACAAGAAAGGAGAACATTTTCTGTAAAATGTGTATCTCATCCATTTAATCATAGTAATCAAAACAAGTGCACTACAATGATGAAGTCTCATTATCAGGAATACAGTGATACAGTGTTCTTACAGTAAGCCAAAAAACAAAACAAAAAACATGTTGGCCTGGTTTCACAGACAGGGCTTAGATTAAGCCAGGATTAGGCCTTAGTTCAATAAGGACATTTAAATGTGCCTTAGAAAATAAAAACATTACTGATGTGCATCTTGAGACGAAACAATGGCACTGCCATATTTTAAGATTTGTCAGTGCAAGTTGCTTTCAGTTAAAACAGCTCAAACATGCATTTTAGTCTGGGACTAGCAGTCTGTGAAACCAGGGGTTGGACACTTAAACCACACTTAAAAATCTATGAATGTCAATGCATTATATTATTATTATAAATTCTGACAACTTTTTTTCAATGTTTTGTTATGTAATGCAAAATCTTCACACATTATTAAGTGTCCAAATATGTTTGGGGCCACTGCATATCTCATCAGTGAATGTGTCATAAGAGTACAGGAGATGATATTTCTGCGGTCTGCATCATGTACACACAGCACACTCTTTTGGGCATTTAGTCACCAATACGTTATAAATAAAAATACCAGCCAGGGGGATAATGGCAGCAAAAATATGAACACAACATTACTCATGTCATTTGTTTAAAATAAATATGAGTCACATTTTTAGAGCATGTGTGGCTTAATGTGGCCTACAGTATTTGGGGATTTTTAGTTGAATGTGAGTGGTACTTTCCAGTGCAAAATATAAAAGATCCAGAATGACATATTACTATAATAATAAAAGTTTTTAAAGGGCAACATAATAACTTTTTTCTTTACTTTTGAGAGTGTTAAGTCACAATGCACATACTTCAGATTTCGACCCTTTCAAGACACAATTACTCATTTTAATTTTGAGTAATCCAGTTAAATGCATTATGATGCCTTCAGGTGCATATTGCATAACATGCATTGTGGGTAATACAGCTGTAGGAGGCATAACATTCCAGTAACAACTTTTCAAAGTGTTAACAACCTGCTTTGAAGTGCATATTATTCTCTCTGACTCATTCCGATCAATAACACCTTGCATAGCTCTATCTGTCTTTGGATGTAACATAAGGTATTTCCCATCTGGATGTTCAACACAGCAAGAAATCTGTCCTTGTCTTTTTCTCTGTTTTAAATGACAATAAATGCATAGAATAGAATTAGATTCTTCAGGCATTGAACCATACTCTACACAAGCCTGCAGATGTTTATGCAGTTACAATCTCTTCAAAGTGTTACTCCGCCATGACAGTTGACCTGGAAAACACATATGCTGGCTCCGTCCGAAATCGCATACTCTCTTGAGTAGGTACTTATTTTGAATAAGTAATACTTCACAAACGCTAAAAAAAGTACAGTCTATGCTAGTATGAATGTAATCTGAACGTACTACAGTACATCTGCCATGTTGTCATTATCATGTGACCTTCCAGCTTCAGTTGCGCTTCACTGATATTCACAAATGTTCTGCCATGGCCTCATGGGATAGTAGTGTCCATGCACACTTCAGAATTTTGTTAGCCTGGTTAAAACCAGACCATTCTCAGTTGTAACTGAGTTATGGTCTGGCAAAGCGTCATAGACAAATCATTTCCAGGGGGGCGTCACCAACGGACGTCGCGGATAGACCTAAAACCAATCAGAGCGATGAAGGAGATGACGTATGCAGAGCGGCGGAGAAACATCTCCGAGTGTCGTTCTTTGCTCGGTTTTTAACAAAAAGGAAGCGTTCAAATTTCTAACGAGTGATGTTCGACGGCGGCATCCATCTTTGTAATGTAGGCTACAAAATCTGCTTCAAAATCCCAGCGCTGTCGTCATCATGTAAAGCCCGCCCCAACGTTTCTGATTGGTGCCGCGATTTCGGCGGATTGGAAATGAGCTTGAATGAGCTCTTTGCCAGACTAACTTTCAGAGCAAATCAAAATTGGCCGGAAGTTGTCTGGGTTTCCCAGGCTAGAATTTTGTAGGAAGTAATATGTCTTTCAGGTACTTTTTGCCTATTCTTTAATGAGTACTGTGAATTCAGACATACTTCTTTTGTCACATACAGTTTTTCGCAGGGAAGTATGCGATTTCGGATGCAGCTGCTGTGTCTGAAATCAAATACTTCCCTACCTTATAGTATGCGAAAAACAGTACGGCAAAAGAGTAGTATGTCCGAATAAATATTTGGAATTGGAAAACAGTAGACAAAAAGTCCCTGGATGACCTATTATTTCCACTGAGATTTTGAAGTGTGCATTCGATGGACACTTTACTCTTTGTGAATAGAGTATTTGTGAATGGACACAACTGAAGCTGGTAGGTCACGTGACAGTAACAACATGGCAGATGTAGTACTTTTTTAACGGTTGCAAAGTAAATGTAGTATCAACTCACAGTGATACTTTACAAAACTGTGTTCTGAACGCAACGTGTGAAATCGATACTGCATAACTGGAAACATGTTCATATACTTGCGTAGAATATGTTTCAAAGACATATGTTGCGTTCAAGTCATGTCAGAATGATCACACTTATGAGTTTCACATGAATGCCACCTTGAAGTCGAAAATACAGGGAAACTTGTTGTTGTATTCAAGCTCCATAAATAAAGTCATAATTATAATACTTTTTAAAATCACAATTGACTTTTTATCTCATAATTTCAACATTTTATCTCATATTGACTTTTTATCTCATAATTTAGGCTAGATGTTGAATTTTTGATGTCATAATGACTTGGTGTCATGACTTTTTATCTCTGTTTTGACTTTCATGTTATAATTGTTTTCAACTCAATAATTTTGACTGCCATAATTGTTCGACATAATTTTGCCTTTCAATCTCATAATTTTGATTTTATCTCCTAATTATTACTGTCATAGTTTTGACTTTTTAATATCATAGTTTCGACTTTATATGTCATATATTGACTTGAACACACATGACATAGTTATGATTTCCAAACTCCTAAGGAAGGATTGGATTGGATTGGAAGGACGAATTCTTATCCTCTCTCTCTGGGTGACTGGATTGTACATACACTGCAAGCCAGTCAAACAAACAGTGTGGATTGTGACTTGCTGAAATGATCCGCTGTGGGTATCACTAAAGAACTACATCGACTTGGCACAAATCTACTCTACAGTAAAAACGCTTCGTTTTTTGTACAAAAACTGATCCTAAAAATATACACACATACAGCATATTTTACATACAGTATTGCTAACCTAAGAAAACGGTCCGCTGTGAGCACACATTTTCTTTCTTTTCCCGCTTTTGGTTTAAGAGAGAGCTATACGTGTGCAAAGGCAGTATTTTCAGTGCTGCTTTTTGTCCAGAATGAAGCCGCCCGTCCCAGACACGAGAATAAACCACACACAAAACACATTTTTGTTCCAGTCTACCACTCACTGTACAAGTTTTCGGTGATGTTTCAACTTCAGTTCGAGTTTTGGAGATCAGAGCGGGATTCAATGAATCACTCAAGCGTGTGTTTGCCCACACATTACGACTAATCCCGCAAGGTTGCTATGGAACGGGTATTCATAACAAAGGAATTCCCTTCATCCGTTTTTGAGGGTCTTTGAGTCTTTAAAATGAATACCACCTCTTGCTAAAGAGTCTCACAGTGCAAAGTCTCCGCTTCTTCTGGGTCATGGTTAATCTGCGAAAATCCACCCGAAAATCATTAACACGTTAACAATAAGATACTTCAATACCCCCCTCCCTTCCTTGAAGAGAGGAGGCCTAAAATACACGCTTCGGGGGAAATGAGAGACTTTTGTGAAAAAGCATTCTTTGTCGTTACTCCGACAGTGTGATTCGTCCCGTACTTTCCGTCATCGGCTCCCCCGTTTGTATCAAGTCATCGGTTCATTAGACAAACGAGGAGAAGCCGGTAACTGGAGTGCGTGTTCCTGGTGCGGGCTGCCCTGTGGGGGTGTAGACGCCCCCTACGCTGTGCTGGGTCACCACAGTCTGATAATACCCCCCCTCTGCATCCGTCATGGCACATTCCTCGTACCCTCCTCCGGTCTTCACGCTTTTGGGCTGCCGCTTCCACGAGTTGTAATAGGTGGGGTCGCTCATGTAGTGATTTACAAACGAGTGCTTGGGCTGATCATCTTCGTAGTCGCTGTCGCTCACCTTTACATGAGGGGGGACGGGACGGCACGGGTCCAAACCAGAGAGAAAAAGAGCAGACAGTAAAGTTACAGCATGAACGTAATTGTTGCCTGAGTGTTTAAAGATGTACAAAGTAAGTTTTTGTTTATCTGACTGACACGATGGTGGTCTTGGGCTTTTAGTGACACTTACTGGCATGGATGAAGCATAACCTAATGTTGTTTTAAGTTACAGATGCCACTGTTGCAATACAATGTAATCCCGTACATGACATGAGCGGAAACATCATGTCCACGACTTATTAAAGGGATAGTTCACCCAAAAATGAAAGTTCTGTCATTTACTCACCCTCAAGTTGTTCCAAACCTGTATGAATTTCTTTCTTCTGCTGAACACAAAAGAAGATATTCTGAAGAATGTCGGTAACCAAACAGTTGATGGTCCCCATTGACTTCCATATATGGTAAAACAAAATAAAAAATACTAAGAAAGTCATTAGGGACCATCAACTGTTTGGTTACCGACATTCTTCAGAATATCTTCTTTTGTGTTCAGCAGAAGAAAGAAATTCAAACAGGTTTGGAACGACTTGATGATAATGATTATTAAAACAAAAGATGTCTGTAAAACTCCATCGTACCCCCATGGCAGTGTTTCTGTGTGTGTTGTCATGTGTTTACCTCTGACTCAGACAGCTCAGTGGGTTTCTCTGTGAGGGTGGTGCTCTCTGTTAAAACAGCCCCATTGTAGTTGTTGCAGATGTCTTCATCAGAATAGTGGAGCCCACCTGGACTGGGCCGTGGAGGAGACCTGTGGACCAAACACCGCAGTTAAAGATTACATTTTTACATTTTTTTAGTGTGCATTATTGCATTTTGAGCATGAAAAAGGTCTGCGAAGTTACAAAGCACAAAGTCCACTCCAAAGGGAGTTTCTGAACTGAAACGCCTCCATTGTAGTCTTGAGTTTTCTTCCGGGAACGAACACGTCAAACTATCCCTAATATTAATCATTTCTGCCGAATCATACAAAAAAAAAAAAAAAAAGGGGGCGAGGCCTGGTTGAGTTGCTATAGTGTGTTAAAACTCGTGGTTATCGCGGTTACTCGCTCAAAGCAGTTGACCAATCACAACACACTGGTCCAGCTGACCAATCAGAGCACATTGAGCTTTTCGAAAGGCGGGGCTTCATAGAGACAGGAACTACTGTAAACAGAGCATTACTGACAGACTAGGAAAAGAGGTGCTTGCTGCACAATGAAAAATATTTTTAAAATATTGTGTTTTTTGAACACCTATAATAGACCCCAAAAACAAAGCAAGACTCTTCTAATATGGACACTTTAACATTAAATGATCAGTTTTTGCTACTAAACACTGAATATAATCTGAGAAACTGAATATAACTTGATATAAGGAGTCATATTAAAATTAAACTGAAGATGTAGGCTATTTAAAGAAGAAATGAGATGATAGATACATTTTTATAGTAGATTTCATGACTTTTCTCAGAGCTAACTCCTCCTCGGAACCACTTTACAGCAACTAGTGTCAAAGTGATTTTTAGTCAATGCATGGTGTCAATTTCCATCAACTACTGTAATACTAGCCTTTATATTACCATAATTTGACATATTATAAACAGCAGTTCAGATGAAACCACACCTTGATCCATTCTTCTTTAAGAAAGAGCTCTTCAAGTTCAAATGTCTGCTGTTCAGCTCTAGGGCCGTGAAGCCGCCATTGTCAAGGGTTACAGACTCTTCTACCGTAGTGATGTGCTTTCCTGTGGGAAGAATCACATCCAAGTAATGCCAACAAACACTGGGATGTGTTGACCGATTAACTATATTCTCTTTCATTTTACAGTGTTCCCCAAAAGTTACACAAATGACTGAATTGGAGCAACTACAAACACTTCCAGAAATTGTCTAGGAAGCAAAAGAACAGTGATAATACCATAAGGTCCAGTGATTGTACAGGTTTCAAATAAGTTAGAACGAGATTGAGTAAATTAAGTAAGAATACAAGTATTGTATCCATATAAGCGAAACACAAGAATATGATCAATTATTAATATTCTGTTTATAATAATCTATACCTATTCTAATATATCAATATCTAATAAGTCTCACCTGTTCCACAGCTCCTGTACCTCTTGTTCTGTCCGAGCAGGAGCAAACCAAACACAACCATCAGAATGAGAATGAGACTGATCAACGCCATGACGATCAGGAACCACCACTCCTCATAGAAAGGCGTTTCAGACAGAGCTACAACAACAGACAATAATACTGCATTATTGTTCATTTATTGTTGACATTACATATATGAGGGAATAAAAGATATATGTACAGTAGTGGCTAAAAGTGATGTCCGGAGGGAACATTTGAACAATATTTGTTTTTAATGACACTTCGGGTTCTATTAATCAATCAAAATGTGAGGAGTATGTTAAATTGGGAAGAAGAATACACTAAACTTGGTTAAGGTATTAAAATGACAAAACTATTTGCCAAGAAAGGCAAACTCCAGCATATATTTAAATATGGTTTTATTGTGTTATGCAAAAAAGGCATAAAAAAAGAAAAAGCCCACAGGAAATAAAGCATACACTGACTACAATGTAATCCGTTATTAATATTTTGTTGGTTCTCCCTTGTTTTTGATTTCAGCAGCCATTCCTCTGGGCACTGACTCACTAAACTTCACGCATGTGTCGTGCTTAACTTCTTTCCAATCCTCCTCAAGTTCTTCCCAAAGTTGAGCTTCATTGGAAGACCTGCATGACTTATCACAGTTGCTTCTGGCCATTTTCACTGAAACTCACAAAATAACATCTAGTAATATAGCTAACACTAGTGATTTATTGAATTAAAGGCTATGAATGATGAGTGCAAGATTGCTATGACCACTTGGCCAAAAAACGACGTCCACACAATTTGGTGTGTTTCATTGCATCATGACAAGTGATACAATTAAAACGTTGAATGCGTACATTAGTTTTACACTCCAGGCACAACTTCACAATATGCATACAAAATATTTAATAACAAGTTTGGATAAAGTGTGTGAAGAAGCCAATTTTCCTGGGTCAGACATGACTTTTGGCCACTACTGTATAATTTTTTTCAGCAAGGATGCATTAAATTGATCAAAAGTGACAGTTAAGACATTTATAATGTTAAAAAAAAACAATTTAAATTTTAAATAAATGGTGTGTTTTTTAATCTTTCTATTCACCAAAGAATTCTAAAAGAAACAAATGTCATGGTTTCCACAAAATATTAAGCAAAACAACTCTTTTCAACATTGATAATAATACGCAAATCAGCATATTAGAATGATTTCTGAAGCATAATGTGACACTGAAGACTGGAGTAATGATACTGAAAATGTAGCTTTAATCTTCACAGGAATAAATTACATTTTAAAAATATATAAAAATAGAAAGTTTAAATTTAACTAATAATAATATTTCACAATATTACTGTTTTTACTGTACATTTCAGCCTTGTTCCTTTACTTATGGGTGTGAATGTGCAGTGTGACACTAGATGGCAGCAGAGGCCACAAAGTGAGTATACAGCGCTCTACAGTTCAAACATCCTCAATTAAATAGACACTTTACACTGAAATGGTGTACCAATGTCCATACTAATACTTTAAACTGTAAAATTACCTTTAAAATTAATTGATGAAGTATACAACATAGTTTGCAATTGATATGAGTCAGGGTAAATGCCATATCAAATTTGTTGTAAACAAAAACAAAGCTGTGGGACAGATGTATAGTCTGTTGAATGGGTTGTCGTTTGCAAGAATTGTCCAGTAAACCGCAGTGGTGTGATATAATGAGGAAGATTACCAGACATAGCGGTGGAAGGCTGACTGGGGTCGCCGTAGCCCAAGCGATTGACCGCGATGACACGGAATTCATAGGCCACACCTGAACGTAGGCGGTCCAGACTGATGGTGTACGAGAAGCTTCCAGGTGGGAGATGCTTGACAAATGTATCCCATAATCCTTCATCTGAAAAGGTAAGATTTCAAAAGGGAGAGTAAGGAGAAGAAAGATAGAAGAGGTGGAAGTGAGAAGAGGAAGGTTAATCGAGAATAAGCCTGGTTTTACAAGTGCGTGTAGAGCATGAGATGAAGAACGGATATTGAAAAGTCAAGGGTAGCACTGAAGTAAGCAGATGGACAATGAATTGCAGCTTACCTGATGGACGAGCCTCAATGACATATCCCGTGACGGGTCCCGCCCCTTCTACACCCTCTGACCAATGAAGCGTCAAAGCTGATGCGGACTTTGTGACTGAGGTCTGCAAGGGCGAACCAGGGGAGCCTATAAAATAGAAGGTATTTTATTCCTATCTGAACGATCACAAAGATCCTAATGGATCTGGTCATTTTTATCAATAAGAACAGTTCAGACTGACATATAGGCTTCAAATATCAGGCTGACGGAATGAAAATTATGGATTTTTTTTTTTTAAATAACTGAATACTTATTAAACATATTCTCTGCAGCATACAACTAAGGAGTGCAAAACAGGCAGCTCTGCCATTCTGAAGTGGTTTAGATTGCATAAAGGTCACATTGAAGCTGTAGGGATACATCTTCATCAAAACATGCTCTTTATTGGTTACTGTGACCTGACAACACATTCAGTATACTGTTATCACACTTCATTTCCCACAAATCCTTTCACCTTTTAAATAAACTAGCTGATCCTAAATGTCATGATTCAATTTACTCGTTCCCTGTTACACAGACATAGAATGTCTGTGTGTGTGTGTGTGTGTGTGTGTGTGTGTGTGTGTGTGTGTGTGTGTGTGTGTGTGTGCCAATGACCAATCACCAACCAAAATAGTAACATCGCTAGGAAACTATGCTGTTACCATAGTATTTGGACATAGTTCTATAGACATGTACCATGGTATTTTTTTTTGTTTACTTGTCTACTCAATCCTTAGTATTTTCCATTTTTAAGAATGGTAGTTTAGAATAATAAGTCATCAATACTATGAAATACAGTAACACAAATGGAAGTATGGGAATTTCGTAGTGACCAAAAACATTTTTTTTAAATAAATATATATACTAAGCATGAGGAATTTCTTTCAAAACCATAAAAAAAAATCTCACCAACCTATTTGAACGGTAGTGTATAAACAACAAAAATTCAGACCACGAATATGCCAAAGATTTGATTGATTGATTCATTTTTCATATAAGGATATTATGTTTATTTGTAAATGTGTACATAATCTATTTATTTACCTACTATCATTATTATCATTACTATTATTGTTTTTGTTATATAAATATTTGTATGTATGTTAGATTATTTCGTCAGAAAGGGTTATTGTGAGAAAAAAGTTAGAAGTATAGAAATAAATAAAAACTATAATAGCAGCACAGTGATACAAAAAAACAATAACAACAAAAATACATGTGGTGGAATCTAAAAGTCAAAATGAATACGCTTTTAGCTATATGTATATCGGAAACTTGTTGGCTGCATTTGCTTTGCTATCTGGTCCTAATCATCCACTGACTAACTAAACACACACACAAAAAAAAAAAGGTTTTGTAAATTCACAAGTAGAAAATCAACTGTATTCATCTACAAAACTACTTTCAACCATTTAAGGCCTTTAATATTATCAGAAACACATTCACTCCAGTGTATTTACACTTTAGACTAGTGTACCTTGGAGTACCATGTCAATATGGAATGAATTAATATTTCAGTACCATATAGGATACATACAAGCACCCCAGTATTTAAATGTTTTTGCTCAAAATTCTGTCCATTTACATAAGCGCTTACACGCCATCATAATCCATACTGACCAATCAGAGTCCACCGCTACATGACTCAGCTTCATCTCATCTGAGGAACATTCTACAGTGAAAGCTGACTGTGTGAGGCTCAACATCCCACCACAATGAAGACGCTGTCATGAGAATGTTCAAGTGCTCAAAGGCTACATAAAATCACATTCTCATTACAGAGCACTAATCAAACCATGAAGTTCACACAGCCTTATTTTAATTTCCATCTCCAACTAATTTGAAGAATTAAAATAATGAAATGCCATCTCTCTAGTGGGTCCCAGGGTTTAGAAAGGTGTTTTTTTTTTAAAGAAAAGCACTAGTTAAATGCAGTCATTTCATATTCAACAATTAATTCAATCCAAAGAAAGCCTCCAGCTCTTGTGTCTGTAACTGCAGGGGATGCTGCTTGATTTATTATGAGTTATTACATTCACGTTTACTCATACCTTCCACTGGTCCTGCAGTGACATTGGCTTCCAGTTCGGGTCCGTAAGCAATGGTTCTGGCCTGAACCTTGAAGCGATATGTCACTGCCCTCTTCAGGTCACGAACTTTCAGCCAGCGCTGCCAGTTCCCCTTGATCTCCACTGTAACTGTCTTACTGACACCTGTCAAATGAAGAAGGGTCTTTATGAATATTGTATAATATATAACTGTACTCAAGACTTTTTTTATTATTACAATTTGAATGATGATTATATCTCTTCATCCTGCTCACCATGAACTGGTGCGGTGGGCTCATAGACCACTCTGTATCCTTCCACCACTCCGTTGGGCAGCAGAGGAACTCCCCATGACACATTCACTGAGCTTCCCGTCACCTCCGAAAACACCACATGACTGGGTGCTCCAGGAGCTTGAGAGAGAAAAGACACATCTCAAAAACATTCTACTGCTAAATAAACCGATTTCCATAAAAACAACCAAAAATAATATACAAATAACACAAATACACTACTGTTAAAATGTCTGTTCAAACATCTGTACCACAAAAATATTAGAATATAGAATGATTTTCTGATGGATCATGTGACAATGAAGACTGGAGTAATGATGCTGAAAATTTAGCTTTGCCATCAAAGGAAAAAAAATAATTTGGAAATATATTCAAAATAGAACTGTTATTTTGTTATTGTAATAATATATGTTTTTACTGCATTTTTTATCAAATAAATGCAGCCTTGGTGAGCATAAGACATTTTTCAAAACCATTAAAAATCTCACCCATTTGTATTATTGGTCATGCATTTTTTATTTAGTTATTATTATATGTATGTATTTATTTATTTTTCCTACAAGGATATTATGTACATTTGTAAACATGTACATTATCTTAAAGTTTATTTACCTTCATTTATTATTATCATTACTATTACTATTATATTCCTATTTGTATGTATGTTTAATTATTTCGGCGGAAAGGGACAAAACGTTACAACATTAACTGTGTGAAACTGTTTGTTAATGTTTTGGAAAAGTTTCTGAATAAATAAATATGTACTGTGTATATATTCTAAAGATTAAAGTGCACAACAAATAAAGTTATAGTGTTATTTGAAAGAATTGATTCTGCGTTTTGTTTCCAACACACGCTGTAAGTGGTAGACCAATCACGACAGACTGGGCTGTCTGACCAATCAGAGCAGAGTAGGCTCACGGAAAGGGGGGTTTAGAAAGACTCAATCTTTGAACTAATCGTTTCAGACACTTTGAAAAAAGAGGTGATGTGCAATGTATATTATGAGAAAATTTAAGTGGTTTTTGACTTTTGATGCATATAAATCTATTGTAGGAGACATTTAAAATAGTATAATAGGGGCACTTTAAGTGTTTTCACATAAATATGAGCTGTACATTTCTGCTTTTAAACCACAATGTCTTGCTCTTTAGACTTTCCCATGTAAGTGCATTAGAGTAAACATGATTTTTCGCTGTCTAGAGTCCATAGGACTTGAGCCCAGAACATTACTTTAATAAAACTGTCACAGTATGCCTGAATATGTTCAATCTGCATTACAGCAAATGGTAATTTAAAGGTTCAGTCAAACTTGTTTTCATTTGCCAAATTTTGCTTCAAGACTCTTAAATAGGGTTATAGAAACAAGCGCCACATTTACTATCTCAACAGAAGCAGTAATACCAGAGGAATGACATGTCTGACAATGTTTTGGACGTCTCGGTTGGTTGTCTGGCGCGCATGCATCCGGATGAGCGTAACGGGATCTCAGCGGGACTCACCAGCCTGCAGGGTGCGTCCTTTACGGGCTGCACTGAGCGGCCCGTCACCCGCCGTGTTAAATGCAGACAGTTGCACATGGTAAGTGGTGTAGGATGTCAGGTTCTTCAGGTGCACGGATGTATCTGGAACAAACAAAACTAGCTCCTTCTCCGTCTCATTCTGCCTGTCCTTTTCCCAGTAATGGATCTGTGGGAAGAAAGGAATGACACATATACAAACTTAAAGGAATATTCACCCAAAAATTGAAATGTCCAAACTCTAAAACCATATATTTTGAAGACCATACTTGTTGCTCTTTTCCATGCATATGGAATGGAGACTGGAGATTTATAACTTCATAAAAGTCATTAAAGAATTTACCCTTCGCTAAGCCCCGCCCTCCTTAGTTACTGTTGCTACGCCTGACAAGCTTTCGCGCCTGCCACGTCTATTACAGTGTGTGTGCACCGGTGTCAGACATTCCCAAGGAGATAATTAGTCATTTTTGGCGAACAGGTGAAATATCTGAGAGAGCAAGACAAAAGGGACAGCAGTATGCATTCGAGGGATATATCCACGACATAATATGCAACCGATTAGAGAATAATTTCATCAGAATTGAAGCTAGAGCCTATAGGTCCCAGCGCAAGCAGCAGCCGCCTCCTTAGCAGACCATTCAAACGGGAAACACACAAATTGAGGAACAGCTATAGTCGTGCACAGCAGGGTAAGTGAAATGTGGAAATAATCGAATAATTATAAATCAAACAGCTTATTTATCAATCTAAAACACTAACACGGGTAGAGTCGCGATCGGATTGGGGTAAAGTTACTCAGGGGTAACTTAGTGGGCCGTCGATTAACAAAATGCTGAAATATATTTTAAAGTATGTCAGTGAGCCTCCGTCTTGCCTTTAATCGTCTTATTTTACGTTCAAATATATGCATTATGAACAAAGAACCACCATTATTTCCAAGCAATAGTTTTTTTTTGTTAATCCTGTAGACATTTAGTTGTGAATGGGTCTCCACTGCTTGATCCACGCTCGGCATTTCTCATCTTGGCTTATAGGCTTCGGGAAGGGAAAAAATTCCACCCCACCGTCCAAAATTTTAGGATACCGGGTATCAGATTTGCACAATCCATACGCAAAACGCGTCGGCATGTTTCCCTCGCTCGAAAGCTAGACAGACCTCCCGCGCTTAGTTACGGTTGCTAAGCCACGATTGGCCAGTGGCGGTTTTCGGGCGTGGCTTAGCGAAGGGTCAATTATCTTATGCTCACCAAAACTGCATTTATTTGAACTGAGGGATTTGAAAATTGGCCATCAGGCCATCAATTGAAATGTTGATGGCGTTTTTATTACTCAGCAGGTGAGTGAGGTATTTTACTGAACAGATAAATTGCCATATGTAGCTCTCTAACGGAGTTCATTGTAAAGCATTATCTATTGTGAAGTGTCATTTTCCGCACAGTAACGCAGAGCCAAAGCACAACCAAAACAACGTTCTTCTGCAAAATGCATGCAGTTCTGTTTTCTAACTGCTAGAGGGCCAAAAGTTACATAGTGTATCTTTAAAAAATCCAAAATTACAGAAGAGTATATTCTTACATTTATGATATTTTTATAATATATGTGCTGTTCTGGAAGCTTAAATGCTACATTCATCATTCATTGAGCAACTAAGTACATTTTTAAGAATGCCTCCTTTTGTGTTCCAAGGTAAAAAGAAAGTCATACGGATTTTGAATAATATGAGGGCAATACGGAAGTGTATATTCTTACATTTATGATACTTTTATAATACATGTGCTGTTCTGGAAGTCTAAATGCTACATCCATCATTCATTGAGCAACTAAGTACATTTTTAAGAATGCCTCCTTTTGTGTTCCAAGGTAAAAAAGAAAGTCATGCGGATTTAGAATGATACGAGGGCAAGAAAATTATGACAAATGTTTCATTTTTGGGTGAACTAATTCTTTAAATAAACAAACACACCGAAACAAGAATGAAATAAGAAATGTGAATTGATACTTTGTGTGTTTGTGGACAGAACAGAAGGATTCATAACCAATTCCTGTTCAAATGTCTATGAGAGACAGATGTACAGATGGCGTAAATAGGAAAACAACGGTGGAAGCTAATGCGGTGAAATCAACAGATGACAGTGAGATAAGGGAAGACAGACTGCAGATGAACGACACTTTATTTATGCCGGTAAACAGATGGACTGCCTGACTGATTTTGGAAATACTTTTCATAAAAGCCAGGTCTCACAACTGACTAAACAATTGTGCATTATGTATTCATGCATTGAAATTTTTGGCACATAGTGTACAATGTGGCAAACACATAATGTGCATGGGAATTATAGGTAATTTCTAGGGGTGAAAATATGCATTTGACAATTAAAAACATTGAATATAATAATAACCAATTATACTTAATAATACCGAATGTCTCATGGGTCGGTCACAGGATAATAACAGGATAATTACGAATCATATGGATAAAGTTTTGTGCATGCACGTGAGTACCTTGTATCCCTGAATATTTCCATTTTGTGTCTCGACGGGTGGAGGCTGCCACTCTACGTCCAGTTGACTGGAGGACACGGATTTCACCTGAATGTTCTGAGGAGCCACTGAAGGAGCTGTGAACACATGCACACAATTATTATTTTGAATTGAGCAACAAACAAATCAAACGTGCATGTGTCTAGACTTCCACAGTTGGACAACCATTTACTTCATAGACTATCTGTCTCATATAAAGGCCAAATGTCAGATGACATTTCTCTGTGGCATAATGGACAGTGACTAAACTGAAAGGAGACAGAGGTTTAGTGATTTATTGACACACTAAAATCTGTAAAATGTAACGTCTCTGTAAACAGGCCAGCTGTCGCGTTTTGTTTCCAGAAAAATGTTAATCAGCACAACTGTTTTCAACATTGATAATGATAAGAAATGTTTCTTGAGAACCAAATCGGCATATTAGAATGATTTCTGAAGAATCATGTGACACTGAAGACTGGAGTAATGGCTGGAGGAATATTTATTTTTATAATAATGTATACAACTTAATATATATATCTTTTTTTTAATATGCAAT
Source organism: Rhinichthys klamathensis goyatoka (assembly GCF_029890125.1). Taxonomy (NCBI): domain Eukaryota; kingdom Metazoa; phylum Chordata; class Actinopteri; order Cypriniformes; family Leuciscidae; genus Rhinichthys; species Rhinichthys klamathensis. Next base: position 401,673 of record NW_026606746.1, read on the forward strand.
TTCATAGTCTGTGTGTGACTTTGAGCTGTATGTGTCAAATTCCCATTTCAGCTCATTCTACACTCCTATAAAGAGAGATATGGAATTAAGATGGCCTTGTTGTCTTTGTGTGTTAAAGTCACGCCAGAGGGACGTTGTATTTAATGATGTGCCATCCCTCTCATTCGGATTTTTCAGAGAGGTCAGATGTGCACACTAATCTGATTTGTGCACATGGCTCATTTTTTAAATTAGCTTAGGTAATGGGCTTTCATAATGCTCTACATAGATGAGTTTACAGTTAAATTAGCTTTGACATGTGCAGTGATACATGTTAACACACAAACACATCCTATAGACTGAAAGAAGGTCATCTACTCTATTTCACTTACATACAGCATTCATGAAAGATCTTGTACATGGGGAGTATATAAATAGAGCCTGCACTTACACGGAGGTGATGCACAGATCCGATATAATACAAATATCTGATGTCGGTTTACCTTCAGTGAAGACATTACTGACTGTTTTATATAAGTACCCCACCAGGCAGCACATCACTGGCTAAATTGATTTGCGCTGCATAGTGGGAACTGGTCTATGGCGCGTATCAATAGGTCACGCAAATGGATCCACTCTGCGTTGTCTAATAGTTTGTGCAGATAATTGGTCCACACTAGGCGATTCAAGTCCTTCTTTTCTTTCCCATACAGCTGCTAACCAGATAAAACAGGTTGTGTGACTGAGGAATGATTGCATATAATTTTCATCTCACTCATGTGTGAATGTACTCCTTATTAACATTACCTGAGCGCTAAGTGCTCAGACCAGACCAAATATCGAATATAG